>NC_141136.1:181554800-181863550 GCF_053477565.2 Lygodium microphyllum | reverse complement strand
GCTTGGTCATGACTCAATTAAGCCTTAGAACTCGCAATGAGTGGTAGGACCACTTTCAAATCTATAAGGCTATATTAAGATATGGAGCCACATGTTTTGAGGAGAAACCTATACTTGTGTGACTTGTGAATATCTACTATAAATCGCATTATCATTGTGACTCTACCCCTTTTGCTCGATTTTTCCTCATTAGCTCGACCCAACTTATTTGTACACGCTCTACTTGATGTGTTTGAACTTACACTCATAACTTATGAAGGTGCAAGCATTGAGGGTTGAGTAATCAAAGGCTGAATGTTGATAGGCTACATAGCTTCGTACAAGTGTAGTGGCAAAGTATCTAGTTGCCTTTAGCATCACACATTCAACCCTCAGGAGCTCTTTGAGTTAAAGTTCCTACCTTTCCCTCTATTAGATGCAGGCTATAGCTTCATACTTTTGGGCCTACTATTATCTTTGTACCCCTCATAGCCCTTGTGGTAGTCTCCCCTGAAACAGTCAACCCCTAAATTCATACGTCGACTCCACTTTTTGACAATTACTAGCAATCACTAATCAATGAGTAACACGTGTTGGAAGATTTTCCTACAACATATAGACCCAATAGCGACGTTTAAAGCAACGAAATTATTCATGGAAAAAATTACCCCCGTCATCGCTATTCACGTTGCTATTAGCGATGTGATCGATTCGTCCCTATTAGCGTCACTATTTGCATCACTATTAGTATCGCTATAAGTGTCGCTATTTACATCGCTAATTGGGTTAGCGACACTTATAGCGATGGTTGCATAGTAAATTTCCGACGCAAATAGCGACAGTTACAGAGGGGAAAAAATTTAGGTGGCAGGGCATGCAGCCCTGCCACTCTTCTAGCTATATGCACTAAATATTCTTGCATAATTCATTTGCCAATGTCACCTACACCTAATGTCTAAAAATTGTGTATCAAAATTTCAAAAAAAAACTAAATCCTTTGATTGCAAAAGCTAGATATAATTAATTCGAAAAGTTATTTCGCAAGGAGCTTTTTTATCACTTGCTTAGGCCCGAGAAGAAAAAGAGCTTGTGATTGCGAAAGCTAGATATAATCAATTTAAAAAAGTATTACTCAAGGAGTATTTTTATCACTTGTTAGGTCCAAGAAGAAGAGCTTCACTTCAAGCTTTCAATATAGTCAGGACCCTGAGGTATGAATAAGTCCCATTGATCTTCTGCTCACTCTAGCTTATTCCAAACTTGTTCAAGCCTTTTTGGGGGAGTATTTGGACATCTGTAAGAGTTATACCATGGTGTTGGAGCTAGAAACACTTATATAGGGAGTGGTAGTGTCTCTAGGCTCTACTTCTTCCTTTTTGTTTTTACCTACGTCTAAATCATCTTCCATCTCTTATTTCTTATCTTCACCCTCAATCTCAATGGATGGAGGTGTTTTAAGATCAAAAGAATCAAGCTTGAAGAGATAATACACTTACCTCAAAGCTTGAAGAAGAATCCTTTCGCGCTTCTCTCCTTCTTCTTGTTCTCCTTCACGGGTTCCCTCCTTTTTCCTTGTAGTTGTCCCCTCTCTTTTTGTGGTGGATTGGCAGTGGCAGTGACCTCTCTCTCTCTCTCTCTCTCTCTCTCTCTCTCTCTCTCTCTCTCCCTTGCGCATGTTGATCTCTCTCACTTCTTCTCTCTATACCCTCTTCATTAACAAAAAGAAAGAGAGAAGTAAAGAAAAGAGAAAAACAAAGAGAGAAGAGATAATGCACTTACCTCAAAGCTTGAAGAAAATCCTTTCGCACTTCTCTCCTTCTTCTTCTTCTCCTCACGGGTTCCCTCTCTTTTTGTGGTGGATTGGTGGTGGCAACGACCCCTCTCTCTCTCTCTCTCTCTCTCTCTCTCCCTTGCGCACATTGATCTCTCTCACTTCTTCTCTGTATACATTTCTTCATCAACAAAAAGAAAGAGAGAAGTAAAGAAAAGAGATAAAAAAAGAGAGAATAGATAATGCACTTACCTTAAAGCTTGAAGAAGAATCCTTTCGCGTTTCTCTCCTTCTTCTTCTTCTCCTTCACGGGTTCCCTCCATCTTCTTTGCAGTTGTCCCCTCTCTTTTTGTGGTGGATTGGTAGTGGCAGCGACCTCTCTCTCTCTCTCTCTCTCTCTCTCTCTCTCTCTCTCTCTCTCTCAATCTCCCTTGCACACATTGATCTCTCTCACTTCTTCTCTCTATACACTCTTCATCAACAAAAAGAAAGAGAGATGTAAAGAAAAGAGAAAAACAAAGAGAGAAGAGATAATGCACTTAGCTCAAAGCTTGAAGAAGAATCCCTTCATGCTTCTCTCCTTCTTCTTCTTCTTCTCCTTCACAGGTTCCCTCTTCTTCTTTGTAGTTGTCCCCTCTCTTTTTGTGGTGGATTGGCAGTGGCAGGGACCTCTCTCTCTCTCTCTCTCAATCTCCCTTGTGCACGTTGATCTCTCTTACTTCTTCTCTCTATATACTCTTCATCAACAAAAAGAAAGAGAGAAGTACAGAAAAATAGAAAAATAAAGAGAGAAGAGATAATGCACTTACCTCAAAGCTTGAAGAAGAATCCTTCCGCGCTTCTCTCCTTCTTCTTCTTCTTCTTATCTTTCACGGGTTCCCTCCTTCTTCTTTGCAGTTGTCCCCTCTCTTTTGGTGGTGGATTAGCAATGGCAGCGACCTCTCTCTCTCTCTCTCTCTCTCTCTCTCTCTCTCTCTCTCTCTCTCAATCTCCCTTGCGCACATTGATCTCTCTCACTTCTTCTCTCTATACACTCTTCATCAACAAAAAGAAAGAGAGAAGTAAAGAAAAGAGAAAAACAAAGAGAGAAGAGATAATGCACTTACCTCAAAGCTTGAAGAAGAATCACTTCGTACTTCTCTCTTTTTTTTTCTCCTTCAGGAGTTCCTTTATTCTCCTTGACACTTGTCTCCTCCCTCTTCATGGATGGCGACAGTGGCGGTGGCCTCTCTCTCTCTCTCTCTCTCTCTCTCTCTCTCTCTCTCTCTCTTGCTTGTTTACAAACCTGTAAAATGCCATGCTCGGATTTTGACACTTTTTTATGAAGCTCCTCTCTTTCCCGTTTTTTATTTCTCTCCATCTCTCTCTTCCTTCCCCTCCCTTCTTCTCTCTATTTCTCTTCCTCCTTCCCTCCCCACTCTCACTCAACTCATCTCATTGCAAAGACAATAAAAGATAGAAAATAAAAAGCTTAAGAAACAAAGATATTGAAAGAAATGTCACCCCACCTCTCTTTATCTCTCTCTCCCCCCTCTCCCTTTACTTTTCTTTATTAACATTCTCTCTCATTCTCTCATTGTTTTCCTATTTCTCTCTCTCTCTCTCTTGCTCTCTATTTTTTCTCTCTATCTCTCTTTCTGCCTCTCTCTCTCTTCTTTTCACTCTCCTTCCTCTTTTTACCTCACCCTTCTTTTCTACCTCCTCCTCCTCTCTTCCTTCCCTCTCCCTCTCTCTATTTCTCTCCTCCTCTCTTTCTCTCTCTCTTTCCCTTTCTTTGTTTCCTCTCTCTTTGTTTCTCCCCCCTCTCTCTCTCATTGTTTCTCTCACTCATCCTCTCTCCCTCCCTTCATCTCTCATTTCTTTCTTTCTCTTTCTCTTTGTTTCCTTTATCTCCCTCTTTCTCTCTTCCTCTCCCTTCATTCTTCTCCCTTCCTTCTTCCCTCTCTCTCTTTCCATGTATCTCTTTGTAAAGAAAAACAAAAAAAGAAAACAAGTGAACACAAAAATAAAGCAAAAAGAGGCAATGTACCTACCTCAAAGGCCTAAAGATGAAACCCTTTGTACCTTCTCTTTGCACCTTCCCTCCCTTCTCCCTTGCACACTTCTCTTTCTTCTTCCTGTATAGCGGTGGCGGCAGTGACAATGGTGATGAGCTCTCTCTCTCTCTCTCTCTCTCTCTCTCTCTCTCTCTCTCTCTCTCTCTCTCTCTCTTCCCCTCTCTCTCTCTCTTGCTAAGCTTTAAGCTCTCTCGCTCTCTCTTTCATTCTTTCTCGCAAATGTTACGCTCGGGTTTTCGAAACTTTTTCCTCAGACCGGCGTCGCTATTAGCATTGCTATATGCATCACTATATGCGTCGCTATATGTGTCGCTATTAGCATCGCTATATGTGTTGCTATTTGCATCGCTACCGCTTTTTTGCATTGCAAATGGCCATCGCAATTGCCCCATTCCCTTGTAGTGTTTGATGCCCGAAATTGCTGTGAAAGTGTCAATTTGATGCCCATTAAAAAGTCCAAAGGTGTTAGTAAATTTGATTGCAGCCCAATATTTGGCGTCAAATTTAAAGTCACGATATTGTCAATCTAGTTGGAACAGGCTGGTAAGGCCAGCACATTCAACGATGGCCACTGTCGGATGTGTAAATGAGGACCTTAATATTGTCTGAGACCGTGAAAAAAGTACCTTCTCCCTCATGGGCCACGGGCCCATGGTAATACCTATCTTTCCTTAGACAATGGCAAGGTTGTCATTTACACCTACGATAGTGGCTATCGCCGAATATGATGGCCTTACCTGCCTGTTCCAACAAAACTGACATGGGGCCTCCTCATTGATGCAACCACCCAGGCGTCTTCTTAGATAATCTTTGATGTCTACAATAGTCAGTTTGGTTGGCTGTACAACAGATGCTAAATGGTGACTTGAGATACTTGTTTACAAGAACCCTATCAATATTAATATTGTAGGACTTAATATATGAAAGGAGGCTTTGTTCCTTACGTGTGTTAGGATATGGAAAGAGGCTTTGTCCCTTAACATACTGCCTGGCAAGTAACTTAACTATTTTAATCTTCTCGGCATTGTTATAGGAGGCCAGAGAATATAAACTTGAATCGGTGGGCCTACTCGACTCACAAGTCGAGACAACTTAGACAATAGATCGATCCTTTGGCCTTCGGGCGTGTTTTTGCATAAAAGGCAAGAAAACTCGCATTGCAAAATTTATGAAAACTAATATTATATGGCAAGCGTTGGCGAAAGGCTCACTAAAGGCTCTTGAAAAAGGATACTTGATGGGCTAAGGAAAAACTTATCAATCATGACATAATTTGCTTATGCATATTAACTATGTTGACACGTTTAGCCATGTTATCAATTTTGAATGGTTTTTGGAGGACAAATAAGTTTTTGTTGCTAGCAAATGAAAGATGAATATAAATGAATTATTTTTGAATTGTGAATCTTCTCTTTTTAAAGATATCAAATGAAGGTAAGGTATTCTATTCATGGATATTGAAAAATTAGTGATTTTGTTGAAGGTTATTGAATATTTAATTGGAGTTCGAGGAACAATCAAGTTTCTTCTCTTCAAAAAGTAATATCTTTTACAATTTTTTGGGTGTCCGTATAGGTTGTTGTAGCCTATAATAGTTGCATTCTTTTTTAGAATTATGCCTTGCTCCAAGTTTCTGGCCTTCTCTATGCTATCAGCTGTAGTCTCAATATTTAACTCAAAGTTTTCTTTGAATGATGAGTAGGGTTGAATGTATTTTTAAATTTTTTAAATAGGTTTTCTTTTGTGGTGCTAGATTTTTTTTCAATGTTTGTTATGTAGCCTAAATAAAATTTTCCATTTTTTAAATATCTAATGCTATAGATGAAGTGCTTGGTCTTGCTTCTCTGCATTGTTGCTTTTGTATTGGCTGCTAGATGTTACTTGGAGTTTGGTGCTAGATAATGTAGTTGTGCTTCAGCTATGGCAGCATTAGTAGTGGTTGAGGTTGGTGTTCTCACAACACTAGAGCTTTGATTTCTTGTCGGTTTGCTTGAATCTTCTCTTTTAGAAGGAATGTTACTTTTATTAAATATAGTTTTTTGTTTTGAATCAAATATATTGTGAGTTTTGAAGAAGCTATATTCTAAGTACTTGCTTGGGAGGTATATGATAGCATTGAATGGATTGCTTTGGGTGCTATGGATTAGGTTGTGGACCTCTTTGTTGAGTAAATATCTTTTTTATAATCATGGCAATCTTTTCACAGTTGTAGTCATTCAAGTAAGATATTGAATCCTAATGTAGCATCTCGATTGTGTATGTGGAGATGTTTTTCTTTTGTGTCTAGTAAGACTTGGGTGGAAATTTTTCATAGTGGATTATCGTGTGTATCTTCATAGAAAATTTTAAATCTATCAAGTATGTTTTTCAGAAGTCCTATATATATATATATATGTTTGTATTTGTGGAGTTAGATAACAAGAAAAAAGAAAATATGGAGGATGATAGCAAGATTTATACCATTTGCGATTTTGTTATATTCTCAAGGTAGGTTCTTGTTGACTATATGCTTGGATGTGTCCATCAAGTTTTGGAGATCGATATAGTTTGTAAAGCCCTCAATGTAAGTCAATAGCCTTTGGCCAATAATGTTTGCCATTCTAATCTAGTTTGTTGTAAGATATCTGCATCATTTTGCATTAATGGGTTCTCGATTTGTTGTTGGGTGTTCTTGTGGGTTTGAATGTATAGCTTGAACATCTGCATGCATAGTTTTATGTCATTAGATATGTTTATAATGTTGGTTTTTTTAATATATTCTAAGTAGTATTATTTGTGCTATGTGTACCTCTTCTAAACTCATCTTTGCATTTGCAGATATTGTTTATCTCAAAATTCTTGATAAAGCAAAAATCAAATTGTTTGTGTTTTAGTATATTCGAAATTATCTCAATACAAGTGTCAATTCTTGATAAAGCAAAAATCAAATTGTTTGTGTTTTATACTATTGGAGGAAGAGTAAGTGATGTTTTGGGATTGTATTTTACTATAGTTGGTGGTCTATGTTGAATTCTTCTAAAATGTGTTGTTTGTGTGTCTGTGTATGGTATTGGAGCAAAGGCAGATGGATTTGGAAGTCTAACTATATGTTACAATTTTTTTAATGTCACATGAGAGACATCACGTAGGCTAGTCCGAGCATGAACATGCTCCTTATATGTAGGAGTACTTTTGGCGCCATTGTAGCTCCTTAAGGGCTATGACTAGTAATTGCATGCACAAGTGTTAGTGAAAATGTCCATTTATGGTATCCTTGCTATTTTATGCCTTGCATTGATGCTTGCTACATTGTAGTTTCAGTTGTTGGTTGATAGATTGGATCGTGACTTGGATTCCAAAGATCATATCACATTAGGAGAAATATGGACTCTCTTTTTTGCCCCTTAAGGGGTTTCTCTCACCTCTCTCTCTCTAAAAAGAGATTCCAAAATAATATTATAAAAAGAGATCTTCTACAATCAAGCAAAACTCGTTTTTGTGTTTTCAATAGATTTCACCTATTATTTTATTCCCAAACTACAGGATAAGGTCACTTTTTCTCAAAATCCTCATAACTAAAAAAATACAATTCTATTTTTTCTAAAAACGCAGCCAATCATTCTTTAATGCCCTCATGACTCTTTAATGCCCTCTTTAGTGCCCTCATGACTTTTCAATCATTCTCATTCTCACTTCTTAAAAGGGCGGAAGTTAAAAAACGATATAAAATGACATAGACATCATATTTTAAGATTATTTTTTACCCAGAGACACCTTTTTAACTCGAGAGTTTCCTTGTAAATTTTCATCTTTTTTGGACAAGTATATACCTATTTCTGGGCATTTTTTCATTCCCTCAGAAAGCTCTAGTTTTGTCCCAAATTTTGTGCATTCTTCTCTTTCCCTCCAGAATATGGTTTCTTGCATACGAGTTCTTCTGAAGCAGCATTGAGGAGTAGTTTTGATACCATTTGTTGAAATCAAAGAATCTCTATCTACAACACACTCTACCCTGCTACAAGCCATCTTCCTCTTCAGAAATATGCAGTAAGAAATCTCCGTCTTCAACAGTCTATACTACAAGCAATCCAGTGATAATGGAGGTATCTTTATTTTTTTAATCTTTGTGATGTTATTATTCTTCACAGTTGTTGTTCAGTCCTTAAGCATCAATTCATAGAGAGAGAGAGAGGGGGAGAGAGAGAGAGAGAGGAGGGGAGAAGGGGGGGACAGAGAGGACTGTGTGAGATGAACAAAGAAAATAAGTGATAGAGTGACAGATAGTAAATTAGGGTAGAAGATAAGATGATGTTATTGTTTTCCACTAGCCAAGCTTCAATATGAATGTGTTTAGGGTATCCTTGATGAATTTTTGTTGAGAGAGAGAGAGAGAGAGAATATTTTGGATAGAACAGAAGATAAGATTTGATGCTAATTAGAGGTAGATTAAAAGCCAAGATTACAGGCTGATTAGGGGTTGATTAGGGTCTATCAAGACTGAAAGCAAGAGAAAGAGACAAGAACCAACTGGGTTTTAAAAAAAACACAGATATAGTGAATCAAAGGGGTGTAGTTCTGTGATTTAAATGTTAATCCAAGTTAACATTTGCATACTTTTTTTTTTGCAGAATGCAGGTGCAGGATGTACCAAGAGAAAGAGAGATATTCACTTTCAATTGGAGGATGAATATGCACCAATGTTCAAAATAACTGTGGAAAGAGATGATGCAATAAGATGCAGGATGCAACAAGAAAGAAATGCAGGGAAAAAAAATGTGGACCTTTGGGTTGATGGGTGCATTTATCCACCCGATCCACTCACTCGAAGGCCACCACAATTTGAAGGGCTTACATCATTTGTAAAGTTTGCTTGTGAAGGCAATGAAGGATTGTATGGATACACATGAAGACTTGTCACACAAGGATTAGCAGGGGCTCATCAAACCTTGACAAATATGCAGACAAGATTACAAGGGAATATGCAGTCTTTGATGGAAAAGGATAGATTATTGGCTGAGAAGGATAGAGAGAACTAGAACCTACAACAAGCAATGCTTGTCATTGAAGATGCTATGCATGCTACACACGTGCAGAATATGGAGTTGCAGTCTAAAGTCAATGACTTGGAGAAGGAGAATCGAAACATAGAGAGGAAGCTCACAAAAACTTTGGAGATTGGGCCCACTTTAAAAACCAAAGAGGCACGTCAGCGCATCCGATCTATTAAACCAATTGGCCAATTAGCCAAAGGAAGTGGACAATATCATAGACGGATATATGCTCAATCTACTACAATGAGAAATATGTTTCCTCATGCAGAGAATGATACTATTCCCAAAGTTCTTAGCAAGAATATGATAAAAAATGCATTGGAAAATCGTAAATTCAGGGACATTGTGGATGGTGTTGCTAGTGAACGTCTTAGGGATGTTAGCAACTTGTTTACTGCTACAGATGCTCAGGGATTATGTGACAAGGTGGGAATGAGTTCTGAGTCATATAGTATGCTCTATCAACAATTGGATACAAGTTTTAAGCAAGTCTTCAATACTAAGTGAATAATGCCTCTGCCAAAACCATTTCACGTGAAGAAGGCTCGAAAACAACTAAATGAGAAAGTTTTAGAACTAATTGGTGAGCCTACGCATCTGGAACACACACACGTATTGAAGTATGGTTCCAAAGAAGTTGCCTTTGTATTGAATGCATCCAACAACTTTGTATTGGATATATGTAGGGTTCAGATTGCTATGGTCAAGTTTTATAATATGTCTATGGAAGAATGTAGAGGCAAGCTTAAGTTTGTCCTCAAACTTGATGAGAGTGAGATTATCAAGGGGCAAAAACTTGAGCGTGTGAGTATAACACTTATGAATCGAGCATTGGATCCCAACATCCATGAAAAACATCCTTTATACTTCAGTGTACAATCGGAGAATGAAATATGGTGGCTTGCAGCATTTGAAGTACCAAAGGAGGACCATGAAGTACTTAAAGTTTTTTTTAACCTCACTAATATACCCAGTGTTATTCAACAACAAAATAATGGAGCAGTTTTACACGTTGAGGGGTTGGGGGACTATCAAGTTGAATGGCATCTTGTAGGTGATTTAAAAACATTGAAGTGTATGTTTGGTTTATCAAATGCAGCAAATGCAAAATTTCCGTGCATATACTGCATGCAAACTAGGAAGAAAGGGAAAGATGGAAAGAAAGAATGGCTTGCCAAGGCAGGACAACAGGGTGCTCCGACACGTGATCAGAAAGTCATGAGAAATGGAATGCTAATTCCAGTGGATCCAAACTGGCGCCCTATTTTGGAAATACCACTAACAAGGGTTCACTTTTGCACATTGCATTGTTTGGTTAGAATAATTGAGAAGCTAGTATATGAATATATATATATGCTTTGCATACAAGATGCAGCCCGTGTCAGAATCTGATGCTACATGCAAGAAGGTAGAACAAGTCCTCTCTGAAGTTGGATTGCACGGAGGCCAAGTAGAAATAAAAAAGGACGAGAAAAAATTGGGGAAGAGTGGAAATGTTCCTTGTAAACCATGCTTTGGCGGACCCAAGGCTAGGAAGTTTTTATCTCCACCTCGAGATGAGGAAGGCAATATACTAGTAAAACAACTAGAGAAGTACGAAGCATGGAAAAAGTTGCACCTTGCTGTTTCAGATTGGAGTAATGGGGGACGAACGAGGATTGCGAAGGCAGAAGTGTGGATACACCTAGATAGATTAGCAGCTCTCTTACAAAAGTTGGGGTTTATGGATGGTGATGCTAATGCATTTAAAGAGACAGCTGCTAAATTTCATAAGTCCATGGTGGAGGCATGGACTACAAATAGCATAACACACTACATGGTCAGTATTATCACCATTGCAAAAAAGAATCATCATTTCGAATTACTTTGTGTTTCTAATCTCTTTTCTTGTGCAGCATATACTTGAAGCACATGGTCCATACTTTGCAGATCAAGGAAGTTTGGCAATATGGTCAACTCAAGGCATGGAAAGATCTCACTGGCAAGCTTGCTGTGCTTTTCAAAAGGCAACTGATCATGGAGGTGGCATCAATGATTCCAATTCTATGAGGCAATTATTCCAATGGTGGTATAGGAGACTAGAGATACGATACGAGGAAAAAGAAAAGAAGTCCAAAACATCTCAAGCAGAATCTATAAGTAGGGCAACATATGAAGTGAGAAAAGCAAGATATGAAAACAGCACAGCTAGACAACGGCACGCAGAATGGTTGGCAACCCAAGAGAGAGATGGCAAAGAATGGAGACCTAGATAAAGATAATAATTTTGATGCATTTAGAGTCCATAAGAGAGCACAAGTCCCAAGGATATGACACATCAATACTCATATCTCTAACATGAGATGTCTTATAAATTTTCTTTAAAATTTCAAAGGTTTGTCACTTTATTTTTCAAAGTCGATTTCAAACTTTGTTCTTTAATTATGAAAAGTCGATTTTGAAATCCTAAGACAAAGATATGAAAATTCTAAACATTGGAACATTCATTGGCCTAGAGAGAGAGGGGGGCATGAGGGGGGTGTCAGGAGATAGAGAGAGGTAGGGATGGGGTGGAGAAATGAAATGAAATGAAAAATTTAAAATTCATTTACACCACAGTAAGTTTGAAAGTTTCTTATTTAAGTCGTCTCTCCTTTCATTTTTTCCCATTGCTCTCCACTCTACCCTCCACCTTTCTATCCTTCATCATCACAGCCATGGCACATTCCAAGATTCCTATCAAAAAGGCGCCTGCTAGAGCAAGAGCTCAACACTCTTCCGAATCTAGTGAGCGTACTGTGAGTGACAAAGATCCCCTGGTGACCGATAACGGTGGCCATACTGCAGCCAATAATGGTGGCGCTATTGTGGCCAACAATGGTGGCCCTAGTATGGTCGATAATGATGGTTCGCCATTGTCCAGAAATGGTGGTCCACATGCTCCAGCTGCTCCACCTCCCACTACTACTCTAGCTCGTAATACACGCCCTCCAACACATAAAAAGCGAAGATGGAGACCAGGCATAGCTGCGCTACACGAGATAAGGAAATTCCAGAAGAGTGCCGACTTGATTATTCCTAAGGCACCATTCTCCAGGTTGGTGCGAGAAATACTGCAAGATCTACAGTCAGGGCATCATCACAAGTTCTTTTCGAGGAACCAGGCAAGGAATGTGGGGCGATGGTCAAGCCAAGCCTTGCTTGCTCTCCAAGAAGCAGTTGAAAGCTACTTGATTGATCTAATGAGTGATGGTCAACTTTTAGCCATTCATGCCTGACGTATCACTATTAAGCCCATAGATCTGGTTCTTGTTCGCAGGATCCGCAATAACAAGGATGCATTTAATCTTAATGTCAACAATATGCTTTGAGAAGCTACCTTGTAATTGGATCTATGGTTTTAGCTCAGGTTTGGTTGTAGATTGTAAGGAGCTTAGTTTTGGGTTATCTTTCCAGTAGACCTTTAAGTATTTGATAGTAGTGGCTTGCAAAATGGAGCTAAATTTTCCCTAGCTCTAGTTGTACTTGGTGCGATGCATTATCTACCGTGTATTTCATAGTTTCGCAATGCTAAATCCAATATGTGATATTCTATTTTGACCATGTTTTGCATTGTGTGAATTTTCAAGTTTCCAATTTTGTAAGTAGTTTTGTTGAGGATAAATTCAATGTGCAACCATGTACACGTCGGTGATCAGTTGTACATGGGCCAATGCACTATATCCTTACTATATTTAGTGGTTTGGCAACAATATATCCGATATGCGATATTCCATTTTACCCATGATTTATTTTTTGTCAATTTTTCAGTTTCCAATGTTTCGCATTGCGAGGTTGACAATACATTTAATCTGCGGTTGCGCACACTCATTATCAATACATTTAATCTACAGTTGCGAGGTTGACAATACATTATCAGTGCAGTATAATGCAGTTAACACATTTTCAAAAAAATATTGAACCGTCAAATTTATAAATCGGAATCTGGTGAAACTTCACCCTCATGCTGGGCATTAGAAAAACTCATTTACATTAAAAATTTGGCCCCATCAAAAGCCTCTGGGTCACCTGTCCAGAGGCTCGCGTCTGGGGATTCAGGGCCCCAGACGTGAGCCTCCGGAAAAGTGATCCAGAGGCTTCTATTGGGGCCAAAAAAATTTTGGGTGGTTGATGTGTCCTTGAGGAGCCTACAGGTAAAATTTCATGTGAATCGGAGCACTGGTGATATTTTTCCTAAGCATGGATTCATTAATTGAAATTTTAGGGTTTTTGAAAAGTTTGGCTATAAGTTTAAAGTTTCACCTCATTTTACACATTTCACTTTTTAGTTCTGAGTTCTCTCTCCTAGAAGACATGGTACGCACTAAGCAAGCAGCCCGGAGATACCCCCTGGAAATTCCATACGGCAGCCACGTCCTCCAACTCCACCACGACGCCAACATCGCAAGCGTCGATGGAAGCCAGGCACAGTGGCTCTTTGCGAGATCTGCCACTACCAGAAGACCACTCACCTCCTGATACCGAAGGCTCCATTCCAGAAGTTGGTGCGGGAGATCATGGAGGACATACTGATCAGGAACAAGAGGAACCAGTTTCAAGATACATCACGCACGAAACAACCGGATCGCTGGACTGCCCAGGCCCTCCTCACACTACAAGAAGCTGCTAAAGCCTACCTCATCGACTTATTTGGAGACTTAGTCTATGCAGTGGTGCATGCAAGGAGGGTCACTGCACCGACAGGGATCTGCGGATAGTCAGGTTCTTTCGGCGATGGAAAGATAGTCCTCGCGGAGTCAGCAAGGATAGAGGTGTACAACTCAAAAGCACATGGAATGTAGCTTCTGAAGACATTTTGTAAAGCCTTGGTTGTAATGGACCCCATCTAAAATTGTTATTAATACAAATACAAAGTTTTTGGCCCGTCTTATTTTTGTTTAGTCGCTTGATATTTATTTTATTTACGTCGTTGAGTTATCGTTACATGCGTTCGAACAAATACATGTTGCGCACGAATTCGATAAAGCACTGTGTATTAAATTTAGGGTATGAATCGTGTTACGTATAAATTCGACAAATAGACGTAACATTCAAGTTTAAAAAAACAGTAAATGACACGTATCACAAACTACATTGCACGTGAATTCAACAAACATCAGTTTTCATTACTTGAAGAGAAGATTACAAAGTGTAGTACATCAGTGATGCGATATCAGTAGGCAATAAGTACATCTATTCTCTCCTAGGCTTCTTGGAGCTAGGCTCCCCATGGTCAGAGCTATTCTTGATCATAGGCAACAATACATTTTGCCCCAATAGTTCCTGTCTAATGACAGTGGGGTCTTCAACACCGGCAACCATGCCACAGGCCACCATGGAGAAAAGTGGGCCAGACCTAGTACTCGTAAATAAGTAGAGAAGCTTCGAACGTTGAAGCAACACTACTTTCTCCAGGCTGGAGTTGGTCAGGATGGTCTTGAAGGGCCCAGCCTTTGTTAGTGCCCTCAACTTCAAGAAGTTCTCGGCAAAAGCAGGGGAGCATGTCTTATGAAATACAATAATGTCGTTGACAAGATGCCCAACGTACTCCTTCAATGCCGAGTCTTGCACCCTTCCTTGGCTACCAGATCGGCCACCCTGCCTAGATGAAAACTCATCTATATAGACAATCTCCTGCAACACACAAGTTCAGTATTAGACTCACTATGCATGGAGTGTGTTGAAGATATATAAATCATATTCATATGAAACTTAACCAGTAGGGCCTCTAGGGCATCGGGAGCACACACGTGTTTTTGTCGGGATCGGGCCCCCAGATGTGCCTTGGCCGGAGGCTTGCGTCTGGGGGCCTGAATCTGTAGGGCATCGGGAGCACACACATGTGTTTTTGTCGGGATCGGGCCCCCAGATGTGCCCTGGCCGGAGGATCGCATCTGGGGGCCTGAATCTAAACACATGTGTGTGCTCCCGATGCCCTAGAGGCCCTACTGGTTAAGTTTCATATGAAACCGAGAACATTACCTTCTCTGCATCATCTATCTGCCGCTGTAATGGAGCATCCAGGTCTGCTCCTGCCACTGGGCTGCCCTCGTCTCTCTCCTAGGTAGGCATTGCATAGTCGGGTCGAGGACCAAAAAGGCTTTCCTGCAACCACTCGAACTCCTCATCAGAGATCTGATACTGTAGCGCCGCATCCTCAATCTGCTCCTGGATGCTCACAATGGAAGAGATGTCATTGATGCTCGTGCCATCATAATGAGCCACCTCATCAACATGTGGTGGGGCATCCTGTAAATCAAAATCTATGAAATCACTAGGTGCATCACGCACCATGATATAGTATAGTTCTTCTTCCCTAAGCTCCAACAACTCCAGCACATCCTGCATGAGTAGATATTCCACCCCCTCGATGGTGATAGCATGGAGAGAAGAGAGGGGTGGCTCTTCGCTCATGGGCATCTCATCAGGGCAGGGAGGTGAGTGCACAATGGCCAAGCTCTGTGCTGCCTCAACACTCAGATCAAGAATGATCTCCTCAAGCTCCCTCTCAAAGTACTCTAATAGTGGCCGAGAGGGTGCGTCGATGTCCTCGTCACTATCCTCTTGCACCTCAATGCACATAACATATATGGCAAAGGCGGCATCCTCTCAATGAGATCCATCGTGACGTGGTCCTGTGACGAGGTGGGCACTGCTTTAGCGCAGAGATGTTGCCCCACATGCACCAAGGCTCGACTTATCACCTTTGCATGGCTGGATGCGGCACACAAACTATACAAAAAATCCATGGGAACCCACCTAAGAGTGGAGTCAGGAATAGAGCAAGTGAGAGGGTTCACTGCATCCCAAAACAATGCTAGTATACTAGAGTCAGGGTCTACAGTGGAAAGCAAGCTCTCTAGACTAAAGGTCACGCAAAACCTAGGGTATATCTGGTCCCCTATGTGCGCGTAGCATGTGGAACTGATCCATGCGGCGAAGGCGGGAGTGGTAGCCATGGCACACAAAGAGAGAAGGAATGAGAGCACAAGTGTAGGGAAGTGGAGAATGAAAGTGAAAATGAGTTTGGAGTTATAGCTTTTATGTGTCTAGGGTTTTAAATAAAGGTTCTTTATAAAGTTATTAACTCTAAAGTTTCAAATTAAAACTCTTACCTTAGTTTCTTTATTTCAGTACTTTAAAGTCACTGTTAAAATTACTCATACAGACAAACGCTTCGTTCTACATTATTATATCCTCGAATATGTTTGGGTGGCTGAGTATATTCAAGTCTAACGAGAGAAAATATATAATTTTTTAAAGAAAATAAATCTAAAAGGCCTTGAAAATCCCTTTGGATCCAATTTAATATTAAAATGTAAGAAACGAGCAGCAGAGATGCGCTACAATATATCATTGTGCAAAGACAATATTCTCTAGATTATAGACCTCTAACCTGCAATTTAATTATGATTTTTAACTGCACGATTGAGTAATTACAGTATGTATTATCGCACACTTGGATCACAGTAAACTAAAATTTAAAGTACTCAGAAGTTCAAAAAAGGTATGTATTCGCTCTTTATAAAGTTTTTTTACAAGGATTCCACTATCTCACGGATATGTGGAGAAGCACATTGTTTACATGTCATGGATTGCTCATTACGAGTCCTGACTTTTCTATTATCTAACTTGAAATAGAAGTTGTAGAGGGGCTCACTGGACATTAATTGGATTTCTTGTCTCAGAAAATAAATGGGCCAATGACTCTCTGCACTGACTACGAAAGGATTATGACCACTCCACAAGATTACCACATCTACGAGCGTTGTATGTGTGTCATCTCGGATATCTTGATCCAAGCTGATCCACTCCCCTCGCAAAAGTCGCCATCTTCTATATCAAAAGCGAGCGCACAGAGTTTGTCTAGCAATGAAATACCTGTAATAAAAACAAAAATAATGGTAAGTGATCAATGCGACTAACATAACAATTCATCTAAGCAAGACCTATGTCAATTAAATCAAGGTATGCAAAGTAGTAAAAAAGTTTTACCTGAATGTAATATCAGATTGGTTGACCCTGCACTTCATCGTCTCATCGAAATGTGTTCTTTTGACTTCCCAAGACTCACCCAATAGCTGACTCATCCATTCCTCGGATGGACACTTGCATTGATAAGTAATCTTTGTTTTCTTCAAAACATCACATGAACCAAACAAATGTGCAAACAATGAGAATGGAATAAACCAACTAAGATGCACATCTTTAGAGCCTGTGGTGGGTTTCATAGCACTATTGATGTCAGATTTTATCTTCGACTTGCAAGCTCCTGACAACTCCAAGCTACCAATGAACCATTCACCACTAGACAGTGGCGACAATGGGACATGCTGCAATCTCTCGCTTTCTACCACATACAATGAATTATAAAAAAAGATATTTTGAGTGGCAAGTTGACTTGCAGAGGTATTATCATAGATCAAAGAACCTATCTCTTCATGCCAAACATGTATCTTGCTACTTAAACATTCCACATTCTGCCATTCATGCAAAGTCGATGAATATAGAGCTGTCAATCAAACAAGACTGAATAAGAATACTGCAAAGACTTTTAAAAACAACTCTGATACAAAAAAATAATCAATGATAAAATTTAACAACTTACTGTTTTGTTTATAATTTGCAATGTTGTTCTCGTCGTGTACAGAGATTTGTTTATGCGTATAAACATGTTGAATCAACACTTTTGTTACTGCACTTGTGCCATTAAACACTTTTCTGAACTCTAGAATTCTACCTTTCCAATGTTTGCTAGGGTTTGCAACATCCTTGCGCTTGACCTTGAAACTCCCTCGAGTACTTGGGTGCATCAAAATCCAATCCAACTTATAATACTTATCACAAATCCAATTACCGCCATTATCTTTCATGTTGAAGACCTCCACTGCAAGTATGCTACTGATATTTTTCCTCCGTGAAGACATCTGTAACAACCAAATACAAAAGTTACCTATCAACATGTGTATAATTTGCAAATGTTCTCTCCAAATGAAATTAAATTTAAATGGATCAATTTAAAAAAGAAACATTGTACCTGTAATTTCTTTCACAAAGATCCCTAGATATGTTGAACAAGAAGTTGACTTATAGCAAGACCATTGTTCCTTCACTGACAGATTCCTGTAGTACAAAAATGACTAGCTCTCACCCAGCATACCAAGAAGCACAAAACCAGGGTACCGAGCAGCAAAGTATATGCTTGGAGCTTTGCTCCTCACCATGAAACCTGCAAACAAGCCTTTCTTTCCATGAATACACACACACAAAAGACTCAAGACACACCCTCACCAATCAAGAAACAAGATCATGAGGCTCCTCCTCTTCCTCTACACACTCAAGATCCATAGTTGCAGCACACAAGAAGAGCAAGAAGAAGGATGGACAAAGAGAGTTTGGAAAAGAGGGAAGAGAGAAGTTAAAGAGGCACCACAATCTGCCGTGCTCCAACCTCCTCAACCACTTTTCCCCAAGAACCCCAATTGCACCCTTTTGAACCTTTATTAAATCAAATATTTTGACCATACAAAAAGACTAAGGTTGGAGCCTTATGTGTTACATGCATTCTAGGCAAGATTCCTAAGGTTTTTAAAATCAAGGAACATATGCAATGGCTTTTATAGCTCCAAGCCAAGCATTTACAATGGTAAAAATATATATCAATGAAGTACAACTTAGATACAATATCACAAATATTTTTGATAAAGTGAATAATTTGTCGATGTAGATCCCAAATCTTTTAGCCTTTTTGATGACCAAAATTGGAGGCTATCATTCCTCCCACACTTAAATTGGTGAGCTCCCGCGAACCAAAGAACCATTGTAAACTTCCATTGTAAGCTTCAAGAAAAACATCATGTCCTTCTTCT
This sequence comes from Lygodium microphyllum, assembly GCF_053477565.2. NCBI lineage: Eukaryota > Viridiplantae > Streptophyta > Polypodiopsida > Schizaeales > Lygodiaceae > Lygodium > Lygodium microphyllum. The sequence goes on along the minus strand of NC_141136.1, from coordinate 181,844,826 downwards.
CATTTCTTCACACTTCCGTGGATCATTTGTCCACTTCTTCAACAACCATTATCTCTTCACATCAATATTTTGTCTTGATTCCAAACACCCATCACTAACTAATACACTGATAAGGATGAATACCACAACACTTTGATTTTGGAAGACACACTATCTCCATGAAGAAGAAACATTGAAAATCCACCAATTTGACACCAAAAAAGTGAAAAACCCACAAAAGATCTTCAAAGTAGCACTCCCACTTCATCAGATTTATCTTTAATGTTCTCCCACCCGGGTTGACTCAATGCTTTGGCTTTGATATGAAGGCTTCATTGTAACATTGCATAGGAACTAGCTTTATAAGGACCTTAGGATTTTAAGGTTTTATTAAAGCAAGAGATTATCTTTTTTTTATATTGCCGTCTCGTGCAGACATCGCCTGTGGATAAGGATGAGGACGAACGATCTCTGGTCACAAACAGGGCCGCGAAACAGAGGAGACGAAGGAGGAAGGAAGCAAGAGATCAGGAGGCGGCAATGGCAAGGAATGAAGGAAGGCGCCTTATCTCCGTGTGATGCAAGAGCAAAAGAGAGGGGCTTTCCTTTTCAAGCTTTCTTCTTCTCCCTCTCCGTCTTGCATTCCCTCTGCCTGATTCGAATGGTGGCCCTCACGGCTGGTTCCACAGGAATTCTTTGGAAGGAGGCTTCGATGTCGTTGACAGTTTGCCCCCAAGCGTGCAACTCCACAGTCCATGAGATTCGTCCACGGCAGTGACAACTGCAGAGATCGCATGAGATCTACAATCCCAAGCTCTTACACCGCCCTGGATCGCTGTTGCAGCCGAAGATCAACAGCGGCTTACTGTCGGCATCGCCCCTTTTCTTCTTCTTTCATTAATATTTTTTCTTCTTCTAATACCTCAAGTGCAATAGTAAAACTAACTCGCCCATGAAATGGGGATTGCCCAAGACATCTGATCTCCTTCTCCACATTCATCTCTGCTAGCCTCTGCTCCAAGATGGCCCTTCTTTCTTCCTCCTCCCCTCATCCACAAGAAACTTGATTCTCAATTTGTAGACTTGCCAGTAAAATAGAGCTTGTGAGAAACAAATCTGCGTGTAGCTCCGTGCTGCTTCAGAGATCTTCAACACTTTCTCTTCACTTTGCAGAATCCATGGCTAGCCCGGTCCCGGCAACGGAACCAAAAATGACTAGCTCTCACCCAGCATACCAAGAAGCACAAAACCAGGGTACCGAGCAGCAAAGTATATGCTTGGAGCTTTGCTCCTCACCATGAAACCTGCAAACAAGCCTTTCTTTCCATGAATACACACACACAAAAGACTCAAGACACACCCTCACCAATCAAGAAACAAGATCATGAGGCTCCTCCTCTTCCTCTACACACTCAAGATCCATAGTTGCAGCACACAAGAAGAGCAAGAAGAAGGATGGACAAAGAGAGTTTGGAAAAGAGGGAAGAGAGAAGTTAAAGAGGCACCACAATCTGCCGTGCTCCAACCTCCTCAACCACTTTTCCCCAAGAACCCCAATTGCACCCTTTTGAACCTTTATTAAATCAAATATTTTGACCATACAAAAAGACTAAGGTTGGAGCCTTATGTGTTACATGCATTCTAGGCAAGATTCCTAAGGTTTTTAAAATCAAGGAACATATGCAATGGCTTTTATAGCTCCAAGCCAAGCATTTACAATGGTAAAAATATATATCAATGAAGTACAACTTAGATACAATATCACAAATATTTTTGATAAAGTGAATAATTTGTCGATGTAGATCCCAAATCTTTTAGCCTTTTTGATGACCAAAATTGGAGGCTATCAAAAAACAAAAGAAATATTGGGTCAACGCATACATATAACTTATATAGGCTTTGTCCAAATGCGTTGAAATTTAACCATGGAAGAGTAGTAAAAAATGGCAATATACCTGTGGCTTTCTCTGCAAAAAATCCCAAAGATGTTGTAGAAGTTGAGTTCTTAATAAATCATTGTTCTTCACCCTCAGAGATTCTTGGAGTAAAAAAACAAAGGAAAGCTCAGTATGCATGTAACTTGTATACATTTTGTCTAAACGAGATAAATTTAACAGTGGAGCAACAAAAAAACAAGACAATATACCTGTAACTTTGTTTACAGAGAAACCCTAAGATGTTGAAGAAGAAGTTGAGTGTTCAGAATCCCAAAGATGTTGTAGAAGTTGAGTTCTTAATAAATCATTATTCTTCACCCTCGGAGATTCTTGGAGTAAAAAAACAAAGGAAAGCTCAGTATGCATGTAACTTGTATACATTTTGTCTAAACGAGATAAAATTTAACAGTGGAGCAACAAAAAAACAAGACAATATACCTGTAACTTTGTTTACAGAGAAACCCTAAGATGTTGAAGAAGAAGTTGAGTGTTCAAAATATCACTATTCTTGACTGTAAGAGACTCCTAGAGCATCAAAACAAAAGAAATTACATGTCATAGAATGCACATAACTTGCACAGGTTTTCTCCAAATGAGATAAAACTTTACCATAGAACATTTATGGAAGAGAAAAATATACCTGTAGAGTTTTGTGAAGAGAATCTTAGGGCTTTGGTAAAACAAGCTCTGCTCTCATAAAACACATGAAGCTCTCTCTGTGCTTGTGCAAAGCAAATGAAATTTTACAGGGTTACAGACAGGGCAAGAAACAGTGAGGCTGTAAAATTTCATCAGGAAAGAAGAAGCGGGGAAAGAGATATGACAAATTTGAGTTCCGCCTAAGAAAGAGGGGGAAACTGAAAAGGGGAGAAAAGAAAAGTCAAACATAAAAAAAATGAAAATGAAAATTCGAGGCACAAACTTCCAAGAAGTGACAGCTTTGTACTCCCCTTTTCCCTTATTTTATTGCTGAGGGAAGATTTGGTCCAAGATATGGCTAGAACATTCATGTTACATGAATCTGGAATCCCAGCTCTCTCATTGGTTAGGCCTATATTTGTTTATTCACTCCTTAAGGGGCAAAAAAGAGAGTCCATATTTCTCCTAATGTTATTCATTCATTTGATATAGTATATTTTACATGTGGCACCATTTGCAACACTTATAGTAAAATCAGTGTTCTATGTTATCATTGCAATTACTTTGACTACTACCTTTTCTATCTAATGAAAGTTCTTATCTTGTAGTTAGCTCTACAATATCGGCTCTTTAGTTTCTTTTAAGATTGATAGTATGGATCTCTTTGGATATTTAGTATTATGTAGAAGCTACTTGTTATACTTTTGGACATATTCCTTGTGTGTGCATATGATTGGTGTTCTCTGATCTACAAAATGTGGGATCTCTATCGCATTAATAATGCACTCATGTAGGCATTGCATTGCTCTACCTCTTCCTTGGTTGGATATTGGCACCTAATCACGTGAGGGAATTGTAAGAATGGTAGGTCATGAGCATGTCAACGAACTAAAGTATAGGGGGTGTGGTGTTGTGCATGTGTCTAGTATGCTGATGAGGTGATGTGACATTGTTGACAAAACTTGGTTCAATGGTTACATATCAATGGAAATTGGGCAAGGTCATTGAAAAATATAACAAGCTTTTCATTAAATGGATTGAGTAGAGAGCCTCAATAAACACCAACTATTTGGTGTACTATTATTTCAAATATTCTTCATGTCAACATCAATATCTCATCAATGATAATTATGTTTTCTTCTCGCATTGTGATGTACCGCTCATTCGTATGTTATTGTGATACATGATATTGCTATGCATGGATTAGTATCTTAAATTGATAGTGGGCCATGGTGAACAATCTTAATACTCTAGCTATGGGTTGCTCCTATACTTGTTCGCAGGACATTTTTATTCCTAGCAATGAGATTGTAAGTGTAGTAACGTATAAGGAAGATTTTTCCACTGCATGGTGTTCCCCTAATTATGTATAGGCTAGATCTTGCATTGATGAGTTGGTTATAGAGACCGCTTGCTATTCTCATGTTAAAGTACTATCAGGTTTTGTTCAAAACTCGTTTGTTAGTAGTAACATCTTGCTTCATGTTCATGCAATACTATTTTGGAGCCACTATGAGTATTGTTAGATTATTTTTAATGAATAGGATTTTTTGACTATCATATTCACTAACTAGTGGGTCCAGTATGATGCAAGTAAATCCCTTTTGTGCATAATTGGTGATGTACATTTCAAGGTTTTCCTTATTTACGACGAGATCACAAGGTTGACACCCTACATATTATAATTGTGTTGTATTTTGATCACTTATCAGCTCGTTCTTAGATCTTACTCATTGTAATAATGTGTTGAAAAAACATTTTGGTGGCACGGATAGAAATCGATAAATTTTACTAGACTTTTGTGATGATGGACGATGTTTCCATAAGTGTCTTATAGATTGTCTTCAAGATCAAATGTGATGTAGTAGTTTGGTGATGCATCGTGACTACCCCGCAAGTTGAACATATTGTTAGTATACCAATGATGCTTGTATATTTTGTTGCCAAGACAATTAAAATTTGTAATATTTCCACGCAATAAAAGTTAGTTGGTAAGCTCAAAAGTTAGTTAGTCAATTAATAAGTTAGTAAGATTACTAACTAAAGACTAAGGTAAAAACTGACTAGCATTAATAGCTAATAATTTTCATTCAATTAAAAATATATTTTAAAAAATCAAGAGTCATAAATCTGATATTTTTATTGGATTGATAAGGACCATACCCACCCTTCACGAAAAGTACAATGTGAAGGGGACTTCTGAGCCATATTCATCACTAGTATTAATGTGTATAGTTTGAATGGTCCAAAAATATTAGATTCTTGGGGGGGGGGGGGGGGGAAAACTATTATATTTTAGATATTATCCTAAAAAGATACAACTAAAAGTCATTTGAAAAAAAAGACAAGCGATGTTTTAGTTAGTTTTGGACATTTTATAAAAAGAGAAATAAAGAAAAGTGACTGGCAAAATCGCACACGCCGCGATTGTAGTCTACAAGCAGTAGACAGCACTTCGAAGAAAGAAAAGAAGGAGTGAACTAAGAGCATTCTAATCAAGTATCTTGGGGTTTTACCCCCCTTTTGGAGCCAATACAACCATCAGATTCATGATCTGAGAATCAGATAACTGAGTCTTCTAAGAGCCCCTCCACTCTTGTTCTCAGACTTATCCCCTCCTCTCTAATTCACTATAAATATAAGGCATGGGGAGGCACAAGGGAGCAGAAGGAGACCCCGAAAGGCTGCAAGAGAGAGGGAGAGAGAGATTATACCCCTCCAAGAGATTGTGAGAGAGCTTGAGAGAGAGAGAGAGAGAGAGAGAGAGAGAAAGAGAGAGAGAGAGAGAGAGAGAGAGAGAGAGAGAAGAGTTACCCCGAGAGGCTGCACAACTTCCCTCTATCTTGATCCTCGATTTAACCATCTTCTCTTATGCTCTCCCAACTCGAATCTATTCCACCTTCTTAATCTCTTGAGTCTACTTGTGGATGATGGCCTCCAAGCAAAGAATGTCGTGTGTAGATGACAATCCTATAACCAGTAACAGAGCTTCGAGCGAAGGCATCACTGTAAATCCAATTGCGGTACCGGTTGTAAGTAATGTATTTTCAAATTGATAGATGGTTGTTTTAATGCTCACAAGAGATACATTAGGCTCCGTACCTTGTGGTACTAGAATAGGTCATCATTGAAAAGGATAAATCGCATCTCAAATATTCAAAGATGAAGTTTGTGAAGTGCTTGTATCAAAGGGAGTTAAATTGCACCTAGTTGCTATGTGATGAATCCATGCATAGCATACGCAACATATGAGACACTAAAGTATTGAGTATTGATGAGTCTTTGATTAATCTTTACCAAGGATAATATTGTTTAAAGTTTGCAAATGCATATACACGGTACATACATGGGAGACACTGTGTAAACTTTACATCAATGATATGTGACTCCTTGCCTTAGGGGAAAGGAAGATAAAGCCAAGGAAAAAAATGTTGCATAGTAGGAAAATGCTAAAAGATAATTGTCACTTAGAGAAGAGGCATAAATGCTCTTGCTAGATTGATTAATTTGCATTGGAATGATAGGACTTACGTGATGTATAGTATTGGAACCTTTAGCATATGCCTTAGGCTAAAAGAGGGAATATTAAGTAAATTCTACTCTTTGGCCCCAAGGGAGAGAGTGAATATGCGATGGAATTATTGTCGCATATTCACTCTTTGGCCCCAAGGGGGAGAGTGAATATGCGATGGAATTATTGACACGTCTATTATTGTATTGTTTGGGAAAAATACAATTAGTTTTGTTGGTTGATTGAACAACACCCTAAATGTTTTCCTTTCAATCAAGGGATTGTTTCATTATGATTTGGATAAATATTCCAAGGCTTGTGTTGATGGCAAATGCATGGCAAGCGTCTGTAATGACAAGTTGCCATGGGAATAAAGGAATGTTTTTCTAGAATATGATATTAGGGCCGATTGCTTTGATTGTGCTTGAATTTTAATTGGATTAATTAAGAAAGGATATTTAGCATGCGTGGATCATCTCCAAGATCACATCGCAGATTATCCCGAGAGGGCACTGCTCGATTCATAGGCCGATGGTCAAGTGGTGAAAAGGCCAACCACGGGAATGGCATCTCACTCCTAGACCACTTGTGGATCAGGTGGAGCTCTGGACACCCCTTGCCTGTCTAGAATGGAGTTGGAGATCCCCGTGAGACCAACGTCTAGGACGTTGGAAGATCCTATTCTAGATAAAGGATGGAAATTTCGGTGCCATGAGATTTGGACCAGGTACTTCTGTTGGACAAAAGGGATACATAATTCTCCTGTATGGGCAGGAGACAAAGATTAACTTAAAGATAAGTTAAGGAACTTGTTTGATAAAAGGACTGCTTGTTTTGTTTTTGTGTATGTGTTGTAAATTACGTGAATGAACTATGTGCCCTAAAAGACTTAATTAATGAAGCTGATTTTAAATGTCCCACATAAATGTGGTAGTACCTAGTTAGACAACTAAACTATCGAGGAAAGTGCGGTGGACATGACTTGGGTCCATCCTATGGAAGGGTGGTCCCGCTTAGCTGGGAACTTTTCTCAAAAGACGTAATAGCAAAATTGTGAATACCTAGAGTCTGTAGAGTTATAATCCTGATTTATGTTGTTTTAGGGGAGCAGAATGGGACTATGCCTTATGGGCAGAGAGGTTGAGCTTCGCATCCCTCTCATTTCCCATTCTCCATGAACCAAGTGCAGCATAAATCCGCTTCGACTCTGTTGTTCCTACACAAAGTGGTTCATCTAGAGCTCGACGCTAGCTACTTCCTAGAGACTTGGCTAATAGGAAAGAAACCCTGACTTTAGGTCGATCCTAAGTGGGAACGGCCGGATACTTCCGCTCTGGGGCAGACTCGGGAAGACCTAGATCGCAAACCCTATGACATTCCTTGCGAGTGCCAGGTGGCACTTTCTAGACTCCCCTCTCAATGGGCTACTAAGGCGTGTCCCACAAGTGGACAAGCGAACATGTTACAGTTGGTATCAAAGCGAAACTTCATGATGATACATGATTGATTAATGTTCGGTTCATAGACATATCCTAAACAAAAATAACCTAAGTGGTATGGCTTGATTGTCAAGCACCTTCTGCACCCACGAATGCTGACATGCAAGAGAAGAAATTTCTTCTCAAGCAAATTAAGGCACCCGAGTTTGATGGAGAAGGGTTAGACGTCGCAGCAGAAGCAGAGATATGGATTGAGACAATGGATGACTATTTCTCTACTTCGGGAACTACCTCCATGAATTAAGCAATGACTCGAAAACTGAAGTTACTTGGATAGGCTCAGTTATGGTGAAAGAAATGGTTCAAAGATCAAGGTATTTCTAAAGCCGCTCTTATGTGGACTTAGTTGAAAGATGCTATACGCGGAGGATACCTTCTACCAACTTACCAGACCTTGAAGATGAATGAATTCTTCAAGCTTAAGCAGTTGGAATTAACCCTGGAAGCTAACTACTCAAAGTTTGTAATCCTACTAAAATATGCACTACCTATGGATATTGCACAGCAAGTATCCAAGTTTTGTCATGGCTTGAACACTCCTCTAAACCACCATCATGAAGCAATGTGTCCAACGGACTTGCAAGATGCATTACTCCGAGCGAATCCAATCAACCAAGAACTTAAATCGGGCAATTGTAGCAAATATGAATATGGAGATCAAGATCAGAGATGCCATACGTGTGGAGAGATAGGGCACATCTGTAGGAGATGTCCCTACTGTCAATGCTTCCATTGTAATGAGCTAGGACACATCCAAGCAGATTGCCTTGATCTAAGTCCAGAAGACATTGAGCCTCCAGGAAAACCAAGCTACATAGCTGCTGTCTATGGATATATAGACGAATAAGATGAAGACGAATATCTAGAGCCCACTAAACCTTATTAGGAGGACTAAAATTCCTAGAAGCTTAATCGACATGTAACACAATTGAGAATAAATCCTACTCTTGTACCTATGGTTAATTCAAATAATATGAGTGCACTACTTGAAACATTAAGAGTAGCATAGTGGATGCATGGTAGGTCTTATCCCAGAGGTCATAAGCCCCATTACTACTTGTCTTCCCCAGTTTCTCTCAAGATGAGGACATCTTGATTTCTCTAAAGAGGGGGAGGATGTAATATTTCCACATAATAAAAGTTAGTTGGTTAGCTCGAAAGTTAGTCAATTAATAAGTTAGTAAGATTACTAACTAAAGACTAAGGTAAAAACTGACTAGCATTAATAGCTAATAATTTTTATTCAATTAAAAATATATTTTTAAAAATCAAGAGTCATAAATCTGACATTTTTCTCGGATTGATAATAAGGACCGTAGCCACCACCGTTCACGAAAAGTAGAATGTGAACGGGACTTATGAGCCATATTAGTCACTAGTATTAATGTGTGTAGTTTGAATGGTCCAAAAATATTAGATTCTTAGGGGGGGGAGAAAAATATTATATTTTGGATATTATCCTAAAAAGATAGAACTAAAAGTCATTTAAAAGAAAAGACAAGTGACATTTTAGTTAGTTTTGAAGATTTTATAAAAATAGAAATAAAGAAAAGTGACTCACAAAATCGCGCGCGCCGCAATCGCAGTCTACACGCAGTAGACAACACTTCGAATAGAGAGAAGAAGAAGGAGTGAACTAAGAGCCTTCTAAACAAGTGTGTTGAATTTTTACCCCCTTTTGGATCCAATGCAACCATTAGATTTATGATCTGAGCATCAGATCACTGAGTCTTCTAAGAGCCCCTCCACTCTTGTTCTTAGACTTATCCCCTTCTCTCTAATTCATTATAAATATGAGGCATGGGGAGGCACAAGGGAGCAGAAGGAGACCCCGAAAGGCTGCAAGAGAGAGGGAGAGAGTGAGTATACCCCTCCAAGAGATTGTGAGAGAGAGCTTGAGAGAGAGAGAGAGAGAGAGAGAGAGAGAGGGAGGGAGAGAAGAGTTACCTTGAGAGGCTGCACAATTTCCCTCTATCTCGATCCTCGATTTAACCATATTCTCTTACACTCTCCCATCTCGAATCTATTCCACCTTCTTAATCTTTTGAGTCTACTTACGGACGATGGCCTCCAAGCGAAGAATGTCGCGTGTAGATGACAATCCTACAACCAGCAAAATAGAGCTTGGGGCGAAGGCATCACTGTCAATCCAATTGCAGTACTGGTCATAATTAATGTATTTTCAAATTGATAGATGCTTGTTTTAATCCTCACAAGAGATACATTAGCCTCCGTACCTTGTGGTGCTAGAATAGGTCATTAAAAAGGATAAATTGCATCTCAAATATTCAAAGATGAATTTTGTGAAGTGCTTGTATCAAAGGGAGTTAAATTGCACCTAGTTGCTATGTGATGAATCCATTCATAGCATAAGCAACATATGGGACACTAAAGTATTGAGCATCGATGAGTCTTTGATTAATCTTTACCGATGATAATATTGTTTAAAGTTTGCAAATGCATATACACGGTACATACATGGGAGAGATTATGGAAACTTTACATCGATGACATGCGACTCCTTGCCTTAGGAGAAAGGAAGATAAAGCGAAGGAAAAAAATGTTACATAGTAGGAAAATGCTAAAATATAATTTTCACTTAGAGAAGAGGCATAAATGCTCTTGCTAGATTCATTAATTTGCATTAGAATGATAGGACTTACATCATGTATAGTATTGAAACCTTTAGCATATGCCTTAGGCTAAAGGAGGAAATATTAAGTAAATTCTACTCTTTGGCCCCAAGGGGGAGAGTGAATATGCGATGGAATTATTGTTGCGTCTATTATTGTATTGTTTGGAAAAAATACAATTAGTTTTGTTGGTTGATTGAACAACACCCTAAATGTTTTTCTTTCAATCAAGGGATTGTTGCATTGTGATTTGGATAAATATTCCAAGGCTTGTGTTGATGGCAAATGCATGGCAGGGGTTTGTAATGACAAGTTGCCATGGGAATAAAGCAATGTTTTTCTAGAATATGATATTAGGGCTGATTGCTTTGATTGTGCTTGAATTTTAATTGGATTAATTAAGGAAGGATATTTTGTGTGCGTGGATCATCTCCAAGATCACATCATGGATTAGGCGGAGAGAGCACTGCTCGATTCATAGGCTAATGGTCAAGTGGTGAAAAGGCCAACCACGGAAATGGCATCTCACTCCTAGACCGCTTGTGAATCAGGTGGAGCTCTGGATACCCCTTGCTTGTCCAGAATGTAGTTGGAGATCCCCGTGAGCCCAACATTTGGGACGTTGGAAGATCCTATTCTAGATAAAGGATGGAAATTTTAGTGCCATGAGATTTGGACCAAGTACTTCTGTTGGACAGAAGGGATACATAATTCTCTTATATGGGCAGGAGACAAAGATTAACTTAAAGATAAGTTAAGGAACTTGTTTGATAAAAGGACTGCTTGTTTTGTTTTTGTGTATGTGTTGTAAATTATGTAAACGAACTCTATGCTCTCAAAGGCTTAATTAATGAAGCTGATTTTAAATGTCGCACATAAATGTGGTAGGACCTAATTAGACAACTAAAGCTATCGAGGAGAGTGGGGTGGATGTGACTTGGGTCCGTCCTACGGAAGGGTGGTCCCAGTTAGTTGGGAACTTTTCTCAAAAGACGTAATAATGAAACTGTGAAGACCTAGAGTCAGTAGAGTTAGAATCACGATTTATGTTGTTTTAGGGGAGCGGAATGGGACTATGCCTTATGGGCAGAGAGGTTGAGCTTCGCATCCCTCTCATTTCCCATTTTCCATCAAACCAAGTGTAGCATAAATCCGCTTCGACTCTGTTGTTCCTACGCAAAGTGGTTCATGTGGAGCTCGATGCTAGCTACTTTCCAGAGACTTGGGTGATAGGAAAGAAACCCTGACTTCAGGTTGGTCCTAAGTGGGAATGTTCGGATACTTCCGCTTCGGGGGAGACTCGGGAAGACCTAGATCGCAAACCCTGTGACATTCCTTGCGAGTGCCATGTGGCACTTTCTAGACTCCCATCTTGATGGGCTGCTAAGACGTGTCCCACAGGTGGACAAGCAGACACGTTACAAAATTTATGTATATCATACCAACTTGTAGCATATTGTTTTAGTAATGTTTTTCTAGAAGCCATAGTTTTTCTTTTTCTATAAGACCTTAATGAGGTTCTAGGATTGGGCATATGGATGGAGTCCATTATTTTTGTGTATTTTATTAACATAAAAATGTGTATCTATGCATTAGAATAATATAATTCCATGATATTGCATGGACTCTTATATCTTAATTCATATGCTTAAATTTTTTTGAAAAATGTCTTCAATTACAGCTAAGCAAAATGAAATGTCATGTTATTTAAAGTATACATAACATGAACAATACTACGAGTTTTTAGAGTTGATTATATTTGGTTACAAACTTGTCCTACAACTTGGCATGGTCTATTGATTAAGAGCACCTTACAAAATATAAAATTAAAAACCTAGAATTTGCTTGATCAAAGTCTAATATGTGGTGTTTTCTATGTTTGAGTTGTTTTAAAACACATTTTAATTGGGATCGAACTTATGCCTTTGTAAAAGTGAAATACTAAAAGAAAAAAAGAATGCACAAACACGTTATATAAGAAGCATATTGAAAAGTTCGCACATTTCTCTTAATTTTCTTATTATTATGGGAAAAGGTACCATTCTCCATGCTTTTAAGAAGGTATTGACTTTTCTTTGCTTTTCTTTACTTTGCTTTATAATAACAAAAAGGGAAAAATGTACAATCTAAACTTGTGAAAGACTGTATGTGTATCATGATTGTATTTGCCTTTGCTAAACTGAAGCTTGTAATGTTCAAACAAAAGTAAAGGAGCAAGCTACATCAATTTTAAGTAATAAAACTATTAGTTTAATGCTATAAAATGATAACAATATAGTTACTAAAAGTATTAGTAAACATATGCATATTTATATTAGGTTTCTAAGTACAAATTTATTATTCAACAACTTATTAATTAATTTTAATTAATTATTAATTTAATTATATTAATTGATTTGTATATAAAATAATTAATTAGCTAAATAAAATGAGTTATTTAATATGGATCCAATTAACTAATCTAGTTTAATTATAATAATTTATTATTATAAAAATTAATAAACTAAAAATAGAATAATAAAATACTAATTATTTGATTATTTTCATTATCATTACTAGTTACAATTTCTAAGTATCAAATTCAATATGATACATTGATTATAAATCACTAATTACTAAACTACAAACTAATTAATAATAACTTAACTAAATAATACTTATTTACTTATCAAATTAATTACATAAATTATCTAAGTAATCTAATTAAAACTAGTTAAATTAACACTAAACACCTATTGTTAAGTACTACATTCAATACAATATAGTATTTACACACATTATGCTATGCTATGTATAAAACTATGACTAATTATAGTGGAACTCTTCCTTTATATGCAAACTAGTAGGCTGATTTGATTTACATGCTTTGAACACAAGCACTTACCTCTATCAAGAGGACTTAGTGATATGTACATTCTTCTTGGTTATGTATTGAGATTGATTGCCCTTTGCTTAGTTAGTTGTGTATTTGACGGATCTCTACACACTTGATCTTGAGAACATACATGATGTCTATGCCTATGGGATGTATTGGTTGCTAATTCTCTTGAGTTTATGATAGACTTTAGTACTGGTTGTATGCTTATTCACTACTAGTTGCTTTTACATATCCCCATTGCCACATGGATATTCCTAGTAGTGGGAGCTTGGTATTTCTTGATTATTTACCAACTGTGGTTTGTCTATACTTTTGTATTTATTAAAATAGTGCTATGATTACAAATTTTAGCATTGCCTTGGAGAGAAAACATTGTGCTTTGATAGTCTATTGCTTTCTGTTGGTGGACAAATCTCTATTTTGGTATTCCCTTTTGTTTTGCCCTTGTTTTGGTTGAGTTGGGACATTTTTGCACTTATTTATAGTAGTCCATTCTCTTGGATTTTGCATTGGTATACTATCATTACACTTGGTTCTTCAAATGATATTCCTATTTTTAATATTGAAAAGCTTGATGGCACTAATTTCACTTATTGGAAGATGTAGATATGGCAAGTATTGATCCAAAAGACTTAGATTAGATTGTTTAAAACCGAGTATAAAGCAGGAAGGCATGATTATTTAAATAGAAAAATTAATTGAATAAAAATAATTAATTGCTATTATATAGAACTAACTAATATACAAAACTAAGTAATTAACTTCTAATCATTTAATCATTAATTAACATGACTACTTATCACAATTTCTAAGTACTAAAGTAAGTATGATACACACATTTAAGAAATTATTGATTATTCTAAGCACTAATTTAAGTACAACTACTAAATTAGATACAACATATTGATTTCACAAACTTAGCTAATTACTAACTAGACACTAATTACACACACTATCCATGATATTAATCAATACTAATTACACAAGCTTAACTAATTATTGATTATAGACTAATTACACACACTAGCAATAGTATTATGTTATTCTTATAAAGTGGAGAAATTCTTTAATTTTTTTATGGGTTGAATTGTTGAATTGAGGCCAAATTTTGATCAATTAATTCTTAATTGTGGGGTCAATTTTTTGAATAAGCATGCTAAATGCTTGGATTAATTAGACCAATCAATGGATTGTGTTCTCAATAAAATGGGACAAATGTTAGATTAGGGGTCAAATCGATGGTTCTTTGGGCCAAATTATTGAAGCAAGTGTGTCAAATTTAACAACTCTAAAAAACTTTTCCGATTTCTTGATTATGCGTACTAAGATTCTATGATTAAGGCTAGTTCTTTTCAATGTTAAAGGATCAATTTAAATTATTACTAAATGAAATAAAGAGTAAACTAAATTGAGAGTATTAATCGAAATAAAGACTAAACTAAATGAACACTAGTAACCTCAATGACAACAACAATGATCACTCTCGGTCAAGCATGAAAACAAATTCATAACATCTTAAGCTTTCTTCATGATGCTAAAAAGCTAAACAAATTAAGCTTTTGCTAAAAAGATAAGTGGAATTTGGATTTTGGTTTTTCATTTGTTATTTTGTTTGTTATTTAGGTTTTTTCATTCATTTAAAATTTCAAAGAAAAATCAAAAAAAGGGAGAAAAAAAGTCAAGTAAATGAGAAAAAAGATAAAACAAATATGCCCTTTAGTTGCACATTTAATTAATGCCAATAATACCCTTTGGTTATATCATTGTGACACTATTTTGGAGGTAGTTTTATTGTTTAAGGACGTTGTTGGATTCAGCTTGTAGGAAGTTACATAAGGTTATAGTCAATAGTATAGTTGTATGTGTATATGCTTGTTCTACTACCCTTGATGTATGTGTGCTTCCTCACGTATATAGTTCCTCAAACAAAAAGTTGTCCATGAACTTTATGAATTTCCATGATACCTTTTCTAATCTTTCAAGGTTGCGGTGTTCATTTAGATGTGTAACTATGTAGTTTGGCACAATAAGTCATACAACTACTTCTCTTGCCAACAACTTAGTGAGTAGAAAGTGCAAATCATAATGTTCCTTATCTCTATATTGTACTATTCTTCTTAGCTATGGACCAATATTTGTGGATGCATTTTGTAATCTAATAGTGTCAATTTATGTAATGTTTAGCTATTATTCAAGAACAAACATTTTAGTTTAGAGCCACAAGAATTGGTGGTAGGCTAACAAAAGAAAAATGCCTCTATGAGACGTGTAACACTTTCTAGAGAAGAAAAACTCATTATATAAGATAATTAATTTAGGCAATACACAACAAATTTTTAAAAATAAAGAAAAAGATTCGAATGCTACTTGATATGAAGATTCACATTGTTAAGAAGAGAGTTGATGCAGTATATGAAATTTCAATCACATTATATTTCTAAAGATGTGTGAATCAAATCTGCATTTTTATTTGAGAATGAGGAAGTCTTATGATATGATACATGTGCTTCTATTTACATTTGTTCGCATTGAAAACAATTAAATGGCCTTCTTTTTTGCTTCATTCAACTTCTCCTTCCCCATATTTCTTTTTTCCTTGAAACAAGAGAGCATTTCCTTTGTTGTGCACGAGATATGTTTGTCCCTTATAGCCTTGTAATAATGGAGCTCACAATTTCATGATTCTCATCTTCTACCACCCTTTACTTCTCCTACAGATTGATGGAACCCTTACTGGTTGGGTCCTTCATAGAAGTAATTTTTGGATACCTAGGGATTGATGAAACCCACCTTGGGTCCTTCACAATGGCACTTTTAATAAAATCGCTTTTATGATATGTTGAATGTGAGGGCTTCTTTGGATGCCAACAAAAACTCCCTTTCAGTAGGAAATTTATGTAATTTGTCTTGAGATTTCTTTGGGAAAAACCGAAGAGCATTAGTGGTGTTAACCATCTTACATGAATTCAAAAAATCAATAATTTTTTAGCCTTTTGAGATTATTTATAGCGACAATGTTACTTTTCGGAACACTTATCATTTTTCAAAGGACATTGTGTTTGAAGTAATGTTATTTGAAGGGAGCCACTCTCACTCCCATGTAAATTGTAACATATTTATGTGTTGGATCAATTAGCCATAGACATGAGGTTATTGGACTAAAATGTTTTTCCAATTAGGATGGGGAAGGCCCACTTGGCCCAAAATACATGCATAAATGGAGGCCTAGTAGTAGGCTAAAAAAGAGGATAGGTTGCCCAACCCAATCCTATGTATTAAAACCAAAAAGAAAATAGAAAAGCTCATTCTCATGTGTGTCATTTTAAGAGAGCAACTCTTTCTTCAAGGTTACCCTCTTTTACATCTATGGAGAGAGAGAGAGATATATATATATATATATATATATATATATATATATCAAGCTCCACCCGTATCTCTTTATGTCTCTATGATTGATCGACACCAACTAGATACAGTTTTACATGTGTGTGACATTGAATAAGTGGGTGTAGACTTGATCTAACCATAGTTACGTGATGGTTAGTGCAAAACCTATTGTAGTCTCTTTTTTAGTTAGTAGTCAAGTAATGAATAATGAGAAGATAATGAAGATGAGCAATGTTAGGTGGGCTCTCTGGAGCACGAGGCAATGAAGAAGACCTGGAGAAAGTGAAGATCTAGGTTCCTTGAAGACAGGCAAGTTGCCAATGTTCCTGGCAAAGATATGCATTGAAGGGTATGTGCTCATTCTAATGAAGCATTGTTTGTGACCTATTTGGGGGCTTACCAAGGCTCCATTGAGCATACTTGAGTGGCCAATGTGCATTATTTAGCTCACATTTGCTATAAACACAACCTGTCTGGCTACGTGAACTGCGCCTGCATCAATAGACTTCTGCCCTACTACAAATCTTGACATTGGGATGCTCATTGGGTCACAAAGTGCTTGCCCATAGGCATTGGATGGTACTTGAAGGTTGTACTATGCTATTGCCTTTGTGGGAGCTCATCTATGAGCTATAACAATGAGTTGTAGACCTGAAATTAAGTCTGAACTAATGTATACTTGAATGGATAGCATGTACTTTGTCATGATTGATACACATGAACTCTCTGACATGCTCAGAAAGCATCATTGAAGCAAAAGGAATATGCAAGAAGGACAAATGCACTTGTTCTTGAGTCTTGGAGCTGAAGTTTGGAGGTAAAAACATTCAGATCTAGAAGCCTTTCTCAAGCTAAAAGCTATCACAAGTCTGTGAGCAACAAGCATGGTCTTTCCCTGAAGCACTACATGACATTGATTGGTCCCTATCAAATGTATGGTTTGGGATATGTCTGGGGAATGTTTGGAGCATTAAGACAAGCATTGAATACTACTAAAAATTGAAGTCTAGAGCTAGAAATTAATGTAGTTACATTGTCTTGGAAGCAGGGAATGCAATCTATGACTTGGCTTCTTGATGACAGAGTGTCTATGGTTGTATGTATGGTCATGTATTGACCCCGACACACTGAAGCAAATGTATGAAGTGATTTGAAGATATTTTGGAGCTGGATAAACTTTGTTTTGCTGAGTATTTGTGGAGTGCAACCTGCATGCAAGATATTTGACACTTGTACTTGCTGTGTATGCATTGATATATGCCCGAATGATCATGTATGGAACCCTATATCCACCACTAGCAGATGTCTTGGAGGTTTTGGAGCATGTATGACATGTATACATCCCATTTATAGCTCTGAATCACTTGTTGGTCACTAAGAATTTACAGATTTCAGACTACATGTATGTACCTTGGCACGAAGGTTGCATGATACATAGTTACAACAACTACATGGTATATGTATTGACCAATGTACCTATGGGTTATGCCACATGTTGGTGGGTGTTTTTGACATGCTGATGGGCTGAAATACCCTAGTTTTAACAGTGAATTGTTAAAATACAGCTCGTTAGTGATACTTGTTGGCTTGCAAGTAGTGAGACATAGTCTGTTACACCATGGCAAATGCACATGGCACTGACAACATTACCCAAATTGTTGGTGAGAAGTTGGATAACAAGAATTTTTCTTTGTGGAAATTCAGAATGAAGAATTTTTTGGTTGGCAAAGGATATTAGGACCTATGTACATGTGATGAGGCTAAACCTGAAGTGTATGAGAAGAATCCAACTAATGAACAAAAAAGGGCTCATAAACAGTGGACAGAGAGAGCATGCAAAGTGCTACATTGGATTTCCTTATGCATATATGATGCTATGGCAATACAGATCACTAGATGTGATTCCTTGAAGGATGCTTGGGACATACTCATGAAGAACTATGAAAACGTAACACATGCATGTAAAATTCAACTAAAACAACAATTCAACAACATGTCTAGGAATGGCAGAAGCATCCATGCAGATACAACAGAGATAAAGACCATAGTAGACCAACTTGCCACTATTGGATCACATGTATTTGAGGATGATATGATTGCTATCACTCTGAATGGACTTGGCAAGGAATATAAAGCATTTGATACATCTATTTCTGTTAGATCTGGACCCCCTAACTAGGACGAATTGCTTGCCTTGCTATTGCATGAGGAAGTAAAGCTTGGATTGAACAGGGGTTCTAGTATGTCTCAAAGTAGAGACACTATCCTTTATTCTAGCTAGTCTGGCAGAGGCGGCAGAGGCCATGGATCTCTTCGAGGTCGTGGAGACACTAGAAACATCTATGGACAGCAACAACAGAGTAATTGGCATGGCACAAATACATAGGCCCAATGTGGATCTGACAACTTTAGAGGCAGGGGAGATCACCCTGAGGCAGAGGTGGTGGTGGCAATCAAATGATTAGTCCAACATGGACAAGGACTGTCATTATTATGGCAGATTTGGGAAATGGCAAAGGATTTTCATAAGAAGCAGGCAGATATGAAGGCTAAGGGCAGACAACATGGAAACTATGCATCTTCTAGTAGTGCTCATGATGAGTAGGATGAAAAGTTGTTTGCCATGTAGCATGTGTCCAAGAATGCACCTAGGCAGAACAGAGATGAGAGATGGTACATTGACTCTTGGGCTTCTAACCAAACGACACCCCATGGAGAGTGGTTTGATGAGTTGGTTCCAAGCTCACATGGTTATGTTTGTACTGGGGATGACACCTAGCATGACATTCAGCACACAGGAGTTGTTCTGTTGATGATTCCTCATGGCAAGAAAAAGAGTCTGCATTATGTGGTGCATATACCATCAATAACTAAGAATCTCTTATCAGTGGGACAAATGGTAGAACAAAATCTACAAGTTAGATTCAATAAATATGGTTTCTTTATTGAAGAATACGGTAATGGGTGCACCCATTTGTATCCTACAAGGGTTGCAAGTGAGCAGGAGGTTGTCTTGGAGGAGAAAAGGAAAAAGGTAATAGAAAATGAGGATTTGATTTGGCAGAGAAATATTTTGACTCTTGGCCTAGTGAACTATGAGAGGATGGGCAAAGTGTACGGCCAAATGGTCATGAATGTTTCTATTAGTCTTGAGAAAGAAGACTATCTCAGCATTTCTCCAAAGGATAAGTTTCTATTTGTGAAAAAGGATACTCAACTAATAGATTCAGTAGTTTATTGTTGTTTGAGGTAAGGTCTTTTGCTTCTCTTTATTTATAATGAATTTTTCCAAGGGTCCTTATATTGCACTCATTCTCTTCTTCATTCTTTACGTTGTATACAAGGCATATGTTGCTTCTCTTAACATTAATATTACTAACAGTATGTTTGTTATTGATCCACTTCTCTTAGTGGATTTGTTTTCAAAATCTGATTCAAATATTACAAGGTTTTTTAAGGACTTCGATAGTGTCACAAACCATCATTTTTTTTTCCATATATTGAAAGGTACTTTCTTCAACATTCTATCTCTTGAGGATTTATCTTTAGGGTTATTTCTCACTTGTGTTTTGGTTTGCAGAGGACATTGGAGCCTAATCTATATCGACATTCCTACAAGAGAGGTCATTTTTATGAATTCTCTTTCAAGAATCCATGGCTAATTAAAGATGTATTGTCAATAAACATTCTTTATTTTATCTTTATTGGATAAAGTTTATAATATTCGCTAATAAGTTAATATGTGTAGTGCGGCTAGACTTGTTACTACCCACTTGGACACCAGCTTTGAAAGCATTGTTGATCCTCAGATACCTTTCAAGTTTCTGCTTCAAGAGGTCTCATTGCAAAATGACGTACATAGTTGTGGCTAGAGAGTGGTTTCAAATGCTTCAAGGATAATAGATTCAAAGTTACTGAATGTAGAGAGGGTGAATGTAAGTCTCCTATGCTTTATCATTTTTATAGTGAAAGTCTCTTGCTACTTCAAATAACTTGTGTGCTTTGTTATAGTGTAGAGACTACCCTGAGACATACATGTGGTGGATACGAGAGAGGTTTATTGAACTAGTTTTAGATATAACAATTACACCAGTGGACCCATATATCCATCTCTCAGCATCTAAAAATTCCAAAGGATAGGCAACAACTAAGGGCAAAGGCAAGAAAATGGCAACCGCCAAGAAAAAGAAGTCTCCAAGGTCCAAACAAAAGGGGCGTAACATAAAGGGCATGCCTAAGCTTTCTCCATTGAAATTTAATCCATCTCCTGTGAAGCCTAAGAAGAAAAGAGTGCTTGAGGTAATTAAGTTCTTTGAGCAACGAAAGAAAACGCCTACTAAGAGGAAACTAGTGAGGGCGGATGAAAGTATGGAAGACGAAGAAACTTTTCCAAAGAAGGAGAGAAGTCTTAAGGATGGAGAAGCTACAGAT
Source organism: Lygodium microphyllum (assembly GCF_053477565.2). NCBI lineage: Eukaryota > Viridiplantae > Streptophyta > Polypodiopsida > Schizaeales > Lygodiaceae > Lygodium > Lygodium microphyllum. The sequence continues at coordinate 181,823,932 of NC_141136.1, read as the reverse complement.
CAAGGAGAAGCTAAAGAACAACCTGAGGATGGAGAAGCCAAAGATCAAAGAGAAGCTAAAGAATAGCTTTATAATTATACATTTTTCTATTTCTATTGAAGTAACATTCCCCTTGTATATACATATGTAGTGCAATATTTTGACCCAAAATGTAATGATATGTCATATTGATCTTACCCATGAAAGATAATTTTTTATTCATAGAATCATAGAGAATTATAAAGCTTATACCAATTCTTTCCTATTAAATTGTACTGCAATTTTGTAACTCATGATATAATGAAATCATTTTGGTCCACAAATGAAGATTTGTTATTCGCAGAATCATTGCAAAGCTTATACCAATATTTTTTTAAATAGTACTTATCAATGTGTATAATTCCATTTTTTTGGCAATAATATTTGTGAGAAAAATAAAGATTCAAACTTATTTATACATGCATATTTATGGTCCGAAACTCACAACACTACGAGGCAAATAGCTCATACATGATACTGAGCTCTCAGTTGTTTTTCCAATTGCAGCACCATTTACCTTGAACTTATATCCAGGATTAACATTGTCTAGAAACTCCAAGGTGTCTCTTACATCCTTAAGAATCCACTTTGAACTAATGTTCACCTCTTTTACTTCTTGTGCGGTAACTTGCAGTGTAAATTTCAATGTCTTACAATCAATATCTGAATCTAAAGGAACCCAAGCACCCAATCTAAGTTTATATCTTTTGTAATAAAAACCTATGACAAGATATTGTCGACACATATTATAGGATAAACCCAATGATTGAGGGCACACATTGCACCTTATAAAGTCACCTTTGTGGTTAGATTCCTTGACTTTCCAACATAGACCTAAAATTTTCTCCAAATCTTCCTTTGAAAATTTTCTGTTTAGCCATGAAACCTTCGTCCGTTGTAAACATGTTGTTTTAAAGCAAGCTACAAAAACATGCAAGGGTAAAAACCACGATAAGCATATTCTTCTTGAGATCCTTCCAGGAGTCATAGTCTTTTGAATATCTTGAGCAATTTTGAGTTTAAAACTCTCCATTGTTGCTTCATCAGGCATCTCGCAATCTAAAGATGAGAGTCTTAGTAACTGCAAATCTTCAAGGTATCCATACATACCTGCTCCTGAAGGAACCACATATTGTGCAAAATACATAAAAATTCCACTTTCATGAAAAAAACTTGTGGTCTGATTAGCATAAATAATGTTTGCAAATTCTTTATGAATGGCATGGAATGTTCTGCTGAGGCTCTCCATAGGTTACCACTCTAAACTTGTTGATGGAAAGATATCTACAACCAACAATCCATTATTTAGCATATGCTTCAAATAAAACCATATACTCACATATATTTTACAACTCAAACTTAGAGTGTGCTTGCTAGGAAAAACTTTCCCATGGAGCCAAGTGCATATCTCTAGCCATGTAAACATGTTGCACCAAAGAAAACCAACCTTGAGGCATGGTTTTGAAGGCAAAGATACGTCTCATCCAATGATATTTGATATCCCCTTGTTTTGTTTTTTTCACTCTGTGTGAATCCCTGCAAGATAGTAGCATTGTAAAACCTGATCATTTATAGTAAATGTTTTGGGCTCCCATTCTCCATTTACACTCTTTCTATACATGGTACAAGAGTTTATAGAATGAAAAGGATGCCTTGTGGATGCCATGTAAAAGACAACGAGTTTGCAGACAATGTGCAGAGAAAGAAACCTAAAGAGAGAGGTCAATGAGATAAATTAAAAATACTACGAGCACCAAGAACTTTGAAAATTCTCCCAATTCTCAAAATGATCTTAATTAACTTAACTTTGTCATGTCTTTGTCAGAGGTTTTGTCAGCTTTTATTAGTTAATAGGGGCTATTGGGACTACCAAAACTTGTTAGGGTTTGAAGATTTCGGCTAAATAGGAGAGGAGAACCACAGAATGAACTCTACTATCTCAAAAGTAGAGGAGACAAGAATACCATTTTTTTCCCACATGGCAAAATCTCTTTGGACCTTTCCTTAATCCACGGATTAACAAAAGTGCCATTTTTAACGTTTTTTGGCCCTAATGTTTTGTATAACATCCCAAAAATTGACTTTTTTATATGAATTTGGCATCCTTGAGCATATCTTGATACAAATAATAGGAGTGACAATGATATACCAATTTTGGAATTAACCAATCAATCCTTTTTCCATAGTTAGTCTCATGTGTAGCACACAGATCCACACATCTACAATACATTACAAAGGGTTGAGATGTTTAAAAGAGTAAACTTTAAATAAAATGACTTTAGGATATACTTATGCAATGCCCCCATTGGTCTTTAAAGTACTTTAATAATTATATCTATTGGGAATATGCATGATAGAACTCTCATAGTTCCAAGCCTTTCTCTTCTCTATTCTATGTCCTAACTATGAGTCTACCATGCATATTCATGATGCATCCAAGGTGGCAAAACATAGTTGCTTGGTTTCTTGGATCACATGCTCTTTTAATCAATTTCTTTAGCCAAATCGTGCAAACATGCCATGCACATAGGTATATTGGCATGCAAAACACCTCACTACAATGGGTTAAAAACTACTTGAATTCATATTGCAAAGGATACTCAATGTAATGTGTGATGGAAAAGAAAAAGAACTTATTGAATTGCATTGATTTTCAATTAGGCATCATCAACCATGAAAGCATTTGGCTCCCAAGACATATTGTGATCAAGCACCTAGTCACGTAGAGATCTAAGCCATGAGTTGATTGATGGGATATCATTGTTGCAAGATAAGTGATAACCCATGAAACCGACACACTGTTCATGGTGTCAAATACAAGTATCGTATTTGAGCGAAACTATATCATAGTAAAATATTATAGAAATAAAAACAAAAAAATCCCACATATTGAATTTGAAATATTGCAATATCCAATGGTACCTTATACTTGTTTGTACCGAATGTCACATTCATAGCCAAGACACTATTGTTGCCCCATTTGCTCATCATTTCGAGCTGCCATTCTATGCTTGATTCCCAAAATTATGGTAACTTTTTGCATCATCTACATATGTTTGAAATGTGAGAGAACCCAACTTTCTTACTACATTGAGGATGTCTCATAGGGTTAAAAATGTGTCCCTACTAATGGGACAGAAGTGACATTGCATTGCAGTTTGAGATACCAAACTAATATGATCATTCAATACTTGTGAATGAGTAAAACCCTTGTATAGGATTTTAGCTATCCACTTCTTCATGTGAATGGATAACTATGGTGTAAAAAATATTCTCTCACTAGAAAAAGATGCACCATTGCATATCTCAATGGGTAACCATGGTGCAAAAGATGTTCTCTCACTCGAAACAGATGCACCATGGTAGATCTTGCCAACCATGTCCATGTGCCCATATTGGATATAGCTATTGTAGCAACATGGGGCCATAAATACAATTTTCTAATACTAAAGTGACATGTACATGTGCATATATTCATACTTGATGCGTGCCATATCATACATACCATGAGGGGATGTGATACTTGCCCATGTGCATCTTTAGGACCATATGCACATTGAGCAATTATAATTGGGCCATCTAGTGAAAATAATTACCAAGTTGAGGAAATTTCCATTCTACTTGAAAAATATCTAGCACTAGATATTCTCAAGGAGACTCCTACTTATTCCACCATACCACTATTTGAGATCCATATTTGAGATTATGTAACTATATAGAACATCCTCTAAAATAAAGAAAATTTTTATACCAATTAAAGAAAGATGGATATCTTGCACAAGCTCCCTTATGTAAAAATTTTGGGCCTTGTATGAAAAGACATATATAAAATTTGTGCATCCTTTGGTGCAAGAATATTACAAAAATATAACTCTATGTTTTTATATAGATCTTGCTAAGTTTGACAATATTGTGACTTTTGGATCCAACGGTATCTCTAAGGTACACGAGCTCCCATAAAATATTCCCTATCACACTTAATGACAGTCACTACACCACAAAGGTCTCTTTTGACTTGAGAATACTACTGTTGATTTTTATTGAGGACCTTTTCTCCCAACCAAATGGCATACCTATTCCCATCAGAATCATCTTGAGCCACTACCCAAATTGGGCTTGTATCCATTGTGGGAATAATAGGATGCTCATTCTCATAATTTACTCTCTTTAGGTTGCGGCTAAAATCAATAAAGTCTTTAACTTCTGAACTGCGTTCGTATGTTGTTTACTCCATCAAAGCTTTTTCCCTTTTCTAAAGAGTTAATATAAACTTTCAGCCACATGAGAAAAATGTGGAATCCATATCAAGTAAAATATGCATGCATCCAAAAATCTTCTTACCTTGGATACATTCGAACATGTCTCCCAAATCGTTCTTATGGCATCAATCTTTACTAGTGAGGTATTTCATCCATATGGTCCACACATGTGCCCAACAACTAATGCTTTCTCCACTTCAAAAATTGACTTTTCTCCTGACAGAGTCAAATGCACTTATTCAAGACCGCTCAAAATTATGTCACAATCAACAATATGATCAACCACAAATCTTCTACATCCATGCTCATTCAACTCTTCATTATTCTCATAGATATTACATCCTTTGATTGGAACATCATCAAGAAAGGGTAAGGTCAACTGAGGAATATACTCCCTCAAAACTTTATGCATAGCATTCATCATATGCGCCACTGAATTGGTTGCTCCCTGTGGAAGCATACACATCCTAACCAATCAAAGTGGTGTCTTCATGGTAGTGATATCCCGACTTTCCAATGCAAGCTAGAACTGATCATATCCTAAATATAAATCACCCATAGAGTAAATTTCCTTGCCTACAAATGCTTCTACAAATTCATTCAGGCCTGATCTAACATTCCTTATGGTGACTTTATTAAGTGGTTGTAAATCCTATATAAACCTCAAAGCACCATTGTTCTTTGGAACAGCAAACCACCGATTCGAATATGGACTTGAAGAAGGCTCCAAAATTTGCATTCTGATCTTCTTGTTTAAAAGCTCAAGCAGCTTAGGCAAGTATGCGTGAGGCACTAGAATAGGCTTTAAATTCCATGGCACACAAGGTACTGTAAAGCTCACCATAGGTGTAACTTTTGTCGGATCAACACATCCAATTTCATCTAGCTGAAACCCAAAGGCTTTCCCATGCCTTGCCAACATTTGCAAGAAACAAGCTCTTTTTGTAGGCAAAAGGAAGCTTGTATCGCCAATTTTCAGCTTTTATAAAGTTTCAGCTGTAAATTTAAGTCCTACTCCACGTGGATTCTGCAACCTAGACTGTTGAGACACTTTCTCAGCCAACCCATCACTTTCAGGTAGCAAAGGAAAAGCCACAAGCTTAACCTTCTTTGCAATTGTTTTGTATTTTGTATCCATCCTTACTTGGGTCCTGTTTTGCAACCCCTAACATTCATGCTTAGCAAACTCCTGAATGACTTTATACATCTATAAAGTCTCAACATAAATATCCTCTTTTTCTGCCCTATTTTTAGTATTAATTGCTACAGAATTTTCAACCACTATATCAACATCAACCATCCCTCAAAATAATCCTTAAATGCCTTCATTTGCAGCCATCAAACCATATGTCTTTAACTCTTTTTTAGCCCATCCTACATATTTCTTTTCAGCCTTGCACATGGTTGAAATATTCTTAAAACTACCAAGACTACATGCTATCCATTCCTGCAATTCAAACACAAAAACAGTTTTCCCTTTTCTTAGAGCCATAATTATCTTCCTAGAGACTTTGCCATAGCCTCCACTTAGAGCAGTGTTGTCTAAGAACCCTTAAACTCTCTTGCATTAGGTGGCATGAGATTATCCCATAGCCTATCCCGATTACAGGGGTGATTTACACAAATAGTGAGAACTTGTACCACGTTTGTATTGTCTTTACTCCGAACCCAAGTATATGAAGAACCATCATCCAAGACTTTTGTTTCTAGCTTGGATTCCGAAATATAGGGCTTCCCTAAAATCACTAGATAACTATATGAATCCTACACAAAAAAATGATATTCATCCCTAACATCTCAAATAGTCAAAACGAGCACATTCAGACAAAGTGCATAAGATCCCCTGATGAATTGTTTGCTACCCGCATACACCATCCCGAATCTACATCAATTGGCCAACCTCCATTCTCATACAAGCTACGTGCCATCACATTGATTTCCGAACCATGATCCAAGAGAGCTATCTAAGGTGTCTCTTTTTCTCCCACTTTAAAAATTGTCTTTGTTGTAGCACGAGCCCAATGCATTCTCAAATAATGACTGCTTGTAATAAAATGAGCATCTTCTTCTTCATGTACTTTTTGATCAACATGCCCATTATACATAGCCTTATCTCTATGCTTATTGCTTCTCATAAAACCAATTTCAGCCACAAGCTTGCTGTCTATGCTCCCATTTAACCCATTTTCAACATCACTATGCTCCAAATCAGCATTACATGCATCATCATATTCCTTCTTGAAGTTGTCCCTCTATGTCTTTGTCAACCTACATTAATGCTTGCAAAACTTCACCTTTAAAATGTCTTTTTTGTTTCACCATATCAGTGATTGCATCATGAAATTTACACTTCACGATTCCAAGAACTTTGCTAAGTGTGAATTCCATTCTACTACCAAGTATGCGATCTTCTAGGATCTTTTTAAGGTTTGTGGAAGTCTCAAGATCCGATTCTAACTTGTAACCAAGCTGCTTGCCCCTTTTCTTCCCTTCTTGTTTCTTCTCTTGAGATGCATCCTCCATAACATGCTCAAGTATGGGTTTTTTAGCCTCTTTCTATTGCTCTATTTTACTTTGTGTTATGCATTTAGATGGGCCTAAAGAGAAAGAACCAGCACTGTCCTCATCTCTTCTTCTCTTTTCTTCCATAAGAGCTTCTTGAGTATGAACCTCACCCAAATAAGCATAGGCTAAAAATGAATCCCTTGATGCACTCCATCTTGTTCTCCCTCGTATACTCTAATTTGCATCAGCAATTTAGACTTTGTTGTTTTACCCTTTTCCATGCAATCTAATGCTTGCATCCAAACATCGGATTTTGCTTCAGTCATGCTTCCTTTACAAGCTTCATCTGTCCTTTCAATACTCAACCCACATGTGGTTGCATCTATGGCAGCAAATGCTATCCTTGCAGCCATCTCTTTCAACCTCTTCCATATGCCACCATTTCCAAAATTTGGCTCTATGGAAAGACCAATTTCTATTGCATATATTTTGGCATCTTTCCAAAATACTAACCTTTTCACTTCAAGGTAGGTTGTACAGTCTCGCTTTTCATACTGTAAACCATTACACCAAATGCATCTCCTCTTGTATCCTTCTTTGTACGGTCTTTGGGCTATTTCTTGACCCTTCTTTTCTACTTTAATTTCCAAATTTTTGACATTTGCATAGATTTCTGTCAAATTCAGACTCAAATCATGCATTCTTTTGATTAATTCATCCACAACATCCCCTTTAAGAGTCGGTTATTCACGAACACATTGGGCTCATGCTACAACAAAGATATAGCCACAAGTATAACTGGTTGTTTTGCCATAGCCACAAGCGCCTTGGCTGCAATTTCAACCCCCTTCTGAGCATTAACACGTGTGATGGCTATACCCCATCTTAGTTTCATACATTGTCTCTTTACCAATATATACACTACCTTAGTGACATTAGCCCAATGTGATGTCAGCCTCGTTTCAAAAGAGGCATCTTGTAAACGATCAATCAGCTTCTCCTACAAGACAAGATCTGCAGCCTTGAGAAACAAATCCATTTTTTGACTCTCTAATAATTGCTGATCATGGGCATCCAACTGCGCATATTGACTTTTAAATTCATGAAGCAAAGCTGTAGCAGCCAACCCTTTATTCACTACAAGATATAGACCTTATACTAACGTTAAAAGCGATGAAAATATAAATAACAAAATTTACCCCCATCGTGGTAAAAAGCATCGTCATTGGCAACGCTATAGAATAGTCATTATCAGCATCGCTATTAGCATTGGTATCAGCGTTGCATTTATCAGCGTAGGTATTGGCGTCAGTATCAGTGTCGCATTCAGCGTCAATATTGGCATCGGTATCATGATATCAACACCAATACCGACATTGATAGTGACGGTTTGCGACGAAAATAACGACGCCAATAATGATACAAGCAGTAAATTTACAGCACTAATAGAGATGGTAAGAGGGAAAAAAGGTGACAGGGCAGCAAGCTGCCCCGCCACATATAGCATTCTAATTAAACATGGTAATTACAGACAAGAAAGATGAGTGACTTATAGGGCCGTCGCATCTATACAATCAGTCGATCAATGAAGTGTGATGCGTAGATCGGTCGCAGTATGCTCACGTAGTGAATCCCGGAAGGTCCCCAAGAACAATAAACTCTACCTTTTTGCACAAAAAACCATGTAAAAGCATGAACGACAAGCAAGAGACTAATTTACAAAAATATGACAAGCTTTTAGCTTTTTAGTTTGCTTTCTACAAAAATAGGAAAATAAAGCTAATGGACGGTGCCCATAGAGTGTGGCACGCCCAATCTCAATGTCCAAATAGAAATAACATATTCGTGCGCATAGGCGCATACAAAATAATAATCAATAATCCATGTCTCAATAGACATAACAAAATATAGGCGTGGCGCCTATCAAAATATAATCCAAAGGTCGTATACTTGCTAGACCCCAATGCTTTCCTCCGCCATTACTGCTATCTCTACACATCAACTGAAGCATTCACAATTGTTAGTAAAATAATACAATTAAACCGACAAAAGTGAATACCTAGCAGTCTTCAGCTACATAAATAAATCAACTAGTTGGAAATAAATCCTAACCTTAATTTATTACGAGTGCGCACTCTAAACTCATAAACGTTTATTAATTTAATATGCATTTTGTGGAATCACCCGCTATGGAATCACCCACGTACACACTAAATTAATGAAACGCCCGAAAAGGACAGGCGTCCCCATCAACTTCTCGCACAAAGAATCCTCTTTGTGTATGAGCCCCGGTCATCTAAGTTTACGGAATCCACCGTGGCACGGAATCCACCATGGAATATGCCTCCTGGCATCATACCCTCGGGGTGGGATAGCAATTGACCTCAATTGCTATTAGCTCAATGTGGAGCTAATAGAGTGGGGAAAGCATTTAAGTCTCTAGCATGCATCCATTGTGCTTCCTCTACAAGATGGTTCTTAAATTTAACTAGATATCTAGAATACCTTCGGCCAGTTCTAGTGGTCATGTAGTCAGTGTCTATGATGGCTTCTGGTTCAAGTATTTCAATCTCTTCCTCTAATAAAGGTGGGTTTTCATAAACAGGGTGGATAGGTAATTAGCCTCTAAATGGTCTCAATAAACTAATATGAAATGTATTGTGAATTTTCCAATGAGACGATAATTCTAACTTGAATGCATTATCATTAATCTTATGAATGATTCTAAATGGTCCATAGAATCTAGGAGCTAATTTGACAACTGGATGTCTATCTACACTTTGCAGTCTACGTTTTTCTATTCTCAGCCAAACATAATCATCAACTTTGAAATTCATGGCTTGTCTTTTCTTGTTGGCTTGTTTGGTATATGATTGTTGGGCTTTAGCAATCATATCCTTAACCTCATCCAAAATACTATTATGCATAGTAGCAATATCATCAGCACTCTGAATTCTATTAGACAAAGATGCAACAGGTGTAGATAATCTATATCCATAGATGACTTCAAAAGGTGCTTTCTTTGTAGATGTGTGCGGTGTATTGTTATATGCAAACTGTAATAAATGCAAATGAGTATCCCATGTCTGAGGTTTAGAGATAGTATATGCACGTAAAAGATCTAGAATGGTGCTATTTGTGGCTTCTGTTTGTCCATTTGTTTCTGGATGAAATGCAGATGAGAAATCAATCTTTGTGCCTAGATTTGCAAACAGAGTAATCCAAAAATTGTTACAAAATCTAGAATCTCGATCTGAAATAATTACTTTTGACAATCCATGGTTAGTAAAAACAGTTTTCAAAAATAACTGTGCTGCTTGTGATGCTGTTAAAGTTTTCTTACATGGAATAAAATATGCTTGCTTACTAAATCTATCTATAATTGTCCAAATCATGTCATGGTTAGATTTAGTATTTGGTAAACCAGTAATGAAATCCATAGAAATATGTTTCCAAGGTTTAGATGGAATAGACAAAGGCATTAGTAATCCATACTGTTTACCATGATGTCTCTTTATTCTTTGACAAATCAAACATTCAGAAACGAAATTAGATACATCTGCATCCATATGCGGCCAATAAAAATCTTCAATTAACATGCATAATGTAGATATGATACCTCTATGACCTTAATATGGGGGACAATGAATTTCATTCAAAACAAAAGATCGGAATGGAATAGTAACACACAGTCTCTTTTCAAAAAACATAAATCCATCATTATATGACAATGAATCAACAGGAATAAAATTATTTTGAACTAATTTTTTCCAATCAGAATGAAAAGTAATATCCTGGTGATATGTATCTTTCATAGCAATCAAAGAATCAAAAGATATGATAGAAATATTATGAATTGCAGGTCTTCTACTCAATGCATCAGCAACTACATTTTCTTTTCCAAGTTGCTATTGAATGATAGGATGAAAACTTTGAATGAAGGAAGCCCATTTGATATGACGGTCAGAAATTTGGGGTTGGCTAAGTAGATGTCTAATGCTTTGCTGGTCGGTCTTTATCATGAATTCTGAACCCATTAAATAGTGCTTCCACTGTTTTAATGCTTGTACAACTGCTAATAGTTCTTTTTCATAAGTGGAATATTTTAGCTCAGAGGGTTTCAGCTTAGAACTAGAATATGCTATTGGATGATTGTATTGCATTAGAACGGCTCCTATTCCTGATCCGCTAGCATCGGTCACAACTAGAAAGAATGGTCTATTAAAGTCAGGCAACTGTAGAACAGGGGCATTGGTTAATGCATGTTTCAGTAAGTCAAAGGATTTTTACTGAGTTTCAGTCCATTGATAAACAATTCCTTTCTTAAGAAGTTTGGTTAATGGTAAAGCAAGTAATGAAAAATTACGTACAAACTTCCTATAGAAACTAGCAAGACCAAGGAATGAGCGTAATTCATGCATATTTTTAGGAATAGGCCAATGCAATATTGCATCAATTTTCTTAGGATCAACTTTAATTCCTTCTTTTGATACAATATGACCTAAATACTCAATTTCTGTCTTAAATAATTCACTCTTTTCAGGATTTGCAAACAATTGATTTTCTTTTAGTAATTGAAAAACTAATGATAAATGCTCATAATGCTCTTTTTCACTTTGACTAAACACCAAAATATCATCAAAGAAAACAATCACACAATATTGATATTTCAGAAAGATACGGTTCATCATTCTACTGAAAGTAGCAGGTGCATTAGTCAATCCGAATGGCATGACTAAGAATTCGTAATGGCCAAACTGTGTTGTGAATGCAGTCTTAAATATGTCAGATTTATCTAGCCTCACCTGGTGATATCCAGACTTAAGGTCAATTTTACTAAGTATAGAAGATCCTTGCAGTTTGTCCATAAGGTCATCAACTCTAGGTATAGGATACCTATTCTTTACAGTGATCTTATTTAATGCTCGGTAGTCAATACACATACGATAGGTATTATTCTTTTTCTTGACTAAGAGTACAGGTGCACCGAATGGAGAACTGCTAGGTCGAATTAAGCCTCTATTTAGTAATTCTTCAACTTGACTTTGGATTTCTTTTTGCTCTATTTGATTGTGCCTATAGGGTGCTTTGCAAGGTGGTTGTGTGCCAGGAATTAAATCAATTTTATGGTCTTCTGGTCGTGAAGGTGGTAAACCTGGTGGTAGGTCTTCTGCAAAACAGTCCTTAAAATATGCAAGAAATTCCTTATGCCTAGGGTGCATATGATTTTCCTTTGCTTGCAATTCATTCACCCAAATGAGATATGATTTAGTACTTTTGCGTAATGCACGTTTTGCTTGAGTATGCGAAAGCAGTGGAAAGACATTAGATGCATGCATACCATATAATGTAATAGATTTTCCTTGAAAATTAATAGTCATTGTGTGCATGGAATAATCTATAATGTAATAGATTTTCCTTGAAAATTAATAGTCATTGTGTGCGTGGAATAATCTATATTTGGATTATGCTGGTGTCTCCAAGGTATTCCTAAAATAATGTCGCTTGACTGTAATGGGACAACTAAGAAATTTCTTCTTTCAATATATGAACCAATTTGAATCTCTAAATCTTGTACTTCTTGTGTGCCATTGTACCTAGTGCCTAAAAATGCAGCTTTTATGCGATAATGCATAGGTACAGTCTGTAATTTCAATTCCTTTACCAATTTTGCTGAAATAAAGTCATGAGTACTACCGTCATCATGCAAGATAGTTCTTTCCTTTCCATGCACCAAACATTTCATAGTCAATAATGAATGTGGAGTAGGCATAACTGGTAAAGTGTCAGAAGTAGTAGTAGGATCATCCTCATCTTCGGTGAAATCAGGCATATCCTCTTGTTCATCTTCGTCCATGGCTCCAAGATAGTTGATATGTACTGGTGGCTTCTTTGAATGACAATTTGCTGCGAGATGCCCTGGTTGGTGACATTTATAGCATACTATTGGCTTGGCTTTGGTTACATTATTTGCAATGGCTGGAAGTCTGGGTACATTTGGATTTGCTTGTGGAATAGGCTTAGGATTTGGATTGACATTGGATGGTAATGTAGGTGGTTTAGCCCAATTCTTGCGGAAAGATGGTGATGAGAAACAACCTAGATTAAACCTTCTAAAATTGGAATTGAATTGTTTAGATCCATAATTACCATTGGCTTGGAATTGCTGTGGTCGTCTGTCTCTTCCGCGTAACTTATCTTCAGTGTCGTGAGCTAATGAGATGGCGTCTTCAAGGGTAGCAAACTTGAACATGTTCACTTCAGCGTAGTAATGTCCAAGAAGTCCAAACATATACTTCCGCTTATGTGTCGTCTCTGGTACGTCTTCAAGCATGCGTAGCTGTAGGAGTGCATTCCAAAAACGTTCTGTATACTGTGGAATAGGCTCACGGTCCCGTTGTTGAAGTAAATCCCATTGCTTGATAGCCTTCTCATGAAATTGTGGTGGAAGGAAATTCTACATGAACTTCTTCTTGAAATCTTCCCAAGTAGCAGGACGTTCTATGCTCTTGCGTACTACAGTCCACCAAAGTGATGCCTTGTCTATCAGATGATTAGTAACACACTTGATTTTATCTTTTTCTGGATAGGTTTCCTCATGGAAATAGTCATCAAACTGGCTAATGAATGATAAAACAGTCTTTCCTTCTCGTATGCCATTGAAAGTACGAAACTTGAAACTTCGTTTACTTATCTTTGATTCCTTGCGAATGGTTTGAGCTTCAAGAGTGGCGTCGATGGTACGTCGAATCAAATCTTTAGCTTGAGGTTCTTCTTTGTCGGTGGACGCTCTTTGTAGTTTTGTCAATTGCGCTTGCAATGCTTGCCTAGCCCTTCGCTCTTCTTCCAATTGCAACATGATTAGATCTAGCTTTTGTTCCATGGTAGGCTCAGGTAGGTCGTCTTCAGTCATAGGATCATCCATATGTGGGGTCGTCATCCTGTAAAACTCAATAAACCTTTCTCAATCAAAATCAGGTTAGCGGGATGAGCGTAGCTCAAATTCGGGGTTACAAGGCTATGTATTTTTGGGTATTTCTTTCTCAATTTTTCAGAAAATATGCAATATTTCTGTCTCCATTTGCTGAAAATACTTCAGCGGACCTGTAGATAGGTAGAACACCTTGCCACAAATAACATTCCAGTTCAGAGTTTTTGCGTAGGAACAAGCCTTCTAGGAGTATTGAGCACTAGTCAGTTCTGACTCCAGTTGACTAGTCTGACTTGCAGAGTTGCAGACTTAGCTGACTTACAGAGTTGCAGACTTGCAAAACTTAGGCCGACTTGATGAACTTGCAGGACTTAATTCCACTTGACTTGCAGAACTTGACTTTTGATGCGCAGGACCCGGAGTTTGGTGACTTACTTGCCCTGTGTGGCTTGCAGAGATTAGCTTGACTTAGGAGATTAAGCTTAAAGAGCTTAATCAGTCGTCGTCTGATTTCGTGGGGGGGGGAGGGGGGCGTTTTTTCACGTCGCGAAAATTTCGGCCTTCTCCTGGATCAGTCGATTTGGTTTCCTGGCTTCCCACCAAGTTCTAAGCTTTCTCTTAAGCTTTTTGAAAGAAATAATGAGAAAAATAATGAAGCTTATCTCTGGTTTTTCCACGACTTGATGAAGGAGATGGATGTGTGGTCCTCCGCCTGCACAGCCTGGTCCTTCGCGATCTGAGAGAAGAAACAAGGGTTCTTGATCACCAGAAGTCTGCCTGTATCGACAGTTTGCAACGAGATTGACTGTAGAGCCCGATCGTTCCTGGAGCTCCGTCTTCGCCCGAGATTGGTAGCGATTGGAAGCTCTTGATCTCAGCTCCGCTCTGATACCACTGATGCACAGATCGGTCGCAGTATGCTCACGTAGTGAATCCCGGAAGGTCCCCAAGAACAATGAACTCTACCTTTTTGCACAAAAAACCATGTAAAAGCATGAACGACAAGAAGCAAGAGACCAATTTACAAAAATATGATAAGCTTTTAGCTTTTGAGTTTGCTTTCTACAAAAATAGGAAAATAAAGCTAATGGACGATGCCCATAGAGTGTGGCACGTCCAATCTCAATGTCCAAATAGAAATAACATATCCGTGCGCATAGGCGCATACAAAATAATAATCAATAATCAATGTCTCAATAGACATAACAAAATATAGGCGTGGCGCTAATCAAAATATAATCCAAAGGTCGAATACTCGCTAGACTCCAATGCTTTCCTCCGCCACTGCTGCTATCTCTACACATCAACTGAAGCATTCACAATCGTTAGTAAAATAATACAATTAAACCGACAAAAGTGAATACCTAGCAGTCTTCAGCTACATAAATAAATCAACTGGTTAGAAATAAATCCTAACCTTAATTTATTACGAGTGCGCACTCTAAACTCATAAACGTTTATTAATTTAATATGCATTTTGCGGGATCACCCGCTATGGAATCACCCACGTACACACTAAATTAATGAAATGCCCGAAAAGGACAGGCGTCCCCATCAACTTCTCGCACAAAGAATCCTCTTTGTGTATGAGCCCCAGTCATCTAAGTTTACGGAATCCACTGTAAAACCTCACGGAATCCACCGTGGCACGGAATCCACTGTGGAATATGCCTCCTGGCATCAAAGTGAGACCGTGCCTCTCTGCATATCGAGTCTCAAGGCCGGTCGGATCGCAATTTGTAATGGAGTGCTGCAAAGAAAACAAAATGCTAACTGTTAGAAACATGATTGTCAGTACAAATGATATTGCAAAAAAATAAACAAGAAAAACAAAATAAAACTTACAAAGTCCTCCAAATATGTCATGTGGCCGCCACTCCCAAGATGATGGACCACTCCAGCCTCGAGTCATGCCCTTGTCGCCTCGCGCTGCTGACTCCAACATCTTGGAGAAATTGTAGCCTCCTCCCTCAGTCAGCGCCAGTCGTCCGCATCTAGCCACTCGCGCTTTGCAACCCCACTCTTGATTGTCTTGTGTGCGTCGGATCGCCTGTGTGACATATATGCACGCATGCAATCCATCATCCAACCCATAGAAAATCTATCTACTGAGACTGGAATCGGAAACTCCTCATGCAAGGATGCTACTATGTAGTCCTTGCTCCCCTTCGGTATGTTCTTCCAATGATCTAAGATGTTGTGTCGAAAAACTTGTTGGCACAACTCTCTCATGTGAGCCATCACCCTCCTCCCCTCATCATTCATGATGATGGCTCTCCTGACCTATCATCGACTAGATATGCATATCCCTTTGGGGTGCATCCGGTGTATCTACCGGGGTAATATTTGTCGGGGTGGCATCCATAGGGGTGCCACCTGCTGACGGTTGAGCAAAAGCTAGAGTAACTGGAGTAGATGTGGTCATGGTCGTGGTCATGGTGGTCATGGTCGTAGTCGTGGTCGTAGTCATAGTCGTAGTCGTGGTCATGGTCGTAGTCGTAGTCGTAGTCATGGTCATAGTTGTAGTCATGGTCGTGGTGGTCGTGGTCATGGTTGTGGTCGTGGTCGTGGTCGTGGTTGTGGTCGTGGTCGTAGTCATGGTCCCGGTCATCGTAGTCGTGGTCGTGGTCGTGGGTCGTGGTCGTGGTCATCATAGTCGTAGTCATGGTCGTGGTCGTGGTCGTAGTCGTAGTCATAGTTGTAGTCGTGGTCGTCGTGATCGTGGTCGTGGTCGTAGTGGTAACGTAGAAAAAGAGAGAGAGATGGAAGGAGAGGAGAACGATTTAAGAAAGAAAAAAAAAAGAGAAAGATGGAAGGAGAGGAGAACAATTTAAGAAAGAAAAAAAGAATGATAACAAAAACAAATTGTTTGTTGTAATGTATGCCATGGGTTGGGATTATGCACAGTTTGCACCATCATTGAGCACTAGCACGGCATGAGGTCCACTGCAACTATATGCAGTAAATCTTAGTTGCACGTGCACATGAGAGAGCATGTGTCATTGAGCACGCACATTTCTTGCATGCACGATATTTGGGATACTCATCACAAAGTTAGGAACCTCTGCTTGAGTGTGTAAGGAGGTTGGGTGAGTTTAGAGGATCGTGAAGGATGCCACCAATTTTAACATGTCATTATTGTGGTAAAACTGGCCATATTGCCAGTGAATGTTTTTACAAGAAAAGAGTATAGTAGATATAGAATGACCACCACCAAAATCAACTCATGAATGAAGAAGAAGAAGAAGAAGATGCTTCTACTACCATCAGTAACTCTGAAAATTTGTTCCAAGTAATTTATTCCCATAGTGGATCTGCTTTGTAAAAACCCTTCCCAAAGATGTTATGTCTCAAACTTTAACTTGGCTAGGCAACCTATGAGCTGGTCTCCCGGGCCATGTTATCATGGGAGTAAAAGCGAGCAAGTGTAGGGATCATTTGAGGGGGGTGTTGAGAAATAACTTTTCAAGGAAATGTTATTTTGTACTTTGTGCTTCATTCTGTGTCTCTATCATGCTTAGCTTGACAAGATTTTGTTTATGAGTCCAAGCCTACATCTTGAAACCTAAATCACTTGAGCAATAGTTTGTCCTCTTATCTGTGTCATTATGAGTCTTATTATCGACTTCTGTCCTCTATAGTTAATGTTATATTCTAGATCTATGTTTTGTAACAAGAAGAATCTAGTGCCAAGCCTAAGGAGGGGGGTTGTATCTTTTTCCACCACACCAAATCAAATCAATCACAACCCCTAGTAAAGACACCCAAGACCATTGACCAACGGCTCAAATGGGTACCCAAATGACAATCGCCATTGTCTATGAGCCAGCATGCATGAACCTCACACCTAAAGTCTAGGAGACAAAGCCTCACACCTTAAGTCTAGGAGAAAAAGCTAGTGCTACATAAGCAGATGAATAGCCAAGCCCAAAATCTCACACCTTAAGTCTAGGAGACAAAGTTGGTGCTACATAAGCATATGAATAGCCAAGCTACAATGGGTCATCAAAATCCTATTATGCGCTCAAGGGTACTATGAAGACAACAAATGGATTTGGTTGCCCAAGGTCCCAAGTGGCACATGTGTCCCTCAAACACTACCTTCCAGCCCATCTCCACAAGAAAATAATAAGGAGCTAGAAATGAGAAACCACTTTATCCAAAACATACAAAACACATGGGACCACAACAAGTTTATTGACCAAAATCAAAACCCTCTACATCAAAACCGACTCAACCTAACACATCTAGTGTCTCAAGTGTTCCACAAGCAGAAAGCAATGAATGAATTGAGTTGCAAGACCAAATCATCACACAACTAGCTAATAGATCCCCTACTATGACTAGTCCATGAAGCAAGTTGAGTCCAATTAAACCCCAATCTCCCATAGGCCTTAGACTCTCCTATGAGCAGAGATCTATCCTTACTTTGACCTCAGACCTAGCCACAAATACGAGAGATTACCTAGTCACCTACATCAAACGCTTGCGTGCCACCTTCATCATGGTTGCTAAAAGCTATGAATGGTTGGATTTAGGCCTCCTAGACGCACTGATCGGAGAAAATCACAAAAAAATATTTATCTAACACTTTGTTGATTTTTTGTACATTTGGAGCTTTGAAATAAAGAAGAGGGTGGGACTAGTTTATCAAGGGGGGTGAAAAGTAAAGATCAATGGAGGAAGGTGAAGGAAAAATGTATAATGTGAAAAAAAAAGACATGAAATGGATTTGGAGCTATCCAAAGGGTATGTGAGGCTCATAATGTCATGACTTTGGAGCCTTATGATAATTCAACCAAATGGGACCCTTCTTGGAAGCATTAGTGGAAGAAAAATCAAGCACATGATTTTGTAAGATTTTTTAAAAATACTTCCACTCCGATCCAAAAAAAACTTCCGAACATGAAAGTTGTAGCCGTGAGCTGAAGTTTTGGTTGGTATTTTTTTATAATTTTTTGGAGCTACGAGTTGCGAGATATGGCCAAAATGGTGGACGCCAACTTTTTCCAACTGCAGTGGAGACCACCTCCCAATTTTATAAACATTCACACTTTCTTTCCCACACTTAACACTTCCATAAAATGTCGAGATGACAAGCTCAACATATGTGGACATTGATGATGGACCGCCTGGTTAGATGGGTCCACACGTCTACACTTAGCACGTCGGTGGTCATTATGACTCTCACATGGCCACTGACTCATTACTTATTATATTCAGGTTGTTACACCTATTTACAGCTGGCATAGTTATAGCGCCAGTCGACTAGTGTAGTCGGTTATGCATTGTTTGACTTAGTAGGCCACTTTCCTTTTATCTTGTATCTTATCTATACTTTGTGTACATTGTGAAGTGTGTGAAAGAAGAAGAAGAAATCAGCAAAAAAACGTTTTGGCCTCCATCTCTCTTCTTGTCTCTTGAGTGAGCTTCTCCTTGTGCATTCTGTGTGTGTTCCGTGCAGCATCTTGAGCAATCCCCTCCACCACGCGATTCTTGACATGGTATCAAAGCCACACCACTGAGAGAGGCTGATTTCGAAGGTTGAAGCAAAGGGGAAGAAGCAAGGTCCGAGCAAGCAAGCCACGGGTAAGAAGCTCTCCCATCCTTCCACTCTTTCTCTTGGATAGTGCCTGTGGAGGCACCGGAAGCAGGGCAGAGCAAAAATCTCAGATTGCAGTGAGATTTGGTGTGCGCGAAGAGCACTGTATATTTTGCAGATAAGCCCTATATCGACCGACAATGGGTGCGCAGGTTACAGATTTCAAATCTATAAGATTAAAGGTGTTTACCAGTGAGTAAACACGAGGTTTATCTGCAAACAGGTTGCAGATTGCATGTATTGTTGAGCAGACAGTGAAAAAGGCTGTCTAGTGTATTGCTGTGCACTACAGGTCGAGGATTGCAGAAGATTTGCTTGATGTTTGGTATTATTCTTGTGATAATGGCAGAGAACAGTGGAAGCCCCATCATTGAGAAGCTTAACAAGAACAACTACCCTTCATGGAAGTTCCGTGTCATGAACTTTCTTATTGGAAAAGGCCTCTACGAGTTCGTTTTAGGTGAAGAAAAGGAGCCGGAGGTGAGTGATCCTCCAACTGCAGAAGAGATAAAGGCACGAAAGGAATGGAATGCAAAAGACAAGAAGGTCATTGGTTGTCTGCAGTAATTGACAATAATATGTTGGGACACATTAGAAATGCAGAGAATGCATATGCAGCTTGGACCATACTTGAAAGTATGTTTTCTGTAAATACAAAGGCACGAAAGATTCAACTCAAGCAAGAGTTGAATACATTGAAGAAAGGGAAGATGTCTATCAATGAGTATGCATTGAAGGTAAGGAGCATTGCAGATGCATTGGCAGCGATTGATGCAATGCCGGATGATGATGATTTGGTGTCGTCTACCTTGGGTGGACTTAACAATGAAAAGGCTTGGAAGTCTTTTGTAACTTCCGTATATGTCAGAAAGCCATTTCCAGATTTTGATGAGTTGGTCTCTCTAATGATCACTGAAGAAATCAACATGCAGAGTGAGACATCTGAAAAAAGTGGTGAACAGGTCCAGGCTTTCTACTCCAGTTCAGGAAGGGGACGTGGTAGGTTCTCTTCAAGAGGCCGTGGTACAGGACGTGGTAGTGATAACCAGCAAAATAGATTGAATCAGCAATTTGGCGATATGCAGGTTTCAGGAGGTCGTGGTAACTTTAGAGGCAGGGGGAGCTTTAGAGGAAGACGTGGATGGCAGAACAGAGGTTTTAACAACTCTGGTATTGTGTGCCACTACTGTGGCAAAACAGGTCATATTGCAGCCCAATGTTATGCCAAGAAAGATGATATTCGGAGTGGTACATTGCAACAAGGAAACTATGCATCGTCTTCACGACAGAATGAAGACAAAAATGAACGTTTGTTTGTTATGCAGCATATGCTGAATGCTGTTACAGGAAAGGGAACACATGAAGATGTTTGGTATGTCGATTCAGGTGCATCCAATCATATGACCAGCCATGCAGAATGGTTTGGAGAGATGCAGGATTTGCAGAATGCAGGTTATGTGCAGACGGGTGATGACTCATGCCACCCAATTTCACACATTGGAAAAGTTCCCTTGTCCTTGCATGATGGTAAGACAAAGAGTCTTTCAGATGTATTACATGTGCCATCTATTACAAAGAATTTGGTGTCAGTCGGTCAAATGGTAGAGCAAGGGCTGCAAGTCAGATTTAATGCAAAAGGCTGCTTTGTAGAAGACTTCAATGACAAGTGCAGGTTGGTACCAAAGGGAAGTAGAGTTGGACGTATGTTCACTCTAGATGCCGGAATTCCTACTATGAATGCTGCTATGTATGCCAAAGGAAAAGGTGTTGTTGCAGACATTGAAATTTGGCACAAACGCATTGGACATGCAAATGTACAAAGGCTGAAACTAATGCAGTCCAAAGGGTTGGTTACAGGTTTGCCTACATTTAGAGTTGCAGAATTTCAGAAGGTATGTGAAGCATGTCAGTTTGGTAAGCAGGCAAGGCAACCTTTTTCACATGATAGAGATGTAAGTAGAAATATTCTTGATGTTGTACATACAGACATTTGGGGGCCTACACAAAATGTATCTCTTGGAGGCAGTTCATACTTTGTCACATTCATTGATGATTGTTCTAGAAAGCTGTGGGTATATTTTATGAAGGAAAAGAGTGAAGCGTTTGAGCACTTTAGAACTTTCAAGGCTGCAGTTGAAAGAGAAACAGGCTTGAAAGTAAAGTGCCTGAGGTCAGATGGAGGGGGAGAGTACCTCTCAAATGAGTTCAGTGATTTTCTGAAGTCTCATGGGATAAAGAGACAGTTCACATGCAGGTATACCCCACAGCAAAATGGGGTTGCAGAAAGGAAAAACAGGCATATTGCAGAAGTTGCACGCGCCTTGATGGCTGAAAAGAATATGCCTAAGCATTTTTGGTCTGAGGCTGTTCATACTGCTGTTTATATTATGAACAGAACTCCCACAGCTACAGTTCATGGTATGACCCCCGAAGAATGTTTTACAGGTAAGAAGCCTGATGTTTCACACTTGAAAGTATTTGGCTGCATTGCGTATGTTCATGTGCCAGATGAATTGCGAAAGAAACTGGATCCAAAGGCTGAAAAGTGTGTCTTTATTGGATACTCTTTAGAGCAGAAAGGGTATCGCTGTTACAACCCTATCACATGTAAGTTCAGAGTGAGCAGGGATGTCATCTTTGATGAAATGAGTAGTTGGTATGCATCTAGTGGTGATGCATTGGATGTTGATGATGATCATGACACTCATGTGCAGGCTGAAAGGCAAGAATCACGGACTCTTAGTGGACCAGAGACATCATCTGGTAGTCCTTGGTCTGGGAGACTAAGGAGTACCTCTACATCTTCGAGTGCATCTAGTAGCACTACAGGTAAAGACAAAGGAAAGAATAAAGTGTCAGAAGGCATTGATGCAGTTCTTGATGGAGACTCCAGTGGCTCAGAGAGCTTAGATGATGAGCTTGGCATTCCTTCAGTGAGAACTCCAGGTGTGCAGAGAGCACGGGCTAATGCAAAGACTCCATTGAGTGATCCAGTGGTACGCAGGTCTAGCAGGGTGAGATACCCTGTTAAAAGATTTGGTTTTGAAGGTTATGCAGCTCACCATTATGCTTATATGGTGAAACTAGTTGAGGATGTTGAGCCTACATGTTTTGAGGAGGCTGTTGGTCATGCTCATTGGGATGCAGCAATGGATGAGGAGATGGCTGCATTAGAGGCTAATAAGACTTGGGATCTAGTATCATTGCCAAAGGGAAATAAAGCTATTGGATGTAAGTGGGTTTATAAGATTAAGCACAATGCAGATGGTTCTATTAGCAGGTACAAAGCTAGGTTGGTTGCAAAAGGCTATGCCCAGACATATGGCATAGATTATGATGAAACCTTCAGTCCAGTTGCTAGGATGGCGACTGTCAGATGTGTGATTGCTTTGGCAACAGCCAAAGGTTGGAGGTTGCAGCAAATGGATGTAAAGAATGCCTTCTTGCATGGTGATTTGCAGGAAGAAGTGTATATGGATCAGCCAGCAGGTTATGAAGATTCAGAGCATCCCACGTATGTGTGCAGATTGAAGAAGGCACTCTATGGGCTCAAGCAAGCACCTAGAGCATGGTCTGACAAGATTAGAGAGTATCTTGTCAATATTGGTTTTTATGTTTCTGATGCTGATCACTCACTTTATGTGAGAAAAGGAGATGCAGGTTTGGTCATCATAGTCATCTATGTGGATGACTTGATTATTACAGGTGATAGTGATAGTGGGATTGCTGAAGTCAAGGGTTGTTTGAAGATGAAGTTTGAGATGAAGGATCTAGGTGAGCTAAGGTACTTCCTTGGCATTGAGGTGATCAGATGTGATGATGGTATATGGCTGTCCCAAAGACAGTATGGCTTGGATATGTTGTCCAAGTATGGTATGACAGCATGCAAACCACTTTCAGTCCCTTTGGAGCAGAATGTAAAGCTGAGTGTTGATGTTGGGGATGAGATAGAAGACCCTACTATGTTCAGGAGGATAGTGGGGAGTTTGATTTACATGACTATTACAAGGCCAGACTTGAGCTACGCTGTTGGTCTTGTGAGTTAATTTATGCAAGTACCTAGAAAACCACACTTGGATGCAGTGAGATGCATATTGAGATATGTCAAGTCCACATTACATTATGGACTTTTCTATGAGGCAGGTACAGACGTACATGTGTTTGGATACACAGATGCAGATTGGGCTGGTAGTGTGTCGGATAGAAGATCTACCAGCGGATACATGTTCTCTCTTGGTAGTGCAGCAGTTGCTTGGAGCAGCAAAAAGCAATCTACAGTTGCTTTGTCGAGTACAGAGGCTGAGTATAGAGGTGCTGCTGTTGCAGCATGTGAGGTAGTATGGTTGCAAAAGTTATTGGCTGATTTGGATGTGCAGGTGGAAGGTCCAGTTGTCATTTATTGTGACAACATGAGCAGTATACAGTTGGCTAGGAACCCTGTGTTCCATGCCAGGACAAAACATATTGAGGTACACTACCACTTTGTGAGAGAGAAGGTACTAGCAGGTGAGATTGACTTGGTGTATGTCAGCACACATGATCGAATAGTTGACATCTTCACGAAGGCATTGGGTACATAGAAGCTTCAAAAGTTTCGAAGCTTACTTGGAGTTACAGAGATGCAGTTGAGCTTGAGGGGGAGTGTTGAGATGACAAGCTCAACACATGTGGACATTGATGATGGACCGCCTGGTTAGATGGGTCCACACGTCTACACTTAGCACGTCGGTGGTCATTATGACTCTCACATGGCCACTGACTCATTACTTATTATATTCAGGTTGTTACACCTATTTACAGCTGGCATAGTTATAGCGCCAGTCGACTAGTGTAGTCGGTTATGCATTGTTTGACTTAGTAGGCCACTTTTCTTTTATCTTGTATCTTATCTATACTTTGTGTACATTGTGAAGTGTGTGAAAGAAGAAGAAGAAATCAGCAAAAAAACGTTTTGGCCTCCATCTCTCTTCTTGTCTCTTGAGTGAGCTTCTCCTTGTGCATTCTGTGTGTGTTCGGCGCAGCATCTTGAGCAATCCCCTCCACCACGCGATTCTTGACATAAAATATCATTCATTAGACTCCCAACCCTTTCCCCTCTCTTCTCCTCTCTCTCAAGCTAATAAACCATTAGAATTCCCCTCCTAAATCACCCTTAAATCATCCTTAATTGTAGTAGTAATGTATGAATTCTCACTACTCTCTCTTTATTATTGCTAGATATGATCTTATTTTATGAAGATTCTCTATATGTTTTTATAGGAGAGCTCTTGGACCCAAGCTATGGGGGGGGGGGGGAATGGAGACAACTTATCAATGATGGAACTTGATTAAGTACAAAACTGGTCAACAAAACATCTAGATGGAGCTTCCATATTGGTGGAATTGCCTTAATGCAGCTTTGGTGGTGTTAAGTCCTATTCTATCTTAACCTCCTCCCTAAACACCCTCAAGGCATATATAAAGAGGCATTCTCCTTTGTAATTTGCAAGAAAAGAGAGAGCCAAGAGGCCTTCTTCAGCCCTATTGAGCCTTTCCCATTCTCTCTCATGAGCTTATGCAATTCATTTCCTTACTATAGTGCATGCTCTACAATGTAATAAGCCTATGCTATTGGTGTCCATATTGTGTATATTGGTTATGTCTCGAGGGTTCTCCATCTCTTAAGTTTATTGATTCATCCATTTTTCTGTAGTTCTCTCTCTCTCTCTCTCTCTCTCTCTCTCTCTCTCTCTCTCTCTCTCTCTCTCTCTCTCAGTTTTCCTCTTTTCTCCCTCACACGCTCCTCTCCCTCTTGCATAGCATCGTAGTCCGCTCTTCCATGACTAGGTATTGCCCTTACCTCATTCACTTTGTGGCAGAAGGGAGTTTGGCATAGTATAGAGACTACCATACCGAATTTCCTTCGTCATAAATTGGTACCCCCGCTGAGGACATTCTCATCCACAATTCTCTACCTCCTTATGCGGGACGATACAACACATAGTGGTGCATCCTCTACAACAAGTGCTTCAAGTGGCTCTTCTCCAATGCCTTCACCAACTCTTTTTGAAGTTGATCAAAGTCCACGACTCCCACAATGGTCTCCCAAGGAAGCCCAAGAAAGGAAATATGCCTATCGGACGACGGCACGTATGCTGGTAAAAGGTGTTTACCTTAGAAATTCCATTCTCTCACAATGGAAAAAATCATGTTGCCATCAATTGCCAGGCTCTCATAATTGTGGTGAGTGTTTTGCAAACAAAGTGAAGGCCCTTCCGGGAGGTCCTCGCCTCCAAATCATCAAATCCCTCTCTTTCTCTGGCCTAATCCACATGAAAGGAGGACAACTATGCATGAACGGTGTGGAGTTTTGATAGGACCTGAAATGGGCCGGCATTGAATATGGCACTAGCCGGACCTCATACTCATAACAGACAAACACACCCTCACAGCCTCATGGACCAGGAGCGTCAATCTATTGCTAAAGGACAAACTGCCCTAAAGCCTAATCTATGCGTTTATAGTTTTTTAGTTTTGTAGTCCAACGTTTCCCTTTCTATAAACTCCACAGAGGGAAAACCCATACACATTGGCAATAAATACCATGATAATCACATACATGGGAGGCAACCTCTCGGTAGAAACACCGCGGCCCCACTGCAGCTCTCCTATATCGCAGGGATTGGCCCCTAGATGCGTGCTCAACATATAAAACAAACGAACGAACTCCACTCTTCATTTCAAACATCTCCAAGAGATATACCATGTTTCCTTTCCAAATAATCCCCCAAGAAACAAACGTCTATCCTACGGCTTAGGATGTCTTTCCACACTCAAAAGTGGGTTACATTGTCATTGAAAATAGGTGCTATGCATCCAGTCGTTTTATTCCGATACCATGATCATCATGCACATGCAAAGTGAATGATTCTAAAGTGCTCAAACATCATTTTAAATCAGAGATATGTAGTGTACAAACAGGCTTTCCATGCATATTTCCTAACACATTCGGCGATGAAAGGATAGCACCGAGATAACACTCGTGCTGTTATCCTCTTAATTAAAACAACACAGACTCTATGACATGATATCCATCAGAAAATCAGCAACAATTAGCACACAAATCACACCATTCAAACATTCCACCCCTCTACGTTTAGGTATTGCTTTCGTTGCATAGGTGTAGAGGTTCATTTTGTCATGTTTTGATGTATAAAAAGTAATAAATCACAAACTTTGACAAATAGATAGGGCAAACTGAGGCCAAACCTCATGCTTTGCAACTACCACACATCCACAAACAATCCTTATATTTTTTTCTTATTTTTCAAAGACGTATTTCTATTTTTTCTCTTATTTTCTCCATTTTCTTGATTTATTTGGCAATAAAATATGCTATTTTTTGGTTTTTCTTGTTCCAATAACTTGAGCATACTAGCATTCAATTTATCTTCCATATTCCCCCCATGGGAGCACCTTTTACACCCAAAACGGAAAAACTACAATTTTACCACTTAAGAATCGCATTTCGAATTTACGAGAATTAAATAAAGCATATAAATCATTGCAAAATCAGAATTTTCTGATACACAGCAATTACTCATAATGCAAACAACACTCACACAAATTTTCATCCAATAAGAACAAGACGCCATCCCTAGGAAGACAAGGCATCGGCCCCGGGTGTGACTCGTCCCTAGGAAGACAAGGCATTGGCCTCGGGTGTGACTCGTCCCTAAGAAGACAAGGCATCCCTAGGAAGACAAGGCATAGGCCCCGGGTCTAACTCGTCCACAGGAACCTACCAGGCCTTCGCAAGGCGATGATCAACTGCTTATAAATTTTCCTTTCTTTTCTTTTCTATTCTTATAGGGGTTAGAACCCCTTTTTACATACCTTTGTATATATTTACTGTCTTTAAGATATTCAGGGTTTTTTTTTCTCTCTATCATCATTTTCTTCTAGCAGGCTTCTCTAACTGCCTCACAACTAACAAGAACTCCTAGAACGGCTGCCTAGCAGGCTAGCAAAACAGGGTCACTAGGACTGCCTTCTCAAACAGGTCTTTCGATGCCTGGCAATGTCTTTACAGGAGGCAATGACTGCTCAGTCCTTCCTCAGACAGACCAAACCTAAACCTGGGACTTCATGGCTTGGACGCCGATTCCCAACAAGAAAAGAAAATCCTCTACAAGTACACAGACACATATAGCATAAAAACACATTACTCGTAAACGAGAGATATCACCTGGATAGGGCCACGAGAAGCTCCCACTGACCTAGGCTCCTTCCAAGCTCTTCTTTGAACCTGTCTAGCAGAAGACTAAAATAAGAAACCATTAACCGCACCTGTACTAAACAGACAACTAGCCCTCTTGGCCTAACGAAATAAATCATTTTACTACAAAAACTGATCGGCCCTCTTGGCCTAAAGAAATAACACAGAATAGCACCTACACATCCCTCCCCAAAATAGTACAGATATACAATAATATGCTCTTGTCCAAGGAGGAAAAATAGGGTTCGTAGCCCTAAATTAAATGCATAAGGTTATGACCCATCCCTCGTGCATATATAGTAAGAGGCGTACGCATAACATGTTGTCTAATCAACCTATGGGTCCAGGATAACAATAGTAGATTGGTCTCGGCTACTCTTTACATCACCCATATCAACCATCGCCTGCCATATATTGCATGCTCTGATAACATTCCCTACAAGCGACCGGGTTCTATCTCATTATTGATAGCAATATCCAAACTAGGACCACAATTGAAAAAAAGGCCTTCTTCATAAGCAAGATTTGCCAATGAATCCGCAAACTGATTTCAGTAATGTGGAATCAGCTGAAAAGACGCTCTCAAACTCCTCAAGTAGGGTCATCTCGCAGTTCGATGATACATACAAAGGATGGGATTCCACACTGTGTATATCCCATCTAGCTGATTGAAGATCAATTGGGAATCCCCTTTTACTAACAACCGCCGAATACCACCTTGCTTGGCAATATGCAGTTCCATAATCAAGGCTTTATACTCCGCCATATTGTTAGTGAATCCTACCTCGAGATAAGCAGCTAACTTCATCGTAACTCTACATCGGGGATCTCTGATTACTACTCCAACACTCCCTTTTTTATTAGGGCCCCTCGACGCTCTGTCAAAATATAATGTGTACATCCACAATGGGTTTACATAGCCTGCCATCACGTTCGTATAGTGTTCCTGCGATCAAGGAAAACTTCAAAGCCTATTGTCTAATTTTTCTCTTTCCAGATTTTGATAAACCAGCTCCAGTCTCTCCTGTTGATAGATAATGTGTGATAGCAGCATACCAAGATGGAATAGAAGCTGTATCAATTTTAAACATTTCTTCAATGTCACTTCCTTCAGCCAAAGTCTCGTTCAGCTCCCCAAAATCCACAAGGCATTCCACAATACCCTGCAACCTCGGTGGCTTACTCTTAATCTCATAATCAAACTCCTGCAAAGTGATTAACCACTTTGCCAAACGATCAGTCGGTTGTAGCTTGTTCATAAGCAATCTAAGCCCTTCCGCCTTCGTATAGAAAACTACCTTCTCTAGTGCCTAAAATTTTTAGTCACAAAGACCATCGTAAGGCACAACTTCTCCATATAGGTGTAGTTAATTTCTAATATGCCCAATTTTTGACTAGCAAAAGCTATCAGATGATACCACTTTTCCTCCCAGATTTGGACTAAACAGTAGCTGATACTATGCATGGTGGATGCTGAAAATATGTAAAATAGCTAGCCTCTTTTAGGTGCTTTTAAAACTGGTGCTTTTACTAGCTCCTGTTTCACATCCTCGAAAGCTACCTTACAAGGGTCGCTCCATACAAATAAATAGCTAAAGGATAATAAGTTCGTTAATGGCAACGTACTTTCTGCCAAGGCATTTATAAACCTCCGATAGTACCCCACCGATGACAGAAATCTATGTATCTCTTTCGGAGTGCATGGTGGACTCATAGCGACTATAACCTTGATCTTTTCAGGGTCAGCTGGCGATCCCTACTGAAGTGACCACATGGCCTAGCAATAGCCCATAAGGCACTCCAAAGACACACTTTCGTGGGTTAAGAGCGATACAAAATTGTCTACAGCACTTAAAACATTTTCTTAAGATAATCAACATCCTTTCCCTTACAGTGGCTGCCCCCAGGTCATCGATAAATACTTTCAACTCATCTAGGGAGATGTCACCAAAGGTCTTGTCTGTTGTTCGTTGCCATGATCCAGGTGCATTGCACAAACCAAAGGCCATCACATGGTACGCAAAAGTACCAAAGACAGTAATGAAAGTTATTTTTAACTTGTCCTCTTCTGCAATTGCCATCTGGTTATATCCTACAAAGCAATCCATAAATGAATATATTTTCCTACCCGCTAATTGATCCAAAATCTAGTCAATAAATGGCAACGGGTAGTAATCCTTAACCGTCTGCTTATTCAGCTCTCTAAAATCTACACATAGTTGGATCTGGTTGTTTTTCTTCTTCTTAATGACAACTGGTGAACACCATTCTATGAGCTATACATGGAAGATTAAACCAGCTTTCCGTAACTTCTGTAACTCCTCAAACAGCCCGTCCTCAATTCAAAAGGCATACGCCGCACTTTCTGATGCACAGGACGACTCCCTTCTTTTATAGGAATAGTATGAATAGCCAAACTGGGAGGAATACCTCTCAGCTCATCATAACTCCAAGCAAAGATGTCGCAGAATTCTTGAATCAAGGACACATAGTCCTCCCTTTCTACTGAACTGATCATGGAACCTAATTTAATTGGCGGCAAATCATTTGGCGTGCCAAGGTCCAACTCAATCACATCCGCGTCTCTTATCCTATCTTGTGTCTCTATCGGATCATTTAGAGTTATCTGATAAATATCCTCTATAGTGGACCCCTCTCTAGATTCATCACTGGATGATGTCTCACTACCAGATGGATCATTTGTTGTTTCTAATTCAGTAGAGGATAACGGAGCTCTCTCACTCTGAGGAGACTCAGGGTAAGCATCCACTATTACTCGATTAGCACCTCTACCTAGAACCACTCGACCAGCAGGTATATCAACTTGACAGTCTGTTCGTAAGATCCAAGGCCTGCCTAGCAAGACTCGATAGCTAGGACGTCCTATAAATCTTATCACCCTAAAGTCCAAGAAGCATTCTACACTTGCAACTGTAACATGGACTTTAGTAACGCAACCTTCTGGTTGTCTTAGACTATCATCAGTCATTCTAAGAAGGGTGGAGCTATCTTTTTGGATGCCTAGACCCAACCTCTCCATCATTTGTGAACTCATGATATTGATGGAGGACCCAGTGTCTACAATAGCATTCTCTACTAATATTCCATCCACGTATGTTGGAACCTTAGGGCAATTCTTTTCAGCATGATCAAACCAATCTTCCCCTACTCGTACTATGCCCAAAGGTTCTACAATATACCCAATACACAGGATCTTCTTGAATTCCTTGCGTACTCCTGGAGATAATTTAATCAACTATAAGAGGTTTACATCTGGTTTGACTTCGCAAAGAGAACTTACTAAATCAAAATCATG
Source organism: Lygodium microphyllum (assembly GCF_053477565.2). Lineage (NCBI taxonomy): Eukaryota > Viridiplantae > Streptophyta > Polypodiopsida > Schizaeales > Lygodiaceae > Lygodium > Lygodium microphyllum. The sequence goes on along the minus strand of NC_141136.1, from coordinate 181,793,044 downwards.
ATAGGTAGCCAAAGCTCGCTTTTCTCGCCAAATCATTCTCTCTTTTGGTCTCGGGACCGGTTTGGTGCTTCTCTTTTAGTTCTTGCCTTCTTTCTTGGCACTTCCTCATCCTTCTTAGGATCGAAGTTTTTGTCAACAGGCCTTAGAGTTCCACCTTCCATGCCAGGATTCAAGACTTGCGTCCCCTTATCCCCTTGTTTAGGGTTTCCCTCAACAAGTTTTGCATTATCTTTGTCAATCTCTTTAGCCTTTTGATCTCTTGTCACGGCTCGTAGGTTAGAGGTTTCAGTGCCATTGATGCGTATAGCCTCGATAAGGCTAACTCCATTGCCTTGTGGCAACTCTTCTATAGTGGTCTTTCCCCTTTGCAGTATTTGTCTTGGTCCATCATTTTGCTGCAGGTTATTACCTTGCGCTCTATGATTAACTAGACCTGGCTGTTTACACCCTTGTTGGAGGGAACTAATCTTGCTCCAACAGGTAGCTTCATCATATCCTTAACTTTTCCAAGGACATTAGATGCGCTCGACTCATAGCCTTGATCATCTATCAGTCATTCCATTGGCCTAACAATTTGATTGGGCATTGGTTGTTGACTCACATGAACAACATTAGGGTTCAAAACTTGGCCTCCAACACTTGGTGGAGCCAACTGACTTGCCATAGGCACAGTCACACTGGGAGGAGCTGGCAGCAAAGGTACATTTTGAACCACATTTCCTCTCACATTAGGGTTATTCATAGGCATCCCTTGACTTCCATTTATCAATGGTAGATTGCCTCTAGATACTAAACCCGCATTAAGATTTATTCGAGAGGAGTAGGCCATTTTTAATCGTGCTTCTACTTCTTCTGCCCGCGTGATGGCAGTGTCTATATCAGCCAAAGCCACACTACTCAATTGTACCTGAATATTGAAATCCAATACATGCAAGAAATACTGCAATTGGGCAGCTGGCAGAATAGGAATGTAAGTTTGTAGCTTACAAAACACTTCCTTAAGGTTCTTAGCATAGGCTTTCACATTCTCATGGGGATCTTGGCATGTTACATTCAAAACATGCAACCAGTATTGGCCACCTCTTTCAGGGGCATATTCTCCTTGGAAAGCTATGTAAAATTGGTCGATTGTGGTTATGGTTCCAATCTCTATGCTATGATACCATACCACAGCCCTTCCTTTTAACATCATGTTAAAGAAAATCATGAGATGTCCCTCATCTTAGATGCGGTAATTAAACATTAATCTTTGGAATTCGCAAATGTGAAACTCTGCATCTTCTTCGGCTAACCCTTTAAAAATGGGCAAAGGAACTCCTAAAGCTAGAAGATTTTGTGTCCCTACAGGAATTGCAATGGGTTGTGCCATGGCGACAATCAAATTGACACTAGGAGTTTGAACTGATGGGATCACACCCCCACTTGAAGTGGGTTGACTTGGTGGAAGAGAGGAAGAACTTCTAATTCCTCCTGCACCTAAAGGACTATGTGCAGCAGTTGGGTTACTAAGATCACTGCCTCTTATGTGTATCGGGCTACTCCTTTGAGGAGAATAGCGACTTATAATCTCCAACCACCGTCTAGCCCTCTCAACACGTTCTAGTTTTTTTATTTCGGCTTGACGGTCCTTGTTAGAGGACATAAACCAACTTTTTGGTCCCTAAAAATCCTAAATTCGAGAACCACCACTTGTTGGCAACTCTCGGTAGACGAACCACTGATGGGACCTAAAATGGGCTAGCACTGGCTATGGCACTAGCCGGTCCTCATACTCATAAACAAACACACCCTCACGGCCTTGCAGACCAGGAGCATTAATCTACTACTAAAGGACAAACTGCCCTAAAGCCTAATCTATGCATTTATAGTTTTTAGTTTTGTAGTCCAACGTTTCCCTTTCTATAAACTTCACACAGGGAGAACCCATACACATTCGCAATAAATACCACGATAGTCACATACATGGGAGGAAACCTCTCGATAGAAACACTGTGGCCCCACTGCAGCTCTCCTACATTGCAGGGATTGGCCCCTTGATGCGCTCCTTAACATATAAAACAAACGAACAAACTTCACTCTTCATTTCAAACGTCTCTAGGAGATATACCATGTTTCCTTTCCAAATAATCCCCCAAGAAATGAACATCTATCCTACAGCTTAGGATGCCTTTCCATACTCAAACGTGGGTCATTGTCATTGAAAATAGGTGATATGCATCCAGTCGTTTTATTCCGATACCATGATCGTCATGCACATGCAAAGTGAATGATTCTAAAGTGCTCAAACATCATTTTAAATCAGAGACATGTAGTGTACAATCAGGCTTTCCATGCATATTCCCTAACACATTGCGGCGATGAAAGGATAGCACCGAGATAACACTCGTGCTACTATCCTCTTAATTAAAATAACACAAACTCTATGACATGATATGCATTAAAAAATTAGCAACAATCAACACGCAAATCACACCATTCAAACATCCCAATTTTCTACGTTTAGGTATTGCTTTCGTTGCATAGGTGTAGAGGTTCATTTTGTAATGTTTTGATGTATAAAAAGTAATAAATCACAAACTTTGACAAAGAGATAGGAAAAAATGAGGCCAAACCTCATGCTTTGCCACTATCGCACATCCACAAACAATCCTTATATTTTTCCTTGTTTTTCCAAGATGTATTTCTATTTTTTCCATTATTTTCTCCATTTTCTTGATTTATTTGGCAATCAAATCTGCTATTTTCTAGTTTTTCTTGTTTCAATCACTTCAGCATACTAGCACTCAATTAATCTTTCATATTCGCTCCATGGGAACACCTTTTACCCACCCGAAATGGAAAAACTACCATTTTACCACTTAAAAACTGCATTTCGGATTTATGGGAATTAAATAAAGCATGTAAATCATTGTAAAATAAGAATTTTTTGATACACAACAATTACTCATAATGCAAACAACACTCACACAAATTTTCATCCAATATTAACATAATTATCATCATAAACTATAAAAAATCCTTCATTTTCTTCATAAAAATGGTCATACCGTGTTTTTACGTAACTAGAGACGCCTTGAATGATTGCATAGTCAGCAAATGGAGCCTTCTTTGCTCTCAATTCAATGGTGTAGTTCAATCTTCAGCATCTCCATCAATCTCCATCACCATTTCCTTCATGCTCCTTCCCCGATTCCTTCATCAAGATGGTACACATAAACAGCCCATAGAGAAGAGAGAGAGGGAGGAGAGAGAAAGACTAGAATCTGCTCTCTTCATCTGGGCAGCCATTCCTCATGCAAAGACCGGTGATAACATCAGCCAAGAGGGAGAATTTCAACCCCAATGTCGGTTGGATAGATTCTTCACAGCCTGACAATCATCCATCATGAGGAGAGGGCACAATTTTCAACCGCCGTTTTCTGATCCACGCCATGTCTTCTTCACGTTTTTTTTCATCTCCTAGCATAAAATTTTTAGGGGGGAAGGGGGGGGAGGTCAAATGTCCCAAAGGGCACCCCCCTTTGGCCTTAAATTTGTCCACCTCTTCATATCTTGCCCACTTTGTAGCCCCTTCCTCATCCGGACTCTGATTCGAACTCTCAAAAAATCCTAGGCATCCGCTTGACATCCAGCATTGGCTGACAGCTCCTGGCATCCCGCACTGCAGTCGAAAAATTTATCAAAAATCCACGAGTGTCGCTCGGGTGCCTTTTAAAAGCCGTCTTTCACTTAGTGTTTAAAATCGTCCTAGCTGCAGTCACCGCCGCCTTCGATGTTAAATATTTTTCCCCTAAATTCTGGATTTTTTGGCAAATTTTAGGCACATTCCGGGCTCAAAAATCCACTCTCAATTTTTGTAGAGGTGCAAAGTATGGAGATTACCTTCAACTGTTGCTAGCTCAAAGGTTGGGTGTGGTTGAAAAGGTGGCCATCACACCTTATGAAATATATGTCATCGAGGATGGACACAGTAAGGCAAGAACAATCACTGGTGAGCAAATTCTCTGTATAGCAAAGTTGGCGGGTTCCATAAAGAAACACTTTGGGAAAAATCCTTTATAATTCAAGAAAGTGCATTCCCTCTACTCCCTTAAGTAGTCTCCACTTATGAATAATAATAATGGCCCAAATTTTTACACCTTCCACTCTGTACAAAACATCCAAGTTAATGTATGCATCAGTAGGAAGATTTTCTTTCAACAGCGTCTTGTCATGTACTTTGGGGCTGAAAGATTAAGGGAGATTCTTGTATCACCGTAACCTATAATCTTCCCAATGCTAGACTACAATGCATCCTTCAATGTACATGTATTTATTTTATTATAATATTTTCTAATGAATCACCGCGAGTTGTATGGACCAATCCAACCTCTTGCTATGCAAACTGTGCATATTGTAGCCAGCACAAAGCTTAGATTCAAAGGCATTATTAGAAGCATAGTGGGGCCTAGACATCTTGCTGAAATCAATGCATCTGTGAACCCATTCATCCTTCCCCTCATAAAATACAACTTAAGTCTAGACGTGTTCATCTTTGTACTCTACTAAGGCAACATGACATTTCCAAGCTTCTTTGGGCGCAATGGGAAAAATGCAATGGATTTTTTGGACAACCTTGAGATGGCCTTCCTTGTCTCTAGGAGGGATGATGAAGCATTAAAGTTGTGGGTTTTTCCTTTGGTGCTCAAGGAAGAAGCTAGAATGTGGTTCCAAACTCTAAATCCATCCCAAAGAGCTGAATGGGAGAGATTGAAGGTAGCTTTATTGCAAAGATTTCAACAAACTAACCCAACTGAAGAGTTATGGAAATGGCTTTTGGCCCTCCATCAAAGTGATCCTTATGGTTATGCAACTTATGAGGAAGGGTTTTTGAAGCTTTGGGGGTAGTGGTTAGATTCATTGAATCCTGGAGAGAGAGCTTCAAACTGCCTTCAAAATGATCGATTTATTTCAGGTTTGTATGCCTTGCTCAGGGAGAATGTAAAGGTGAAATTTCCTAACACTTTTGAAGATGCTTTGAGACTCACTAGGGAGAAGAATCGAAAGATTCTCTACCAAGCCCAAGCTAGCCAAGTAGTTTTGGGAAACAACATCACAACTATGAAGGCCTCTCAAGTTCCCCCAAATATATCTAATGCACCAGGCCTTGTTAGAGGCCAAGAAGACATGATCCAACCAATAAACAATCTTACTAATCAACTAGAGGGTTTGAGAGTGAATCTTGTGCAAGGTGCAAGAAGACCTATCGAGGGGAATGATGGGAATCGACCACAAATGCGGCGACAAGCAAGGAAGATGTTGTGTTACAATTGTGGAGAAAATGGACATGGCATGTACAATTGTCCCCACCCTAGAAGATATGATCACCTTGCCTGAGGTCCTCGACAACAAGTAAGCCCTCCTCATGCTAGGACTCAAGAGCAAGAGCAGTCATGACCTGCAATTTTACAACCACCTTATGTTCAAGCTGAAACCCCTGTTGTTCAACCAAATGTTAATGCCATAAAAATAGAGGAGGTGGTCAAGGATAGAAGGCTCCAAGAAGAAATAATGAGACGTAAGATGAAGGTAGATGTAGTAAAGACCATGCCTATCAAGTGGGTATGTGTCCAAACTGAGGCAAGCAAGGAAGCAATCAATGAGGCAAGTACATCACGCGCACCTAGAGATGAAGGGAAGAAGAGAAAGACTCGAACTAGGTCTAAAATTGATATCTCCGACTTCCCTTTGGGTTCTCGGACATAACCTTATGATCTGATAGCATATGTGAGCTCTCAAGGGCCAAAAATTACTTGGCCACAACTACTTCATACCTCTCCAAAGCTACGACGACAATGGTCAAAAATTGTAAGCACAAGGGCAAGGCAAGGTAAAATGGTTAGTGCAATCAAGGCATATGACCTCAAAGATATAGTGCCTTTAGTGGAGGCTCAAATCAAAGGTCAATGGATTCGAAAAACATACATCGATAGTGGAGTAAAGGTTTGTGTCATGACAGAAAAGCTTATGCATCAATTAGGCTTAGAAGTAATGGAATCCTCAATCTTTAGGGCAAAGATGACCAACAATGATGCAGTCACATGTGTGGGTGTAGTGAAAGCTTTGAGAGTTTCTGTTTTTGGAATCACTGCAGCAGTGGATGTTTATGTGATGCCAATAAAGGGAGAAGGATATCCCCTCATCCTAGGGAGACCTTGGCTTATGGGCATCGGAGCTAGGTAAGATTGGGAAACAGGAGATCTGGAGTTGAGGCCACATAAGGTGGATGGCCACGATCAAAAGGTGGTTTACAACTTGAAGAGTGGGCGTCAAGAGAACCTTGAACTAGAAACATCTGCCGATGAGTGGAGCTCAAGTGGATGTTCCTCATCGGTAGAAGAGGAAGAGAGTTCAAGTGGAGAGAGTGATAGAACTCTCAAAGTTATGGGCATCACCTTAAAGGAACCTACCTCATCAAAAGATAACCCAAGAATCCAAGGAGAAGATGTGTGGGATGCTAGCCTAGAGAAGATATCCAAGTATATAAAGGATGAAGAAAGGGAGGGTTATGTGAATGTTCTCAAGAAGCATGCATCATTGTTTATTTTTTATTATACTCACATTATAGGTGTCACTGCAGTGAAGCATCACATCCAACTCAAAGAAGGAAGCAAACCTATAGTACAAAGATTGAGAAGACTAGGAGTTGTGCAATAGGATGCACTGTTACATGGATACACTGATGCTGATTGGGCTAGTAGTATTTCTGATAGACGATCTACCAGTGGATATGTGTTCTCTTTTGGGAGTGCTGCAGTCACTTGGAGCATCAAGAAACAGCCTACAGTTGCCTTGTTGAGCACAGAGGCTGAGTACAGGGGTGCAGCAATGGCTGCATGTGAGGTAGCTTGGTTGCATAAGCTACGTTATGATATGCATTAGTCTATAGATGGGCCAATTGTCATTTATTGTGACAACATGAGCAGTATACACTTGGCAAATAACCCAGTCTATCATGCTAGAACAAAGCACATTGAGGTGCATTATCACTATGTGCGAGAGAGGGTTTTACTAGGTCTTATTGATCTAGTTTATGTCAGCACAGAGGATTAGGTAGCTGACATATTCACGAAGGCATTGGGCGTAGAGAAGTTGCACAAGTTTAGAGACCTGCTTGGTATGCAGGAATTGGGATTGAACTCGAGGGGGAGTGTTGAGATATCGAACTCCACTCGTGATATGCCAGGGTGATTGTTGTGTATTTATGTCACCGACTTGTTAGCTACAGATGCGGTTGGTACACCGCCCATGAATAATAGCTAGATGACAGCTATCCTTATCTAGTCTAGTTGTGGCTCTGTTAGTATGCCACCTTAGTTAGTTGAGTTTGGTTTGAGACCTACATATAAGGTTCTTCTATTTCTTTTGTACTAGAGTTCTTTTGGCTTACATAACTAAGAAGAGGAAAACTGTTTTCAGCCTCCACCTGTGTGTGTATTCCCCCATTGTGCAAGCAAGAAAGCTACAAGTGAGACTCCTTCCTTCTCTCCCACAATCTTGACAATAGCTCACTAATGTCATTGTCACTCCAGTCTTCTCTTCAATCTTTAGCAGCTGCTTCTTCCATTTGTTTTAGCTCTTTTGAACTTAGATTAATCATTTCCAAAAGTTAGAAAACTTTCCCAAAGTCACACATACATTCTAGAAAACACTTACAGAAGATCTAAGAAGAGTACAGAATAGGAACATAGCAGATACAGAACAGATACATAGGCTCTACAGAAGGTTTACAAAGGGTTACAGAAGGTCATCAGAGAACATCAAATCCTCATAACTCATACTAAAACCATTCCAAACTATAAAAAAATATTCAATAAGCTTTCAAAAGATTTCAATCTTCATCAATCATCAATCCATGCTTCATACAAAAGAAAATCAAAACAAAACAAAAGCTATACAGAAGGTATCAGAACCAATTAGAACCTCAACATAACCTATCAGAACATCACAGAGCTTCATATCTCCACTAAAAATCATCATGAGCTTCCAAAACATAATCAATATAATCCGAAACACTCTCAAAAACTTCTATTAACAACCATACATCACTCTAAATCCATCAAAAATCAATCATTCAGACCTAAAAAACAACAAAAATCAGTTAAAAATTCAGTCTTTTTTCACTGTCAACATGCTTCCTCCTTTGCTCCTCTTCTAGCTCCCTTGATTCTTTCTATGCGGCCTTTAAGTCTTTGTCCCCTTCTATTGTAGTTTCTTTCTTTTTTTGCTCCTCGGTTATCCAAATAGGGGTGGGCCATAATATGATCTTCTAGCAATTGATTGTGAGTGATGGCCAAGACCCTAAACAAGGTAGGGGCCACATAGGTTAAGTCGTAATCAAAGTTTTTTATTGCACATATCTACTTGGCATTGGTCGAAATTTAGCAACTCTCTTGTTCCCATTGCAGACGGAGAGCATACCATTTTCACAGGAAGGAAGAGTTAAAGTAGGCTAGCTTTTCTAGCTCTTCTAGCTCCTAGTTTGTGGAGAGTCTTTGCTCATGCTATAGGAGGGGATGAGGCATTGCTTGAGAGCTTGCTCTTGAGAAATCTTGTTGGCGATCAATTCCTCAGCTACCATGGGAATCATGGCAAACATGAATTCATATTCTTCCTAGATGTATGGCAAGGGGTGTATATCCTTTTCTAAGTGGTGCTGACGAAGGAAATTCAGTATGGTAGCCTCTATACTATGCCAAACTCCCTTCTACCACAAAGTGAATGAGGTAAGGGTACCACCTAGTCATGGAAGAGAGAACTAGGATGCTATACAAGAGGGAGCTTGTGAGAGAGAAGAGAGGAAAACTAAGAGAGAGAGAGAGAGAGAGAGAGAGAGAGAGAGAGAGAGAGAGAGAGCTACAAAAAAATAGATGAATCAATAAACTTAAGAGATGGAGAATCATCGAGACATAACCAATATACACAATATGGACACCAATAGCATGGGATTATTACACTGTAGAGCATGCATAAGCTATAGTAAGGGAATGAACTGCATAAGCTCATGAGAGAGAATGGGGAAGGCTCAATAGGGTTGAAGAAGGCCTCTTGGCTCTCTCTCTTCTTGCAAATTACCAAGGGGAAGGTCTCTTTATATAGGCCTTGAGGGTGTTTAGGGAGGAGATTAAGATAGAATAGGAATTAAGACCACCAAAGTTACATTAAAGCGGTTCCACCAATGTGGAAGCTCCATCTAGATATTCTGTTGACCAATTTTGTACTTAATCAAGTTCCATCATAGGTGAATTGTCTCCATTCTCCCCCCCATAGCTTGAGTCCAAGAGCTCTCCTATAAAAAAATATAGAGAATCTTCATAAAATAAGATCATATCTAGCAATAATATAGAGAGAGTAGTGAGAATTCATACATTACTACTACAATTAAGGATGATTTGAGGGTGATTTAGGAGGAAAATTCTAATGGTTTATTAGCTTGAGAGAGAGAAGAGAGGGGAAAGGGTTGGGAGTCTAATGAATGATATTTTATGGAAGTGTTAAGTGTGGAGAAGAAAGTGTGGATGTGTATAAAATTGGGATATGGTCTCCACCATAGTTGGAAAAAGTTGGCGTCCACCATTTTGGCCATATCTCCCGACTCGTAGCTCCAAAAAATTATAAAAAAATACCAGCCAAAACTTCAGCTCACATGCTACAACTCTCATGTTAAAAAGTTTTTTTTGGATCGGAGTGGAAGTATTTTTTAAAAATCTTACAAAATCATGTGCTTGATTTTTCTTCCACTAATGCTTCCAAGAAGGGTCCCATTTGGTTGAATTATCATAAGGCTCTAAAGTCATGACTTATGAGCCTCACATGCCCTTTGGATAGCTCCAAATCCATTTCATGTCTTTTCTTTTCACATTATACATTTTCCCTTCACCTTCCTCCATTGATCTTTACTCTTCACTCCCCCTTGATAAACCGGTCTATGAAATATTTCCATCCAGTGATTTATTAGATTTCCCAAGAGGTTGTTCCCACCCTCTTCTTTATTTCAAAGCTCCAAATGTACAAAAAATCAACAAAGTGTTAGACAAATATTTTTTTGTGATTTTCTCAAATCATATAGCCCCCTCCCAACCTGGCTAGAGGTATTTATGCCTCTAGACACTCTTTGGTATCTTGAGCTGACCCCACCCTGATGTGATAGGGTTTTAAGCGCCATCCATTAACCTTGGTCTTGTGCACTTTTCCCTCAATGTTTTAAAGTTTGTAGGAGCCATTGTTGAATTTTTTTGTGACCCAAAACGGTCACTCCCACCGGTAGAGAAACTTGCCATCCTTTCTTTTATCAAAGCGATTGTCATATCGAAGCACTAAAGATCCCTCCTTGATGTTTTTATATGTTAACTTCTTGTTGAACTTTTCTCTACACTTCTCAACTTCCTAGGAGTAGTGGTTGTTGGCTTCTTCACGATCCAATTGTAGCCTCTCTAGGTCCAGTAATCTTTGATGTAACTTCTCCTTTTGAGAGCCTATTGTGCCATCTAATACCTGAAGGCTAGCTAATTTCACTTCAATAGGCAAAAGATCCTCTTATCCATAAACTAGATTAAAAGGTGTCAACCCTAACATGGTTTTGAAGGAGGTTCTGTAAGCCCATAGAGCTCTACTAAGGTGCTTGTCCCAATCCCGGGGCCTTGAATTTACCTGTTTACTGATGATTTTACAAATCATTCTATTTACCTTTTCCACCAATCCATTGCATTGAGGGTAGTAAGGGGTAGAGTGTCGTCGTTGAATATTTAGCTTTTGCATGAGTTCACCCACCACATTAGCTCTAAACCCTGGTCCTGTATCTGATAGTATTTCAAGATGGGTACCAAACCTACAACAAATGTGGTCAAAGATGAATTTACTCACTTAGCAGTGATTCTTCTAGTTGGCATAGCCTTGGCCCATCTAGTCATGTAATCTACCCCCATGATAATATACTCTTTTCCTAATGGAGTGCGTGGTAGAGGCCCTATGGCATCAATTCCCCACTTCTCAAAGGGTCCATAGACCTTGATTGGGGTTTGGGGTTCTGCTATGAGCCATTGTAGTCTTGATTTGTGACAGTTTTCATATGTTTGACACCAATATTTGACATCTCCGTGTAGATTGGGCCAAGTAAAGCCGGCTTGTAGAACCTTTCTACTTGTGATGTCGTGTGCAAAGTGGCCTCCACACACATCATCATGGCAAGATTTTAAGATTTCTTCAATTTTCTATTTTGAAGGCACTTTCCTAAGCACACCATCCTTACCAAGACAATACAAAATATCATTTACCATGCGATATCTTGTAGCCTTCCATCCCTTAGTTAGGTGTTTGGGCGCTTCTCCTTGCTTTAAGAGATGTAGAATATCTTCTAAGTCTTCCTTGCCTTGCAGAAGTGGGGGTTTGATAGCCACTGCTCCCACCATTGACTCATTCAGCTTTGATGATGCTAGATGGTTGGCATCTTTGTTCTGGTCTCTTGGCACATGATGTACTTGTGCCTCCCTAAATCTTCTCATAAGAGATTCGGCCTCTCTCATTTTACTAGAGAGGTTTGTATTTTTGCATGCCCATATACCTTGCATCTGCCTTACCAATAGTATGGAGTCTCCAAAATCAATCAATCTCTCGATTGAATTACTAAGACACCAACAAAGACCATGAATTAAAGCTTGATATTCTGCCCCATTGTTAGAGTGGACACCTTCCAAGATGATTCCTTCACCATAGATTTTCTAACCTAAAGGAGAGAAAACAACAATGCCTGCGGCTGCCTTATCCTTAGTTCTCTTGTATGCACCATCAAAGTAGAGGCTATAAGCATCTACAAGAGTCTTTATGGATGGGGATGGTGGAAGGTTCTTTCTTTTCACCCAGAGATTTTTCTCATAGCACCTGTTTGTCAAAATATCAGCCAAGCATGCCTGAGTTGTTTATTCAACCTGCACTGTATAATCAAACTCTTGAAGTCGGACCACGCACTTTGCTATTTTGTCAGAGATTTCCATATATTGTAGTGCATAGGGAAACATATCCTCCACAGTGATGGTCACAAATCTCTTTGGAAGCAAATATGGCTGAAATTTGGTTATTGCAAACATGAGGGCCAACACTAGTTATTCCATGGAGGTGTAAGCCTTCTCTGAGGCTTTCATGAGGCGGCTGGCAAAATACATAGGCCTCATGAAGGATGTTTTTGGATCTTTTTGTAGGAGAGCAGCACTAATGGCCTCTTTTCCCACTCTAGGGTTTACAAAGAATGTTTCTTCCCAACAAGGCTGGAGGATTATAGGAAGTGAACCCAACATTTTCTTTATCTCCTTAAAATGTCCTTCACTTTGTTCACTCCATACAAGTGTTTCTTGGCGTGTTAGTTGCTGCAGGGGATATATGAATTGAAAGAGTAAGTGTATAAATCCACCCAAATATCTTAGCTTTTGTAAGAAGGAGACTAATTGTTTGATGGAGGTTGGGGAAGGTAGAGCTAGCAATGTTTCTACCTTATTTGGATCTACCTCAATTCCTTCAATTGACACTACATGCCCTAGTAGAGTAACCTTTCTTTTTCCAATGTGACATTTATCCTTATTTAGTTGTCCACCCAACCTAACTAAGTGAGTAAATCCTTCATCAACCTTGCATAGATGTATGTTCCTTGAGTTGTAAATACAAAAGTTATCTATGAAAACCCTTATGGACTTACCAAAGTAAGGTTGGAAGACTATATTCATGAATCGTTGAAAGGTTGCTGGGGCATTTGTGAGACCAAAGGGGATAACCCGAAAGGCAAAATAGCCCCATGGTGTGATGAAAGTGGTCTTCTTTTTATCGTCCTCTGCAATGCGAATCTAGAAGTAGCCAGAGTAGCCATCACACATCGTATACCGCTCATGTCATGTTACTTCATTCAAGATTTCATCCTGAAATGGGAGAGGGAAGTGGTCCCTCTTTGTTGCAGCATTTAGTGGCTTGTAATCTATGCATACTCGCCACTTACCATCTCATAAAATAGTCCATAATGCAATGTGGACTTCACATACCTGAGTATGTGTTTAGTCGCATCCAAATGCGGTTTCCTTGGAGCCTGCATAAACCGACTTACCAATCCAACACCATAGCTCAAATCTGGCTTGGTAATAGTCATATAAATCAAATTTCCTACTATGCATCTTTACATAGTAGGGTCTTCGAGAAGCTCACCTGCATCTGCGCTCAGTTTCACATTCTGCTCCAAAGGAACTGAAATAGGCTTATAGCCTGTCATCCCATATTTGGACAGCATGTCCAATCCATACTGCCTTTGCAAGAGTCGTATCCCACTTGGTGATCTAATCACCTCAATGCCCAAGAAATAACGTAGCTTTCCCAAATCCTTCATCTCAAACTTGTGCTTCAATAGCATTTTCACATGAAGGATATCTTCATCACTATCACCTGTCATAATTAAATCATCAACATAAATGATAAGTAGCATAATACATTTCTCTGTTTTTCTCACATAAAGTGAGAAATTTGCCTTGAAAATCTGAAAGCCAATAGTGACAAGATATTGTCCTATCTTGTCAGACCATGCTCTAGGTGCTTGCTTCAAGCCATACAAGGCTTTCTTCAACCTGCAAACAAACTCAAGATGAACAACATGCACATAACCTGGTGGTTGCTCCATATAGATCTCTCCAGGCAAATCACCATGCAAGAAGGCATTCTTTACATCCATCTGATGTAAAGACCATCCCTTTGATGCAGCCATAGCAATGACTGCTCTTACGGTTGCCATCCTTGCAACCAGACGGAATGTTTCTTCATAATCAATGCCATATGTTTGTGCATACCCCTTGACTACTAATCTTGCCTTGTATCTATTCACAGAACCATTTTTATTGTCCTTCACCTTATAAACCTACATACAACCAATTGCATTCTTATCTTTAGGCAAAGGTACCAATTCCCATGTAGCATTTGATTCCAAGGTATCCATTTCTTCATCCATGGCTTTCTCCCATTTTTCTTTTTCCATGGCTTGCTCAAAAGAAATGGGTTCTGGTTCTTGTTTCACTTTGACCATATAGGCATAGTGAATGGTTGTAAATCCATCATATTTCAATCTATCCACATGATACCTAGCTCTGGTAGACCTGCGCAAAGTAGGTTCACTCCCAGGTGCTCTCAAAACATCCGTGGTCTTCCTTACTCCAGGTGTAACAATAGAAGGAATACCCAACTCATCATCAATGCTCTGTTCTGAGCCACTGGATTCACCATCCACATAAGAGTGACCTGCATTCACATCAAACATGGGCTGATCTACCTTCTCTTTTCCTTTTCGTGAAACCTGCATATCTGCATTGCTTTGAGAAGATTCTCCCGATCTCAATCTTCCTGTCCATGGCGAAGAATGTGAACCACTACTAGAGGACACTCTAGGTCCACTAATATCTTGTGACTGCTGCTGTGAATTCTGTGCAGCATTACCATTTTGTGCATCTACATTATCAATCACATTTACTAGTTTATACCAGCTACTCATCTCATCAAAAAAAACATCTCTGATCACTGTAAAATTACGAATAGAAGGGTTATAGCATCTATACCCTTTCCGCTGTGCAGAGAGCAACCAATAAAGATGCACTTCTCAGCTTTTGGATCCAACTTGGATCTCAACTCATCTGGCACATGAACATAGGCAATGCAACCAAAAATCTTCAAATGAGAAATATCTGGTTTTCTACCAGTATACCTCTCCTATGGAGTCATCCCATGTATTGCTGCAATAGGGGTCGTGTTCATTATGTAGACTGTTGTAGCAACTGCTTCAGCCCAGTAAACATCTAGCAAGTCTTTTTCGTTGAGCATAGCACGAGATACCTCTCCAATATGCATGTTTTTCCTTTCTGCAATTCCATTTTGTTGTGGGATATGACTGCATGAATATTGCTGCTTTATGCCATACTCCTGCAGGAACCTTGCAAACTCATTTGAGAGGTACTCTCCCCCTCCATCCGACCTTAGGCATTTTATTTGCAAGCTTGTTTCTTTTTCAACCATAGCTTTAAGAGTTTTGAAATGCCCAAACACTTCACTTTTCTTTTTCATAAAATACACCCAAACTTTTCTGCTATAGTCATTAATAAAAGTGACAAAATAATGACAGCCTCCAATAGATGCAGCTTTAGTAGTCCACACATCAAAGTGGATTAATTCCAATGGCTTCTTACTCTCTTGAGCATGTCTAGGAAATGGTTTCCTTGCCTGTTTTCCAAATTGACAGGCTTCACATACCTTATGCATTTCTGCAACCTTGAATTTAGGCAATCCTGCAACAATATTTTGAGCTTGCATTGATTTAAGTCGTTGTACATTAACATGACCAATGCGTTTATGACAGATATCAATATCTGCAACTACACCGGTCCCATGTGCAAACATTGCTGCACTCAATTCAGGCATGCCTGCTTTCAACGTAAACATTCAGCCTTTCTTCTTTCCTTTTGCTATCAAGTGACCTTTATTTTTCATATCCTCAACCAAGCATCCATGAGAATTAAATCTGACCTACAAGCCCTGCTCAACCATTTGACCAACAGAAACCAGGTTCTTGGTGATATTCAGGACATGAGATACATCCGACATGTATTTCTTTTTCCCATCCTACATAGACAAATGAATTTTTCCAATTTTCACAATAGGATGTGCAATATCATCACCAGCCTCCACAAATCCTGGTTTTTCCATTTTCCTTGCATCTTGCATCCATTCTGCATGACCTATCATGTGGTTTGATGCACCTGAGTCAACATACCACACATCGATGCTTTCTTCTGTACTTGTCATAGAATTGGTCATGTGCTGCACCATAAACAAATGCTCATTTCTGTCATCACCCTGTCTACTAGAAGATGCATAATTCCCTTGTTGCAGATTTCCATTAGTGGTGTCATTTTGCTTTTTATAGTAGTCTTTAGCCATATGACCCATTTTACCACAGTAGTAACATTCAACATTGTTGTTTGCATTTTGGCCTTTTTGCCATCCACCACGACCTCTTTGGCTCCCCCTGCCTCTAGAGTTACCATGTCCTCCTCCATAGGACTGGTTTTCTTGAATTTGCTGCATATTCTAATTTCTACCACGGCCTCCAGATCGGCCTCCTCTACCTCTACCTCTACCTCTTCCAGTATTTGAGTAGAAGACATCTTCTTTTGAAGTTCCTCCTGAAGAAGATGCACCACCATTTCTCTGCTCAGAAATTAGAAGAGCAATCAACTCCTCAAAATCAGAAAATCTTTCACGGACGGAAATGGATGTTCCGAACTGTGCATAATCCTTTCCTAGACCATTCAAGGTCACAAAAACTAAATCATCATCATCCACTAGCGACCCAATGGAAGCAAGTGCATCTGCAATCTTCTTCACCTTCATGTGGTAGTCATTGATGCTCATACTTTCTCTTTGCACATTGTGCAACTCTTGCTTGAGCTACATTTTCCTGGCTTACGTATTTGTGCTATACATTTTTGACAGAGTATCCCATGCCTCCTTTGGCGTACTTGCATCTTGAATATGCACAATCATAGAGTCTGAAATGTTGATAGACAGCCAGTACATAACTTTTATGGCTCTCTCATACCATCCTTTAAATGCCTGCATTTGCTATTGATTGGGAACATCAGGAAGAACTGGTTCTTCTTCATTTCCTACAACAATTCCCAATATCCTTTTCCCATAAGGAAATTCTTCATTCTAAACTTCCATGCTTGGAAGTTGTTCTTGTCAAGATTTTCAGTGACAATCTGTGAAAGAGAATCAGACACCATTACAGAACACTGCAAAGAATTCTGTCACTGCAAAAAACACAGCTTCAACCTCACAAGGGCAAATTTGCAAAACTGACGAAAGTGGTATTTGACCACACAGTCACTTCCTAATGACGATTTTGCATCAACAAACAACAAGGATGATTCTGTAACTCCCAATGTCTCTGCACATAGGCATATGATGCAATTTCTACAATAACTTTTCATCGACCTGTAGAATAGTGGTCACACAGCAAAAAACAAGGCCTTTTCCTGAGTGCGTGCGGAAAACTTCCGCCTCCAAAACAGGCCTCGAAATGGTCTCAAATAAAAAAAACAAGACCTAATTAAATGTGCTACACCGCGAAGGGTCTCTCAATCTGAGACAATGCACTCTTGCACTTTCCGGATGTGCTACCTACAGAGACTTGCTCCCAAACTCGAAAAATGAAAGCAACATTGGTCCTCTTACCAGAACACCGCGAACTTGGTTTGCTTTCTTGTAACGTGTCCACTAGAATCCTCTAGGACACGTCTTAGCAGTCCATCGGAAAGGTTGTCTAGAAAACTCCACCCGGCACTCCCACGGAATGTTGCGGGTTTTGCAATCTAGGACTTTCCGCGTCTGCCACGTAATGGAAGCGTCCTGGCCGTTCCCACTAGGATCGACTGGAATTGTTTGGTCATTTTACTAACAGCGACTAGCGTCAGACCTGATCGAACTACTTTACGCGGAAACGCCAGGTCTGAAGCGGATTCATGCTGCACTTGGTTCAAGGAGAATGGGAAACGAGAGGGATGCAAGGCTCGACCTCTCTGCCAAAAGGCATAGTCCCATTCCGTTCCCCTAAAACAGCTTGAATCGGGTAATCGGTAATTCCGAGTCATCGTTCTCATTACTTGTTTCGGCGATGTCGATCGTCCTTCTGTTCGTCGAATGCTTTGAGAAAAGTTCCCGGCTAACCGGGACCACCCATCCGTAGGACGGACCCATGGTCCATCCTCCGCACTTTCCTCGGCTTGTTTTAGATATGTAATTACCTACCACATTAGTTTGACATATAACAAACAGCTTCCTTGATTAACCCTGTTAAGCACTGGTTCCTTCACGTAATCTTATCACAGGACATAAAGAAAACAATGCCAAACAACTTCTTTATTATCATTTTATCCTTTTATCTTTGCAATACAAGGAGTTCCCCGCCCGTAGGCGTATTCATAATCCGCCCGAAGGCTATCCAGTAATCCACCAGGAATCACTAATCCAAGTTTCCGCCCGTAGACTAGTATGCGGGCCTCGAGATCCAATCCCGAGTCACGTTAGTCTCTTGTGCAGGGCTCGGAAGGCGAGGGATTTATAGCCAGAGTCCCCCCCTGGCACCCAAGCGTCCTCCTGCTCCAAGCAGAACTCAACGGAGAGACCTCTCACGGCGGGTTCGGTCCACGTTCCCGGCGCGGCTAACAACCCCCTTGGTTAGGGTCAGGCAGGCAGTCGGGGGTAACTAAAGCTGCCTCTCCCTTCAGGCCTTCAACCTGAAGTATTTAGATGTATTTTCATCCTTTAGTTCATTAAGCAAACATTGCAAACAGTGCTTTCTAAACTGTTACAAGCACAATCAATTTTCAGTGGTCGTTTAGCTGGCAAACTATTAAGGAGTGACTCCTTTTCCCCGAATGCAACCCGCATTCGATCCAGAATCAATTGCAACTTGGCAAGATTCCTATCATTCTTGGGTTAGGGTCATACCCTACCAATACATTAGGTTTTGTTGTGGCAGGATCCAGCGACCTTGTCGCTTTAGTTTATTGTCTGGTCCTTTGCAAATACCTAACTTTCCTTTCCCTTGGCAATTATTCCCAAGGAAAGTGAGTAACAGGATGATTACTCATCCTCTTGTAAGTTAAATTCCTTCAATAACTTGCCAACCTCATTTCGAGAGATGACAAAAACTCTCTTGTGGACAAATCTCAAGTCTATACAATGTTGCAGCTTTTTGCACATGTATTGCATCTAATTTCACGGGATCATTCCACCCATTGCTTAGTGTTTTTCGGTCACGGAATTTACCTCCAGCCAAGTAACAGGGTTTTAGGGTATCCTCCAAACCATTCCTAGTTATGTTGGCCCATGGTACTAAAGATAAGCAACTCCGTCGGAGTTTCATCACTTTGAACGAATGATCCTTAGGATAAAACCTTAGATCATTTCATGTATGAAAATCCAATTGATTCGACATTTCATGAACGTGGGTAAGATCTTTAGATTCGCGGGTTTTGTCTTGGCAACCAGTGTAATGCTAGGTCAAATTATTATTGCGCTAACCCTAGTTAACACTTGGGATACTTATCATATCGACTCAATCATGCCCATATGAATCCTTGTGGTTTAGTCAATTCAATTATGCTTGTCTTGCGACAAGGATGATCCTTCTAAAGTAATAAACTAAATCTAACGGAGGACAATAGTTATAACTCCACCAATTCGCGTAAACATGCGGTTTATTGTATTTACGCAACACATGGTCCATGATAACTTTATCCTTCTCTGGTGCACGATAATCTAGGTACTAACTTTTCCTAGGACTACTAGGTCTTACATCAATAGTCATACCTACAACCTTGTTGTCTACACTTTGGCATCTTATGCTTTGACTCCTAAATGCGGCTCTTAATGAATGTCATTTTTCGCATGACGGTTACGCAATACACAACATTCTCCTAGCTACGAAGTAGTCAATGAAACTCATCCAAAGCTAGTGTTAACTTATTCCATCTTACATGCTATTTGCAAGTTCATAAGATCATCTTTGTACTCTATTATTCCTTTTCGAATAATACCTTATGGGGTTAACCTTGCCTCATGAAATCATTACGAGAAGGATGTTGCCTAACATGCGGCACACGCTTATTTCTACCATGTCTAGGACGAAAGATAATGCACTTATAAATCCCATTTCCTTGCCTAGGATTAGACTCATTACTTTGATAATGTACCAAAACTACATGCAACTAGCCTTCTACTCGTTCAAATTCATGACATAATTCAACCTTGCCTAATGTTTCAAGAGATGCTTTATCACATGTATTTCTTTCCAATTTCCGTATGCATTAAAATTAAGCGTAAAAATGCATTTCCTTTTATGAGCTAAGCGCGCCTAATCATGCGAGAATAACTCGAAGGAACCTGGACTTGAGGGCTCGGGGAGATGTCCACTTGTATATTCGGAGATGAGCCTCCCGCGGTCGCTCCTTGTGATCTTTTTGGGGCCATTGTAGACGTGGATTCGACTTATGATTTGCCCTTGCGGTCTACGAAGTGACTGGCCTCGGAATGCGGCCTTCCGACCTTTGCCTTTATCCTTGTATGCGGAAGATTCCTTTTCGGGATGGTACTTGCGGCAAAGGCTTTAGGAGTCTTTCAAGAAAACTCGAATCGGCACGGAAATTAATCTCGGATGGCTTGCGGCTTCAAAAATCTTTTTGCGAGAGCCTTTTCGATGGTTCTTGCGGGGTCTTTATGGCTTCACCGTCCCCTCTTCAAAGTTCCGGGGAGGGTATGAAGAGGTCTTCTTGGAAATGTGGTGGGAAGGGGGCTTAAGGAGGCCCCCCCCCCTAGAAGCTTCTAAAGAAGCTTCTAAGAAGCTTCTGGCTTCAGCAGCTAAGTCGGGGGGGGGGGGGGGGGGGGGGGGTATCGTAGTCCAGCGGCGGCGGACTGAGGGCCTGGCGGCTGGCGGAGCGCAGCGGCAGCGTGGCGGCGATTTCCTGCACGGCGGCGGCTGGCGACGTCCTACATGGCGGCGACCTCCACCTCCCTCTCACGGCCCGTCCACTTCTGCACGGCCCTTCCTCTCTCTCTCTCTACCACACCCCCTTGATGGGGGGTGTTTATATAGGCATGGGGGTGGGGAAGAGGGCCTCCACACACGTGGAGGACTCCCCTCATGCAGTCCCCACTTCACTCCATCTTGGCCATCCCCCTCCCACTCCCTCTCCTCCAGCCATGCATCGGCTGGGGGAAGGGATAATAGTAAAAAAATTTGCCTTGTATTTATCCTATTGCCCTTCCCAAGCGGTCGTTCCCTTGCGGTTTTTCGGTCCTCAACCCCGGCCTTTAATTCTCGACGTGGGACCTCATTTTCGAGCGTGCAGGGTGTGGATTAGGTTACCAATAATCACGAAGTAGGGAAATACTCTTGCACAGGGTTTACACGGCGTGCGGAAGGTTAATATTTACGGTACGCACAAATATTACATTTCTTGAGCTCCTTACCACGAATTAGGCTGTGATACCATGTCAATATTGGGAAGAGTACAATGAAGGCCCTGATCTTCATGTAGCAGAACTCATGATAGCATGTGTGGCTAACAATGCTTGAACCCCTGAGCATTGCTTAGTAGTATTCCCCGCCACTTTCAAGGGTGCGGTGTTTCAGTGGTATGAGAGACAAGCAGCAGGAACTTTTGGCACTTGGGATGACCTGAAGTTTGCCTTCCTCACTAAATTCAAGCGTGAAGGTTTTGAAGAGCAGATGTGAGAGGAGTTTATAAACCTAAGTCTGTCCTCTAGAGAAAGAGTAGAAGCTTATGTCTCGCGAATGGAATCCATCCTGAAGAGATGGACTAACCATCATTTGGATGAAGGTATCTAGAAAGGAGTGTTCCTTAGAGGCCTACAACTAGAAGTTTGCAAGTTTGTGGAATTGATAAGACTAGTCAATCTGCAAGCTGCAATGGAAGGTGCAAGATTGTATGACAAAGTTGAAGCAAGGCTGTCAATGACTCCAAGAAGAGGAGTCTTACCTCCTCCCATGCCAGGAATGGTATACCCACCAAATGCAGTCCCAGGGATAGTTCCCTACCCCTATCCCCAGATGCAAATAGTGCCACAGTATAATGCACCTAATCCACTATGGTCATCACAAACGACAGTGCCTCAAATGATGGTTCAACCACAACAACAATGGCCTCAAACAGTTCCTCCAATGGTGACTTAACA
The DNA here is from genome assembly GCF_053477565.2 of Lygodium microphyllum. Taxonomy (NCBI): domain Eukaryota; kingdom Viridiplantae; phylum Streptophyta; class Polypodiopsida; order Schizaeales; family Lygodiaceae; genus Lygodium; species Lygodium microphyllum. The sequence continues at coordinate 181,771,234 of NC_141136.1, read as the reverse complement.
ATAGTGGAACCCTACCAACTAGAATCAACAGTCCCAAGTCTCAATAGGAGCTCTAAATCAGAACAAGAACAAAGGACCCTCTGGATCAACCCAACCAGTGTATGTAGTAATTACATAAGCTTCCCAAAATCCTACTACAAGCACTTTAGGAGGTGAAAATCTAAAGGACTACTTATCCAAATCAATTGCAAGTATCAAGAAAGAGCTTATGGATGTGATTATAGAGCAGCTAAACAGACGCTGAGGTGAATACCACCAATATATCCACTCCTGTAGGAGCTGGAAGAGATGTGATGCGCTCTAATACATGGTGCGGAAAGTGTCATCAAGCGGGACATTTAGCCATTGAATGTACCCGAAAACCAACCATTCCTAGAGCCTTCTGTTCATACTGTTTGCGGAAGAACCATATAGAGGAAATTTGCTCTCTCAAAGAGATGCAGGAACGAAGACAGAAGGATGAAAATGCAAAATTCAACTTGCTAGAATCCAAAATGATGACCCACGATATTGGAGCAAAGCCTAGGGAATTTGGTTTTAATTTTGGTCCAAAGAGGTTTCCCTCTCAAAGTTACAGAGGACGACAGTTTGGTGGTGGTCAAAGATCAAAGGTGGAATGTTGTAGGTGTGGAGAAAAGGGTCATATCTCCCTGAATTGTCCAAACCCTAGACGATCTGTGGATTACAAGCCCTTATGCAGCCAATGCAAATGTGAAGGCCACATTGTAGAGGACTATCCAAGTCCAACCCCTGTAAAGGCCAATGGCACTAATAGCCAACAGAAGGTACAAGAGCCTGCCTCCAATTTCGTAGAGTTGGAAGTTATCGCTGTCACGTGCGCCAAGAAGAAGGGACCAATTGTGCAAGAAGAGAATAACTCTCCTGCCAAGACTGTGAAGTTCAACCTACCAACAGAGGGACAGAGCAGTACAGAACAGAATAGTGCAGTACAGAGCATTGTAGTGCCATAGAGAGTTACAGAGACAGTCCTAGAAACAGAACCAGAGCTCTAGGAGATAGACAATACAAAAGCACCTCCAAAAATAGAGGAAGTGTTGATGCTGCCATTGTTAGAAGAAAAAGGAAAGATGAAAATTGGTGCCCCATTCCCTAGCAGGCTGGAGAAGCCTGTGGATCCTATCAAAGATTATGACTTGGTCAATGACCTAGACACTTTTAAACCTAACTTAACATTCTGATAGTTACTAATGCTATCTCCCAGCTGCCGAAAGAAATTCAAAAGCATCTTGACAAGAAGATGTGCACTAAGGATTGCTTCCCCAACAACAATAAAGTCGAGCAGATCCCTAGAGCCTGTAAAGGAAGTAGATGTGGCTAACGCCTTCCTAGATCTTGGAACAAAGATTAGTGTATGGATAGAAGGATGCTTTATTTTAGATGCATTGATTGATGGAGGCTCATCAATAAACATAATGACGGATGTGAAAATGAAGGACTTAGGGTTGCAAGGAATTCAACCTGCATAGTGGCTTATTAGATTGGCAGATCAAAGCAGATTTAAACCATTGGGCATCCTCCCATACTTAAAAACAACACTTGCAGGAAAAGATTATTGGCTGACCTATCTAGTGGTTAAACCAAATTCTTATGGGACCTCATACCCTCTATTACTAGGAAGACCTTGACTTTTTGAAGCGAGAGCCAGGACGGATTGGTTCAAAGGAACCCTAACCCTAGGCAGAGGACCAAACAAAGTGGTGTTGAAATTGTATGGATCGCAAAAAGGCAATGGATCCACATCCATCAAAGTCATAATTGACTCCTCCAACAAGGTAACAGATGGTACATGAGGAGACGAAGAGGCTATTTAAGCAGATCTTTCCCAAGAAAACAGAGTCACAGTCCCTAACACTGGGCACTGTAAGCCAACTACCAAGGGAAGCAAAGTCCTTGTCCATGGGAGAATACCTCCTGCCTCAACTAGAATTGACTTCTGAAATCACCTCTGATAGCGAGATAGAAGCATGGATGTACTGTTCTCCCTGCTACATGACAATAACAGAGACAGAATAGAGATAGAGTAGATATAGAGCAGAGACAAAGCCAGAGACAGAAGCAGAAGCAGAAATAGATGCAGAGGCACAAGATTTGTTCTTCTCCTACAGAGCCTCTATAGAAGCAGAGACAGAGCCTACAGAGGAAGAGGATGAAAATGATGAGGAAGAAAACAAAGCAGGATATGGAAGTACGAATGAAGAAGATCCTCTCATAGTGGATGATCTTGTTGATGTCCCTACAGAGACCTCAGAGGCCCAAGATCTCGGAGTGTTGGATGGAATGACCATGGTTCCATTTGGGTTGGCTAATGGACCACAAAGTATGCAAAATCTGCATAAGCAATGGATTAAAGGCATAAAAATTAAGTTCACTAGTGGCTCCTGTCACCCTGATCGTTCAGTCCAGAGAAAATATGATGATGATGCCCCATGCCAACAAAAGCCAGAACCATCAAAGCCTCGGCTTCTAGAAGATCCGTGCTATGTGACATTCTTGGACGCATCCTCTGAAGATGAATTCCTAAGTCCAGAAGAAACCACCACTCACACAGAAGCAAACAAAGCTTTGATACCCTTCTAGTAACCTCAATAGACAAACGAGTCATCTGTTCAGAAGGAGGACACTAGTTCTAGTGGAACATCAGATGATGACACTACTCCCTTGAAAGAGTTAAACCTCTATCCAGAAGCAATCCATGGGACATTTATCCGCAAAGTGTAAGGTGAAAGGAAAATAACATTCTTGGATACTTATGGTACCGAACATCACCTAAAAGTGGGTCTCAATCTTCCAAGAGAAGAACTAGCGGTCGTACGAGATCTATTAAAGGAGAACTTAGACGTGTTTGCTTGGTCATATAAAGATCTAAAGGGGATTGATCCCATAGTATGCCAACATCACATTGACCTAGAGCCTGATGGCAAACCTGTAAGGCAAAGAAAAAAGCGTATGAATCCTAATAACTCTGCTCTGGTGAAGGCTGAATTATTGAAATTTCTTGAAGCCGAGTTCATTTATCTCGTGGCTAATAGTGAATGGGTTTTGCCCATTGTGGTAGTACCCAAGAAGAATGGGAAACTTCGAATATGTGTAGACTTTTGAAAGCTGAACTCGAAGACGAAGACAGATCATTTTCCTATCCCTTTTACAAACCAACTATTGGACACAGTGGCAGGTCATGAGCTGTATTCCCTCTTGGATGGATTCAGAGGATAAAACCAAGTCCAAATTTCAAAAGAGGACCAATCCAAAACAACCTTCACCACAGAATGGGGGACCTATGCCTATAGAGTGATGCCATTTGGGCTCTATATGACACCTTCCAATGAGTAATGATGGCTGCCTTCCAGAATCATTCGCATGATTTTATTGAGGTGTATCTTGATGACTTTTGTGTCTATAGTTTGATCCGTGAGCACTGGGGACACTAAGAGAAATATTTTGATAGATGCTGAGAGTATGGGATTTCTCTCAACCCTGACAAATGTGTCTTTGGCGTCTCATCAGGAGTTCTTTTGGGCCATATTGTCTCTGCACAAGGGATTGCAATAGACCTGGCGAAGATTGAGAAGATTGCCGCCTTAACAGCACCAATAAACCTCAAGCAATTGAGAGGATTTCTTGGCCATGTGGGCTACTACAGAAGATTTATTGCACATTTTGCAACCAAGGCAGCCCCTCTGCACAAGCTCCTAAGGAAAGATGGGGATTTTCTTTGGACTGATGACTATGAAGAAGCCTTTGATACCCTAAAACAGTGCCTTATCCAAGCACCTATCTTGTAGCCTCCTGATTGGACGAAGGAGTTTCATGTGCACACAGATGCATCAGTTGAAGGGCTAGGTGTTGTCCTATGTCGAAAGGGCCCCTCTAAATTAGATCAACCAATATATTATGCAAGCCGAAAGGTCACTGATAGGGAACGGAACTATACAATGACAGAGCTTGAATGCTTAGCAATGGTGTTTGCACTAGAGAAGTTTTGACACTATCTATTGTCAATGCATTTTAAGTTCTACGTGGATCATGAAGCCCTATCCTTCCTGATGAACAAAGCAGATGTTAAAGGACAACTAATGAGATGGTTACTCCTATTTTAGGAGTTCTATTTTGAAGTGGTCACTAAGCCTAGCCATTCCCATGTCCTAGCTGATCATCTATCACGAATCCCTCAAACAGAAGAAGACGAACAGGATGATCCTGACCTTCTTGATGCTTCTTTGTTTCTAGTTAAAACAGTTACTCCCTGGTATGCAGACATAGCCAACCTCCTGGCAACTCAACAATATCCTCCTAGAATCTCAAGCCATGAGAAGAAGAAGCTTTTGCTAGAATCAGCCTCTACACTTTGCTAGGCAGTGCACTATACAAGAAAGGCAAAGATGAAAAGCTGCAAAGATGTGTTGCAGGGGATGAAATCGGCATAGTATTGAAAGCATGCCATGACCAACCATGTGGTGGACACTTCACAGGAGAAGCGACAGCTAGGAAGGCTCTGTTAGCAGGATATTGGTGGCCAATCCTCCACAAGGATGCATATGACTACTGCAAGAGATGTGATGCTTGTCAGTGAATGGGAAAACCCACCAAAACAAGTGCCATGCCACTGCAACCCATTCTTCCCCTAAAGCCATTCGAGAAGTGGGGGATTGATTTTTTGGGTCCCATTGATCCACCCATCAGACAAAAACAAAACAGATACATCTTAATATGTATGGATTATGTCACAAAGTGGTGTGAAGCTAAAGCTCTGAAGCGGCATGATGGTAACAGTGTAGTGTTGTTCATGTACGAGTATATTATCACATGTTTTGGTAGTCCCCTCGAGCTGGTAAGTGACAGAGGTACTCATTTCCTTAACAAAATCATGGAGGAGCTGACGGAGCTATATAAGATCCGCCATCGCAAGTCTACTCCCTATTACCCTAGAGCAAACAACCAAGTTGAAGTCACCAATCACATCCTTTTCTCGATTCTGACAAGAACGATTGCTGCACATCGTCATGATTGGGACGATCGACTTACAGAGGCCCTCTGGGCATACAAAACCTCCCATAAGGCAGCTACAGGACAGACCCCTTTCCAGCTAGTGTATGGTACAGAAGCCGTCTTCCCTATTGAGCTCGAATTTCCCTCTTTGCGAGTGGTAGTTAAAGAATGCTTGGGAGATGATGAGTCACTACAATGCCACCTCCTTTATTTGGAATGTCTGGATGAGATTCGGCGAATGGCCTTGCAATGCATGGAAACCACTCAAGCGCGACGCAAAGCCTATCATGATAGTTTCATCAAGCGCAATCTTGTCCTAGCCTATGATACGAGATTTGGCAAGTTTCCTGGCAAGCTTCAATAACGGTGGATGGACCCATATAAGGTACTTGCTGTCAATCCTAATGGCTCTGTTCAGGTGCAAACTGTTGATGCCTCTGATGATCCCTTCCTGATCAATGGCTATCATCTGAAGAAGTACTTTCCTCCCTGGGAATCTTGACAATCACAGTTGACCTACCCTCTCCCTTTTGGGTGTTGCACTGTCCTTCTCTGTGTGCTTCTGATAGCCCTTATGATTCTCCTCATGAGGCGGTCTGGTTCAGCTAACCCCTCGCAGATACCTCTCAACCCGCCCTTGTTCTCTTCTCGTCTGATCCAACAACGGGGGTGAGGATGGTCTTGACACATGGTATTTTTACCATTCTCTTTATTAACAAAAAAAAAGAAAAAGAAAAGAAAAAGAAAAGAAAAAAACTCTTATGGGCAAAAAGGAAGAAATTCCTTGTCATAACAGGCCTCGTTCCAAGAAAAGGTGGAAACACCCTTGGGCGAGAAGCTGACTATGAAAAAGGTGGTAACACCCCGCAGTTCAGGATAGCTGACTCATTAGCATAACCTTTTCAGCAAGAAATTTAAAGCCAAGTCCCTTGGTGTATTGTCTTTGCAATATCAGACCGTCTACCCTTCTAACAAATGACCTTTCTTACAAATCATTGAAGTACGAGACTTGTTGGTTGCCCCCCTGTGTACGCCTCCTCTTCAAGATCCTGCTGACAACAATAGCCAACATGATCTTCATCACCAACCCCTTGAGTGATGTGAGCTTTCATCCTAACAGGATGGAGATGTGACTATGAGCTGCCCTCTATATCTATCAACGCGTGAGACAGAGGGTGGGGTGAGTGACCAGTTTTTCCCTTCAAATCAAATGAGAGGTGAGATGTGTGAACGGAGTGTTACACGCACAGGTTGGGCCTCTCAATGGACAATGCACGATCTGTTCCTGTGCACTGCACCATAAGGCTCCCTGGCCTTCCTTCTTGCACTGTATGCCGGCACATGGTGGGATGCACAGTTGCATCATCAATTGCACACAAGGCATACAAGCGCTACACAAGTGACTGTGAGGATTACATCAATGGGTTTTAGGAATGGGTTGCCCTCTGTATCTTTCAATAGAGCGTGAGACAGAGGGTGGGTTGAATGTGACTGGTGTTTCTTCAATCAATTATCGAGAGGTGAGGATTGAAGGACATTACGACCATTGGAATCAGGTACGTTTATGTTTCCCTTTGTACCCATGGGATGGGTCTCTGCCATCAGCATAGGACACGTCACTTTGTTCTGTACACTGCATTGCAAGGCTCCCTAGCCTTCCTGCTTGCACCTATGCCAGACGGGGTTGGACGCACTGATGCACCATTAATTGTGCACCCTGGCATACTCTCTCTGCACCATTCCTTTGTCGATTCCTAAATTGGGTGTGAGATCTGGGTTCCATCATTATTTGAGTGATGTTAGTAATGGGGCGAGTGACTGTTCTTTCATTCCATTTGAGTGATAGTGACTTGAGTGTAATATCCCTTGTCATCGACGAATTTCCTACGATTCCTTCTACCAGCTACCTCCTTGGGTGCTGCCACATGGTACTTGTGATAAAGGACCTGAGCTGTGAAGACACCTTGGTACCTTCTACAGTTGGCAATGATACAAGACGCAACCTCCATAATCGACATTACTCCTCGGCAATATGGGCCAAGTTTTCAAACCCTACACCTTCTATTTCGCAGTGACAGCCATCTCTTAAGTGTGGGGATGTTTTTGGTTGATTTGATGTGTGGTATTCGGTCCTTGATGTTCGGTTTATCCTTCCTACTATGATTTTAAGTGTGGGGACATGCCCCTGCGCGTGTATGTTGCATACCCCCATGCATATACCCGCCTATGATCATGCATCTATGCCATGACTTCATTTTACCCTAATGGAGTCCCTTCCCCACTCCTCTGTTCTATTTCACCCTATCCTCGGAGTTGTTCCTTGACCGTTTGCTTTTATTCTTTTTTTTTAACGATTTTTCCATGTGAATGTACCCTACGTTCACTGAGAATCACATCCAACTATATAGCCCTGCTCATCCCTTTGAACTGCCCATTTTTTCTTTTTACCAATCCCTGTTCCAATGAACGGTTCTAAAGTTATTAATTTTTGAAGAAATTCCTGTAAATTGGACGGTTTTCCATGTAAACACGCCTTTATTTTTTCGGAACACTAATGTGAGGTGCCACCCCTACCCTACCCATTCCTCCTGACATTTTTCCTTTTTAGACCTGTCATTCCGATGCACTGTTCATCCGTTATTAATTTTTGCGGGTTTTTGGACCCTTTTCGTGCCTATTTTTCACATTTTTCCATGTGAACATGCCCTATATGCACCGGAATTCCAGTTTAATTTGACAATCGTGTCCCTCCTGCTTTTCCCCCACTTTCTCCTTTTTTCTTCCCCCTCTTTTGATAGCCGGATTTTTTGTTATTAATTTTTTCGAGTGTTTTCTGGTGTGTTTTTTGTGTTTTTCCCATATGAACCCCTCCCAATTTCTCCCAAACTGAGTTTTGATGCACCAGCCTTATGAATCCCTTTCTTTCGGATATTTTTTCTTTTTACTATCCTCTATTCCAGTGCACGAATCATTCCATATTAATTTTCGAGTCCATTTTCGAGTACAATTTTTGGGTTTTTCCCATGTGAGCGTGTCCTATCTCGATCGGAACGGTGTTTTGCCATGATAGTTTATTGGCCACATTATTTTGCACATTTTTCCTTCTTTTTGCAATTCGTTCTGATGAGCGGATTTTCCGATATTAACACACATATGTGTTTTCAGGTCTATTTTTTATGTTTTTCTCATGTATATACCCTGATTTTGCCTCGGATCCAATGTTGCATTTTTCTATCATTTTTCCCTCGTCTCCTGCCACATGTTTCCTTTTTACGGTTTTTCGATCTGCCGTGCGGTTTGAGTTTTATTAAATTTTCTTCATTTTAGCCGTGTGGCTGCGTTTCTCGTGTCATGTGTGAATGCGCTTGTTTTTGGTTTTACATGCCTCGGGATGCCCCCATGGCTTCTGTGCCTTGCGTGTCGCCGTCCCCACCCCGTTTGATCTCGCTGATGCAAATTTTTTTATCCCCGCCCCGCGTATGCGTGCGGGACGGGGGTGCGCTCCTTTTTTCCAACCATAACAAATATAAAACAAAAACAAAACACAAAACAAAAACAAAAAAAAACCAGAAAAAAACATTTTAAAAAACTAACCTTTATAACAAAAAAAAAACACACACATACACAAAACAAAAAAAAAAACTAAAAACAACAAAAACACCACACAACACAACCGCGAAGAAAAGCACAGAACCACAGAAAACAAAAGAAATAGAAAAGAAAAAAAAAAGAGGACGAAATTTATTTATATTTAAATTTAAAAAAAAACACCGGTCTTACCTGCGTGCCCTTCTGTTCGTTCTCGTCTTCCTCCTTCTCTACGCTCCGTGACCTCCACATCTCCTTCCTCCCCTTGCTGTGGCTGCGCCCTCCTCCTTCCGTGACCTCCACGTCTCCTTCCTCCCCTCGTTGTGGCTTTGCCCTCCTTCTCCTTCTGCGACCTCCACGTCTCCTCCCTCCCACCCCGCTCCCTCCTCATTCTCCTGCCACGTTGCCCCTCGTGGCCTCTCTCCCGCCACGCTTCCTTCTCATCCTTCCGCCACGCCGCCCCTCGCGGCCTTCCTCTCGCCACCCTCCCTTGGGCACTTCCTCCCACAACCCTCCCTTAGGCACCCCCGTCCACCCAACTCCTTAGGCCCTCCCCTTTCCCACCCTCCCTTGGGCACCCCCACCCACCCACCTCCTTAGGCCCTCCCCTTTCCCACCCCCCTTGGGCACTACCCCCCCCCCCCCCCCACCACATTTACCCCCCCACCAAATTTACCCCCCTCCCCCACCACATTTACCCCCCTCCCACCAAATTTACCTCCGTCCACCACATTTACCCCCCCACCAAACCTAACCGTCGTTACCCGTTACCCCACCCCCCCACTAACCCCAGCTACCCCTCCCCTAGCCCCTCTTCCCACCCACCACCCTCTCCACCCGCTGCCAAAAAACTCCCCTCTCCCTCCCCTGTTCCCCCGTCGTGCGACCGCTCTCGATGTGCATGTGTGTACGGGTGTGGCTAACGGGCCTTCACGAGCGAGGACCCGCCTCCGACTTGTCCGTGCCGTGGTGTGTTGTAGTCACGCTGTCATTTTCAGCTGTTCACACGTAGCTCGGGTACCGACTTTTAATTTCAAAACCCGAAAAGCACATTAAAAAAAACATAAAACACCAAGAACTTAAAAAATTCATTAAAATTCAAATAAATTACAAAAAAAATCCTCTAAAATTTTTCAACATTGTTGAAATTATTTGCACTATTTTCTAAAGTGGGACTTCAAGAAAATAAATTGCAAAAAATTCAAAACTTCAAAATTCTTTCAAAAATAAATGCAAAATGAGCAAAATTCAGAAATACCTTCAAAAAAATTTCAAAAAATTTCACAAACCCCCTTGACCATTTTGCCAATAATTTCTCAATTGAAAATGCTTCCATAAATTGCGAAAGTATTATTTGAAGTCAAAACCCTAAATTTAATACCTCACCTCATGAAAACTCATGGATAAATTCAAACTCATTGTTGATACTTGTTGGATTGCTGAAATTCCACCCTTATACTTCACAACATATTCATGTGTCTTATATCCTGTTTTAATCATTAAAACAAGGAGAAAAAAGAATAACAAAAAAACACACACACACACACAAAATGTACAAAATACAAAACACACTTAAATTACATTAAAAAAATAAATTAAAAAAACCAAAAAATAAATAAATAATAAAAATAAAACAAAAACACTAAGGTGCTTTATTTTTTCCATTCAGTGGTTTTTGCTTTTTTTGACTGGATCCCTTGCATTTGGGACTACTCAGTGCACCTTTAGCCTCTTGCATATACACCCCTACCAAGTATATAATCTTTATGCTTTATTCATTTTGGTCATCCCTTAACTACGGTTAATTCTTAAAATGAACTATACTCACCCACTTTTTCACATGCGCTCGCGCTAAACACATATTTTTCTAATAACTTAAAATCAACCTGCCATTCACTTTGCACGTGCTACGTGCGCTTCAGCGGTACTTTAATTTTTAATTAAAAAATGAATCAACATTCGTAAAAAAGCACGTGCTAGCAAAAAAGCACTCCACATCACCATTAATTTCTAATTAATGAATTTGCATTTAGAGACCGCAGTATGGGTATTGCAGTCCGGGTTTCGTTTAAGCACCGCTTCACCTTAATAAATTGTAATTAAAATTTTAAGAAGGGTTCGTCATTTTCTTATTAAGGTTTATAACCTAATAAAATTTCACCCATTGTTAATAATCTATTAAAATGAACCCTTCATTAAAACCATTCCACCTCACTGCACTTTTTCTCCTTTTTAATAAACACACTTCGTGGGATGGGTACGTAAAGTCCTTTAAGCTGAAACTATTGGTCAAAGTTATGGTTAGGTCCTGATTTGATTTTTATGGTATTATGGTTTGCTTATGTGATACGATTACGCATGTGGTTTGTAGTTTTTCTTTTGTTTTGCCTGATACGAGGTCTTGGGTACCTACTTGTTGTATCGCATGAAGTTTTCAGTCGCATATGTGTAGAGGTCATGCCAAATTTTTTCTAGGATGTGGGTTGTTTGGGGTGGTCAATTCGTTAGTTACGTTTGTGTGTGTACTTTTTTTTAAATCGATTTCTTTTTTATAGCTATTTGGTTGTTTTGCAGGCATTCTTTGTGATTGTCTATGTTTGTGGTGTGTGTGTTTTCCAACTGAATGGTGCCTCACACTCCTCCTCCTATCTAGTATGTCCCATTGATCAGTAGGGATTATTCTTCCCTACGGGCTTTTGAGCGAAAGCATGACTTGCAACTTTCGTGGCTGCTTCACTCCCATTGATTCCAGACTATCCATCTCTGTGTGATGAGTTTCTTGCATCATACAGTAAGAAATCGAGCCTGGTTCATGGTGCTTCCATGGTATTGACACCTAGAGGGTTAGGGAAGGCTTTGTCTCTTCCCTACAAAGAAGAACCCTTTGTTATAACCGGATAATTATTCTCTAATGATGAGATTCTTAAGCTAGTATAGAAGCATACCAAAGAGGTTCTTGATGTCAAGAAGGTGATTAACACTTTAGGAGTGTCTTTTTCCATGATCACTGATCCTCTTTGAAAGTTAGTCTGCCAATTTCTCCAAGACAGGTTCATGCCTGCCAAAACACTATCTCATTATCTGTCCAAAAAGCTCTTCACAGCTTCCAGGATGGTGTTAAAAGGGGTTGCCATTGATTGGAGTACTTACCTACTTACGAAGATGGACCAACATTTTGTCAAAGTGACCAGAGGGAATGTCACAAATGTCACTTATGGTTCATATTTATATGATTTCTTGACATATTCCAGCCTTAAGAAGGGTGTGATTCCCCCTCCTCCATCTGATCCAGTTCCTCCCCCTCCACCTTTAGAGGAGTCAAAACCTATTGACATAGAGGATCTTGATTCCCCTTCTCCATTGGTCATTCAGCGGAAACACTTGCAGCGTGTGGTAGATAAAAATCCCCTAGTCATTCCTTCAGTCGCAGTTCCTGCTACTTTTGGAAGCGACCTCCCTGCCTACCTCACATGCAACAATTTATTCAGGGCATATTGAGAGGGTTCTTTGGAAATATTAGTTCATTCGCTGAATAGTTTAGTGTTAGGAGATGCCATTTCATTCCTTTGTAATGACATCCAGAGTTCTATTGAAGTCTCAGTGACAGCTTGTGTTTAACAGTTATATGCTTCTTTCTATGAAGAATTGCTGCAATCCAAAGATGCATTGCATAAGGCAAACACAGAGTTAGCCTCTGCTAAAGACACTCTTGCCGATCTGTTTAAGCAGATGGAGCAGCAAATCCAAATGATTGAGACCCAGAGAGAAGAAATATCCTCTTTGAAGATTCAGTTAGTAGAAGCTCAGTTAGAGGTCACTAAAGTCTCGGAGGAGAAAGAGAGAATGTCCAAAGAAGCTCAAGAGTTTCAGACTCTTTTAGATACAAACCTGTCAGCTTTGCAGACTGCTCATAATACATTGGAATCACAAGCTTCCCAAATTAAGCAGTTGCACGACCAATTGGCGCAGTCACGGTCCGTTTCTCCAAGCCCCAATGTTTCTATGATTCCTTCTATCTCTCAACAGGACTTGGCAGTTCTCCAAAGACAGGCCACATTATATCCTTTGTTTCAAGATAAAGTGGAAAGATTACAGTCCAGGATGGATTTGTTATGGTCTACATTTGAGCACTTTCAGGAGTATGTTCCTCTGGACCTTGTCCACTATCAGTTGCAGAAGTTGGCCTTCTATATGAAGCTTTCAACGATGGATCTCCCTCTTCCAGAGGATGGTTGGAATGGGCTTGGTCTTCTTATTTACTGATAGAAGTTGTCCGTATGGTCTTTGAAGATTCTATGGCGACAGATACCATGTTGCTATCTTACATGTATCTACGATGTGATCTGTTGATTTCAGATGATGTAGATCTGGCTTGGTATGTGGGGGATGTGGTTTTTCAAGCTACCTTATATGTCAACTATTTGGAGTTGAGGATAGATGACATGTTCTAGTGTTATTTTTATAAAGTGGCTACTTGTCCGGACACTTCATGGCATTCAATGATTGATTCTGTGGTCTTGAACTAACGTCAGAATACAGCTTCTACTTATGTGCAGAGCACTAACCAACTGAGGACGGATCTCCTAGCTTATCTTTCCAAGAACCATCCATTTGATTCATCCTTCTTTGATGCCTATCATAGATTATTTGTTTTAGGTCCCTCTGTTCCTAGCCTATTGTACTATCAACAAATGGCCCATCGCTATGATATTTATCTTTCCCTTTATCAATCCAACTCAACAGCTATCTTACCTCTCCTTTTCCAACCTCAGGGTTTTCCAATAGCTATCTTACCTCTTCTTTTCCAACCTCAGGGTTTTCCTCAAATTCCTATATTTACCTATTGTTCTTTCATCGAGGATCGAGTCTTTTCCCCTTCTCCACCATGCCCTTCTCCATCTATTAATATATCTTCTACTTTTCTTGCTTATCAATTGATACCTTTTCTAAGTGATTCGCTTAAATTTTCAGCACTCCTTCTTTAGCTTATTCCTCCTTTTATGATTTTGCCTACCCATCTCTTCATCATCTTTTACTTATTCCACTTCCATCTCTTGCCACTTCTATTTCTCAAACCCCTCAGTTGGTTAGTGGGTACGAAGGATTTGATCAGCATATTCCAAGAAGAAGAGGATGGAGCTCAACTGATTCTCTCACAGGACCACACATTAACTGGCCATTAATTCCAGGGGACTGGACAACTGCTAGTCAAGCATACCAGAATTACCTCCATTTTTCTCACCAATATTCACAATCTCTAGATTCTTCAATGACATTGACAGCTCATTTTTCTTGGTACTTAGCATATATGCATAGGCATTCCCATAACGATCAAAAGGCCATTCCAAAGCTTTATATGAATGTCAATGTGAACATTGATTCCCAACAGTTGGATGTCCTACATTTTCATGCCCTATGTCTACCTAACAGATACCTTGTTTTGCTAGAAAGGATGTGCTGCCTTGAGTTCTTTCAAAATCCTCCCAAGACATTTGTGGATGAGTCCTTCTCCATGGATCGTTTTTGTAATCACCAAGCCTTCAAAAGGGATCACCTTCATTGATGCCTTTGCAATGTATTTTAGATGATTCTTAATTATATATATCTCTCTTTTTGGAGGTGTCATTCAGATGGTTGTGTTTGTGGTGTTGGAAGTGTGTGTTGTAAGAATTTGTATGTGATGAGTTCGTGCTGGTTGAATAATTTGTTCGAGAGCTCTCTTTTCAACTATTGACGGTGATGGTAGATAGCAAGCCTATGATGGAACGCTGAAGAAGAACCTCTTATATCCTTTACAAATTTGTTATGACTTTCAATTCTGTGTTAATGAATGACGATGTTTTCCTTTAGAAGTATTCTTTTCTAGAGATATAGGTGACAAGTTGGGGTCGTGAGTGATTGTTGAAGATAGTGAAGAAGATAAAATTGAGCTCTTTAATGAACTTATATTGTTCTTTTCCTTAGGTCACGAGGATGCTTTCTTTCTAGGTATGGGGATATATTGAGAGTGGAAAAAGACTGAATTTTTGACTGATTTTTGTTGTTTTTGAGGTCTGAATCATTGATTTTTGATGGATTTAGAGTGATGTATGGTTGTTAATGTTTGAGAGTGTTTTGGATGATATGTATTATGTTTTGGAAGCTCATGATGATTTTTAGTGGGGATATGAAGATCTGTGATGTTCTGATAGGTTTTGTTGAGGTTCTAATTGGTTTTGATATCTTCTATATAGCTTCTATTTTGTTCTAATTCTCTTCTATATGAAGCATGGATTGATGATTGATGAAGATTGAAATATTTTGAAATCTTATTGAATAGTTTTTGATCGTTTGGAATGGTTTTAGTATGAATTATGAGGATTTGATGTTCTCTGATGACCTTCTGTAACCCCCTGTAAACCTTTTGTAGAGCCTTTGTATCTGTTCTGTATCTGCTCTGTTCCTGTTCTGTACTGTTCTGTAGATCTTCTGTAAGTGTTCTGTAGGATGTATGTGTGACTTTGGAAAAGTTTTCTAACTTTTGGAAATGATGAATCTAAGTTCAAAAGAGCTAAAACAAACGGAAGAAGAAGTTGCTGAAGATTGAAGAGAAGATTGGAGTGACAGTGACAGTAGTGAGCTATGAAGAGACACTGTAGTAGCTTTGGTGCCTCTTCACATCAGACATACCACTTGGGAGGTTCATCCACGACCTAAGAAGCATTTTTGAGAGTCATTATTAGAGTATTGTAGTGAGGATATGATGTACTATTGAGAGAGAGAGAGAGAGAGAGAGAGAGAGAGCCAGAGATAGTCAATTCTATCAAAATAGTGTAACTGTATATGAGAGATTGAGAGAGAAAACTATGAAGACATTGAAGATGAATACTATGTGATTGATTTCCATTAAAAAATTGTGTATTATTTCATGTTCATTTTTCTATTGATGGATTCTATGAAGATGTTGAAGATTATGGTTGATTCTATCAAATCCGTGGGAGATATCTACTATGATGGTGTGTGAAGAATTGTTGTTTTCTTTGTTTTGGTAATCAAAAAAATGAAATAAAATCTTGTTGATGGTACAAGATAGATTTTCTTGCAGTAGAATCCCCTTTTCCTTGGTATTCCTCTTGGGGCTCCAAAGCAAAAAGAGGAGGAAAGGTGAAAAAGAGAATATGATGAACAAATGGCTCTGTGTGAAGAATTGTTGTTTTCTTTGTTTTGGTAATCAAAAGAATGAAATAAAATCTTGTTGATGTTACAAGATAGATTTTCTTGCCGTAGAATCCCCTTTTCCTTGGTATTCCTCTTGGGGCTCCAAAGCAAAAAGAGGAGGAAAGGTGAAAAAGAGAAGATGATGAACAAATGGCTCTCACCCTCAATCAGTTGAGAAAATCTCTTGATTAGAAGAGTTGGCAAGAATGAGCCTAGAAGATGCACTAGGCACCAGCTCCACAATAGCAAAAGTAGTTCAAGGACCTATAGTGGTATGTAAGGAGAAGTCTCCATTACACCCACCACCACATGTATGTGATGGTTTCCACGCCTACCACCACACAAGAAACCGTAGAAACCACAATGAACCAAAGCAATGTGATGGCTTGGGTGCAGTACCTAGTCAGCACAATGCAACTACTTGGCCTAGTGCCAAGTGGAGGAGCCTCAACACTAGGGACAAAGAGGCTGATTGCTATAGATGTAAAGTTAAGAAAAGACCCAAAGAAGCCCAAATAGAAGCCTTAATGACACCCAAGCAGTCGGCTATGGTAGTGCCCATGAATTATGAACAATATGTAAAAGAGCTACTAGCCCAACTTGGAAAGATGAAGGAAGAAAGGAAGGCAGTGTTGGCAAAGCTAGAGATGAAAAGAAAGGCATTCTCAGCTTATTAACTTGAAAAGAAAAAGCAAATAGCCACCCATCATATAAAAATAAATGACCTAAAGAAGGAAGAAGAGAGTGCAAAAGAGCCCCATGATGTGAAGCCAAGGGAGGCGATAGGCATAGAGATGGATTTCTCAATCCTCTTACAGAAAAATAAGAACATGGAGGAGCACCTCAAGCAACTAATAAAAATTAGGGATGAGCTCACTAGGAGCTAGAATGAGTGAAGAAATAGGACTATGCAAGGTCTCATAATAAAAAATAAAAAAAGAAATGGCTACCCAAAGAACTACATGATGCCAAGACATAGAAACACGAGGTGTCAGCTAAAAGGATGGCAAAGGTGGAAAACCGACTCCATATGACCCTCCTAGAGAAAGAACGATTAGAAGAGCAATTGAACCACCATAGAGAGTACAAGGAGATGATGCTCGAGATCTCAAAGGATTAGAAATAGATGGTAATGATGTTGTTTCATTACTAGACTCCAGACTCAAGGCATAGAAAGGACGGAGGAGAAGGCTAGGGATTGGGAAGAAAAGAGTGTTGGAAGGCTCAGGGACCTTGCTGAATGCCTTGCCTTGGTGGAAACCAAACAAATCATTACACTAGTAAGGGTGGAAGTAGTGGAGGTAAGTATAGAAGAAGTCAAGTAGCAAGCCTTCCTTAATACCATGTTGCATGTGACCCATTAGGCTGAAGGCAAGGAAATAGTAGAAGGATTAAAGAGGAAGTTGGAAATTACAAGAGCCATAAGGTACGGTCTCCCCAAGATCACACTCCCACAGCCAGCAAGCACTAGCCTAGGCACCGAGCAACAATAATAGTACTAAAGGCAGGCTAGGTCCTTGAGAAAGGAGCTGGAGGAGTTAGGGTTTGGAGAGTAGGAAAAATAGATGTAATGCCCCACTAAAAAGCCAAGAGAGTCCATAAGAAGAGGGGCTAGAGTTTGATCAAGGCCAAGATAAGAAAGTGCAACCACGTGAACCTAGCCCACGAGGAAGGAGATGCCACTTGAAGATATTAAGGGAAGCACCATTCCAAAAAGGGCCTTGAAGGAAAAAGGAAGAGAAGAGAGCTGGTAGAGCAAGCATAGAGGAGACTGAGAGCCCCCAACTACAACAAGTTCCTATGAAGAGAAGAATGCTATCTTGATATTGGGCCCAAGGACTAGATGTCTAGGAGTAAAGGGAGAACAAACACCAACCTTTTTAAGTTCTCCTTCCACTACCCTTGCTCCTTAGATATGGTCCTATCTCTAAGTGTGGTAGAACAAGTGATCAAATTTACACAACGACTAGGAAATTGATGGAAAAATGAAAGAGAAAGATACCTACAAGGTGGCAGAGAGAGCTTGCGGACAAGACAAGGTTTGGGAGATCCCAAAGACTGTCAACGGATAGGAAGCCCAACCTAAATGGTGGCGATGCATCTAGGATTCCAACCTTGATGCTTGGATGGCCTTCTGTAGCACCATACTAGAGAAGCATAAACAATCCCACACACATGCCATATCTGCATAGAATAGGAGTAGACTATAACCCAAATGTTCATGTAGGTATGATTTTCCAAAGACCTATAATGTAAATATAGGGAGTGCAAAGGAGTGTTTAATCTTCATTGAACAGGACATCCACCCATCCATCATGTGCTTCCTCGACAAGTTTTCATCCTACCCCAACCCCATGCTCATTACTACCTATAAGTATATTAGGGTACTTAGGATTTTTCTTAAGCAAAAGCTTGTAGTGAAAGAGGCCCGTTTTCCACCACCCCTTTTTTAATCTCAATGCAAGAATTGATAGCTGCACAATGGCCCACCTCATGATGAGGGCCATGCTCCTACCTTTTTTTTGTATAGCAGTCCTTGAAGATATGAATGGCAGCCACTTTATCAAGTGCACTCACCCCTTCTTGTCAACAACACCCCCTAAACATTTGTATCAACATAAAAGGCTACTTGTAGAGTAGACCCTTCCTTACCAAGTCTCTTAGGACTTCTCGCAATGTAGCCCTTGAATATCATTGGGATGATGTCTAATGTGCTCTTGCTCCCTAATGTATTACTATTCAAAAAAGAAAGAAAGAAAGAAAAGAAAAGACAAAGATGAAGCACAAGAAAAGCAAGGAATGGAGTTCTCATGTACCATTAGAGTGCCACAAATACTGTACCTAGAGGCAATTATCTCCCTAGCTCCTTCCCCCACTTCACACATAGGGCATATCAAAGGCAAGTCACACATAGGGAGTTTACACTCGATCGTCTATTGTTAAACCTATCTCCCTAAGTCACACCCACAGCACCTCCCCTTGCGCATTTTGGGACCTCAAGTGTGGGACAACACCACAAGCTTGCCTTGACCCAACTCCCAATTCCAGTGGCATGGTCACCATACACTACTCAATGAGGTAGACACACCCCTAGGTAGTACAGTTCTTTCTCCTTTTCATGTACATTTGATAACCAACAACTAGCCACCGATCTCGGAGTCCCCCATCACCCATCAGTATTTTATTGGCCTCCATAGCCTCATATCCATTTTGTTATGCTTATTCTCGATGGCCAATCTCCCCAAAGCCCCATCATCAATTCACATGGAAAACCTTTAACCACCCAAGCCCTCACCAATAAGTGCCATGGGATTGGTACTTGGCTAGGAGGGGGTAATGTTAACCCTAATGCAAGGAAAGAAAAAAAAATCAAAAGACATAGGGCAAAGTGGAGAAAGGTATCCTAACAAAAAAATAGGAGGAAGAAGCCCAAAGTGCAGGAGCAATGCAGGAGCAACTTTAAAAGTTTAGGGCGAGTGCGAAAAGAGCACTAGACTCCCTTCTATGCAATTTGTAAAGGTAGATGGGCTTGGGTGAAGGAAAAATGTAAATAGGAAGGGAATAGGGAAAGATGACCTAGGCTAAAATGGTTGGTCATGTAAAAGAGGGATGAGCATCCAAGTTCTTGCGCTTACTTGTGCTTGTGCTTGAGGCCACTTTGTTGCTTTTTGCATCAATCAACCTACTCCAGACACTTTGCTCTTCTACATTTATAGTAGTTGATCACTTTCAATGACTATTTACTACATTTTAGAGATCATGCTTGAGATAAAATACATTATTTTTTTTCGGGACATATATAGGATATAGTTTTCTCATCTTCAACACCCAAGGCCAAGTATTAGGATCCCTATGGTGGCACCACCCAGGCCATCAATTTCAAGAGTTTGCTTTGCATGAATGATTTTTATACACCATTTTGAGTCCTGACTATGATCTACTACAATAACGAGTGTGATTGCTAGCCAAATACTCACCCATGCATATCATACGAAACTTTGTATGCATATTGCATGTCTGCATGCCATATAAAGAATGATCACAAGACTCAAAAAAATTATAGTCAAGGGACGGAAGATACTGCAAATGGGTAATCATTTTCATTCCTTTCAAGGGCATGTGCCCAATACAATGATGCCACAAAGATACATGATGAAGTGCATCCACTGCAAAATATATGGTCAATTAACCTAGATATACAAAAAAGGGTTAGAGAGTATTACCATGTGCAATGACAAGATTCCCATGGGTAAACTTCCATGAGGAATCACAAAATGAAACAATATAGCTTGCATCATCCAAAGTGCCAATAGAGATAAGGCTCTTTGTGAGTGCTAGTATATGATATACATAATGAAGAGTAAATATGAAACTTGAACCAAATTATAGCTAGATATTGCTAATACCAACTATCTCTAGTACCAGGTAATTATCCAAATGGATAGATCCAATCAAACTGCGATAGGAGTGGGACCACTCTCTACAAGGGATCACGTGAAAGGAAGCCCCTAAATCTATTAGCCTATGTTGAGTATACCTTGATAAAGTATTAGTCAACTGTGAAGTATCGAGAGAAGAAGTTGCAAGTATGAAATCATCATTAGAATAATTATGTACAATATTAATCTCTTTAATCTTAATGCCCAACTTATTAGGGATAATGTTGTAATTATTATTTTTGTCATGTACGTTATCCTTGCCATTTTTCTTACACTTGTCTTTGCACATTTTATAGCACTGTAGCCAAATATATCCTACTTTTTCACAGTAATGATGAGTTAATGTAACTAATGACCATGGGACTTACTACAAGATTGTCCATGTGACTGAGAGCGAGACTGTTAAGAGTCTCTCCCATTTAGGATATTATTGCTCCTACCATTATTTCCTCTAACTCTCAAAGCATGAGAGGTGTAAGAAGTATCAATATTCTTTTTGCTAGCCTCTTTAGTCAAGAGTGCATCCATTATATCCTACAACTCTACCCCATCAGTGGCACACATAGCAATACAAAATATATCCCATGATTTAGGCAATGTAACTAAGAGGAACAAGGGAAGAAGATTACCCTTGAATTCAATCCCTTGCGAAGACAAATGACCAATAATGGAATGAAACTCATTTAACTGAGCTTACATAGAAGGGCCCTCTTCATAATATGAAGGTCCATGAGTTACTTTAGATAATACATCTAAGATGTAGGGCTCTACTAGTCATAGACATTGTGAATCTTTTCCCATAAGTCACATGCGGATTGCACATCACAAACAACATTATAAAACACTTGCTAAGAGAGGAACAATATGATGGTGGACTTACATAGCTTATCTAATTTAGCCCAATCCTTTGTATCAATAAGTTTGGGCTTGACACCCTTATGAAAACATTATAGAACACTTGCTTAGAGAGGGACAATATGATGGTGGACTAACATAGCTTATCTAATTTAGGCCAATCCTTTGTATCAATAAGTTTGGGCTTGACACCCTTATGTCTCAAAGGCCTAACCTACATTTTCTACACTAAAACTTGCCATATTTCGCCTTCTAGTAGCTATAGTTGGTGCCATCCATCTTGTTAGTATTAAAGATATCACTATCACTCAAGCCACTAGCCACCCATAATGAAGGCAAACAAGTGCACAAACTATCAAAGCACGCTACTATATTTACTACAAATTATTCTAAAACCACTACTAAATCAAGCTGAAAACAAGGGGTATCGACCAAGTAATGAACTACCCACAAACTCAATGCAAAGAATTGTCAAATGAAGGTGACTACTTGCATAAATAGTATAGTAAACTACAATTAAAGCATACTAAAAATAAAGTTTAACAGGCACACTGATATAAGACACACTTCAACTACCAAGAAATGGCTCCAATAAGCAGTGAGTGAATATATGATTGGAATTGAGAACCATAAAAGAATCATTATATCAAATTGAGTTGCATCCCATAGGCATAGCCATCATCCATAGAGTGGGTCTCACGAGGCTAACGGAAGAGACCAACTAAAGGCACAATAGACTCATCAATGTAATGCATTCAAAGCTTAATGCATAACCAACCAAGATGTATAATTAGTAATAATGTTGTCGTGATGCTACACGTCCACCACTACGCACGTAAGGGTGGAGTTTTGCGCTAGGAATTTGAACTCATTAGTCACAAATTTGTTTTCCATTGTGTGTGTCTTTTTGCTTGCCATTCAATTTGAATTGTTGGTTTGAAAATTTGATTTCTTGGTTCCACCCAAAATTTTTTGTATTCTCTAAGTAGTACTCAGACGTAAATAACCCACGTGTATATCTGGTTTGTAGCACCCTTGTGAGTACGTATGGAAAGTGTGGTTTACTTCTTGAAGCATATCATGTGTTCGATAACATTCATGTTCTAGATTTTGTCTCACGGAATGCGCTCCTAATGAGTTACTCTAAAGGTGGGCATGGTGAGGAAGCACTGAATTGCTTTGGACAAATGCAACTATTAGGAATACCTCCAGATGATGTCACATTTGTATCTACCTTGAAAGGTTATACTAGGTTCAAAGATTAGGAAAGGGGCTGAGAAACACATGTTCAAGTTGTGGCAAAAGGACTAGAAAGAGCTACTTTGGTTGGAAATATACTTGTGGACATGTATGATAAATGTGGATTGCTTGCGGAAGCACGGCAAGTGTTTGATACGATTCATATGAAATTGAAAGTTCATGGAATGCATTAACCATAGCATATGCTGAACATGGGGTAGGTTTGAATTGCCTGTCCATAAGCAAGTGATTGATTTGCATAGTTTTTTTTAAAGGTTGTGAAGCAAATCACTTTGATCACAATTGAGCCAGGTCTTGAAGTGGAGGAGGGCATTGCTACGAAGGAATCCCCTCCCCTTGATTACATCATTGACACAATGCTAGCTTTTTGCAAGTGAAGGCTACTATTAGCCTTAGAAGACTAGTATGGGAAAAATGTGCTTTTAATAGAAGGAAGGATCATCAAGAATATGTGCGTTTGGGGAGGATAACAATCAGTGGAAGAACAACATACTTTCTTGAGGATCGTGGATTGATCATAGCTCTAGTAGCTATGGATTAGGAAGGGGAAGGAGACCTACCTTTCGAGCTTGTTGCCCACTTTGCTAAACGACATCACTTGCAAGTTTGAGGGCCCTAATGTAATGCAAATTAGATGAAACCAGTTCGATTATGATGACGGGCAACATATCAATTTCACGATGTTGAGCAGCAACATACGCAGATTAGATGGAAGCCATCGTTGACTGACCGGTATGTTAGTTGCTGTAGTCTTTTGACGTGAAATGGAACAAGGTTCAAACCGGATGTTCAGGGAGATAAAAGGATCTCACTTGTAGACATCTAGAGTACGGAAGAAGAGAAGTTCTGACATTAGCTCTAAATCCACCACCGAGAGTAAAAGGAGGGAGACCAGATGGCCGCCGGTTGTTAACAAGTAGCAAACTGGTGAGCTAAGTTGGACTCGAGTGCTTCGACTCCTTTGCAGCTCTAAATGTGCTACATCAACTCTCGCTTGAGTCGATCTGCTGATCGTGTACTTATGAAGACATACCAATATTGTTGAAGCCGAGAGGTGAGTATTGCTATTTTGTGGGCTATTGGATATATAAGGCAAATTACTGGTTGTGAGATAACCGAGAAGGTATCAATACAGAGAGAATCACGGGTGCAGTTGACACAACCTTGTGGGTAGAATATTGTGTTGGGGTGGATTGATGTTAGCAAGCTTCATTTGATGGTGATACCATTAATTAAAGGGGTTGGTGAAGTTTGAAGATAAAGCTACAAAGAGTAAGCACTTATTTGATGAAAAAGGCAATGCGATGCGAACCCACAGACTAAAGGGCCCTACTCCTTGCCATGAGTAAATTATCTCATTCGAAGTCATTATGGCATGTGCTAAGAGCTCTTATAGAGTCATCTTGTGAAGGGATTTTGATAGAAAGAGTATAGAAAGAGAGTTCCTAGAACATAAAATCATAGTTTCTCTATTACATCTCCCTTGCTTCTAATTTTGATTGCCAATGTATATGAATGAAAACCTTATGCACCCATGCCTTAACATGAACATGCTCATCTAATTTGAAATCATGTGTTATGAAGATTGTAATATTTGTATTCCCACTTCATCTTACCTTGCCCACATATCTATTCAATTGAATGTGAAACCTAACCATTCTTCTTACTCCATATATTTATCTTGAGTTGAGTACTCTTCATCATCCTTTGCTTCCATTTTACAAAGCGTCCCTGCATGGCAAGCGACTTTCACGAACTCCTACGCATATTCCGTGCGACATCTTGTGAACCCAACATGAAAGCATTGCTTTTGATCAATGAGATGGGAGATCCACCTTCAACATCAGCCACTTCTTTCTTTTTTATCTATGAGATTAAGACTTTGTTACAAACTCTTTCTTCAGCCATTATGATGCCAAATTAGTAGATGCAATTATCTATGTAGTAGCAGTGGTAGTTGGATCAACGACGAATGTTGCATCAAGAAGAGGAGCATATGCATGGTGCAACCAAGGCCATTAAGCCAGTGGTTGGTGAGCGAAAATTATTTGATGACTGGAATGTTTCAGCCTACATTAAATCCTTTGAAAGCCAAACGCGCTTCCTTAGCTTTTCGACTAACTAGAGCAACTATTTCCTACGACTTGTCACACCTACTTTGCGAGTTAGAGTGGCAGATCTGTTTGTACAGGACTCTACTTGTTGGGATGCTTTCAAGAAAGCGCTCAAATATGAACATTTTCTAGAGGATTATGGTATTGCTACATGAAAGACATTCAAAGAGTGGGTTTTTTAGCCCAACAAAGGACTTCTTGCTTCTGAATTGTTGTGGGAGTTTGAAGAGCGATACAACTAGTTGGATGCACTAGAGCAAAGAGCTATGAGCTTAGAGAAAGTGGAGTTATTCTTGTAGATGTTTGATCCTGCACTTCAAGATGAGTTGGAAGAGTTGCAAGAGGACGGTACATAGCCTATGGGATTGCACTGACAAAGAGGGAAGGCTGTCTTGCAGAATAGGATCAACCACCACCAGCGATGTCTTCTCCTACCACAACTTCTCCTACTTCTATTGCACCATCCACTACTTCTCCTATTTCTCAACCTATGTCTATGCCTATGCCTATTCCTGCTGCAGTTGTAAGACCAATTGCATAACCAACTATTGAAGATATAGTGAAGGAGTTATCAAAGAACTTAAAAAATCTACAAATCAAGATGACTAGAATGGAGCAACAACCACTTAGTCTAGCTTGGGTTTCAGCCCCAACTTCTTCTACTCTTGCAAATTCTTCTAGGTATGATTGTGTCCGTCGTTGCATGTGGTGTGATAGTTCAAATCATGAGAGGAAGGACTGTCAAGATTTTGAAGAAGCAAGAAGGCTAAAGTCGGTAGTCTAGAAAGACAAGATGATATGTTTTGGAGATTTAGAGCAGTCGATCAAACTAAATTTCGGAAAGGGTGGTATGAAGAAAATGTTAGAGGAGTCTCTTTTATGCTCTTCTTATGTGATGCAAGGGGTGGCAAGTTGGTGCCTATGGTCTTTAGTTAGAGCAATTGCCAAAGGACAAGTCTCCATTATAGTCCTATGCACTACATGTAGAGAAAAAGGGAAAAGCGTTAACATCTGAACTTTCAGTCATAGGTGAAGAGATTAGGAAAGGGTCTAGATGGGATAATCAAGTTGATGTCTTTTCTATCTATGAGTATATGGAAAAATCCCAAGGATTCAAAGCGCTTGTTAAGGAGGAGTGGAAAGAAATGATGATAAGCATGAAGCTTCGAAGAGATTGACTATGAGGAGTGATCCAATCTCTCAATCTTCTTCTTTAGGACCAGAGCAGAGTATGGCTGATGTTTAGAAGCCAAAAGTATAGTAAGATCAGAAAGCCCCAAAGACAAAGGATCCAAATCCAAAAAAGTAACTTGGATTCAAGCTGCTTTTCGACATTGAGACGACTATGGACTTGAAGAAAGTGGTTGAGGATCGGATTCTTAACTACAAAATTGAATTCACTCTTGGAAAAGTCTTGGGGATTGCCAAAAGAGAATTCCATGATGTTATCATTGATATCATTAAAAGAAAACGACAAATTATTGATGAGCCGACATAGGATATGATCCATCGAGAGGCTTTAGCAGTTGTGCTGAGGCTATTATCTATGGCTTGCATATTGAGGAGATTGATTTTGATAAGGAGATTACTGAGGAGTCTACAAATGGAGATTTATGTATGCCATCCGAGAAGACTCGTCAACCTTTACCTCAACCTGTACAATATGTGGAGAGTGATGATGTGCCTAGATTGGTGCCTCATAGCCATTTTTATCTCAGTCACTGGACTCGTGTGACAATGGAGACGGCAGTCAAGCTTGGTGAGACGGAGACCCCTTGTATTGCTCTTTTGGATCATGGCTCTGAGATTAATGTTATAGTGTGTGAATTGTATGATACTAGTAGATGACCAGTTGATGTGGATCATTGGTGGCACATGCTTGTGGCCAACAACACTACACGAGATTTGTATGCTGCTTGTCCGAACTTGAAGATTTCTATTGGGAAATGTGGATGAGGCTTATCATTTCTTTGTGCAAAAATCTTGTTCCTATACTATTATTTTGGGGCAGCCATTCATTGATGAGTCTCAGATGGAGAGTAAGGTTTTGGACCATGGGTCTTCCTATGGGTGGGATCAGAAGCATGGATGGAAAGAGGGCTATCTAGTTCATGACCATTTGTGTCAACCATTAGCGGAATAAAGATTCTTTGAGGGATTCCCCTCTTCCAGCAAGGAGAGCTGGATTTTTGTTAGGTTCCACTGTCTTGCGAGAGAATGGTGGTACGAGACAGGGAAAGCTCTTGACTCTTGGCAATAGTAGTTTTTCCTCAAGAGTTTATGATGTGTTTGCTGAAAGTGTTTTCAACACATTACGGACATGCCTCGAGCTGCCATGTAGTACTTTGAAGAGAAAAGAAAAAGAATAGAATCTTGCAGGTATTTTATAGGATGAAGACATGATGGATGGTCTCTATGACGAGCTATCATGCTCAGATACTATGGAGGATCTTTCAACATTGCTAAAAATTAAAAACCAAGAGTTGTTATATGTCTTACAGGTCCATTCTCTAGTGATATATTGCAAAATTATTGATTTCATGCTTCAAGAGAATTTGGGTGTTGAGAATTCTCAATGAAAAGTATTCTTTGCTGAAATATTTCAGCAAAAAGATTGACAAGGTGTTGTTTATATACAACAAAATTTATGTTTACTAGGGTATTTACAGCAAGGATTGAAATTCGTTGGTTGTAGAAAAGAAGCTAGAGTACATATAAAATATAAAACATTTGACAAGAAGGTTAGACTAGTTACAGGACAGCTACCTTTGGACAGTGATGATGAGATGATTAAAAGAATAGCAACGTAGCCTCCTTTACAAGATCTTCCAGGTATTGGGGACATGAGTTTTCAACCAAGACACTAAAAGAGATGAAGATTGGGACTGAAGATTTTTTGGTTCCATTAGAGGTGAGATGTTTTGAGGAGATCTTGAGCAGACATGGGAGAGCCTTTGTTTTTTTCCTGCATGAGATTGGATGCGTTGATCCTAAGGTTGTAATGCCCATGGTTATTTTTACCATTCCTCATGTCCCTTGGAATCTATGGCCTATTCATGTGCCTAGGGATCACTTGCCCAAGTTGGTGGGGATTTTGAATGAGTGGACCAAGATGGGGACTCTAGGACCACCTTCATCTCTATATTCTAATAGATGGTTCATAGTTCCCAAGAAGAATGGGACACTTAGATTCATACATGACTTACAACTGGTGAGCACGGTTGCTATACGGAATGTTGGTGCAGGACCTATGGTGGATGAGTTTGCAGAGGCTTTGGCTAGACTTGCTATCTATTCACTTGGCGATCTTTATTCTGGCTATGACTAGTTTGAGCTTGCACTTGAGAGTAGAGATTTGACTACGATGAAGACACCTTTAGGCCTTGTTCGGATGTGTATGCTTTCACAGGGAGCTACTAATTTGGTTACTCATATGATCAATGGGATAAACAAGGTCTTACGGCATTTTATTCCAAAGCTTACCATGCCTTTCATTGATGATCTCTCTATCAAGGATTGTAATTTGGAGAAAGAGAAGGATGAGACTTTAGATGATCATGGATGATGTGCATATCAGAGATGTTGGGAGGATTCTTTGCAGGCTAGAGGAAGTGAATTTGAACTTGTTGGGACTGAACTCTATTTTTGATGCTAGAGAGGTTTGATTGTTGGACATATGTGTGGTTATTATGGCAAGAGGCCTTCCCCTGCAAAGGTTGATGCTATAGAAAAGATTGCGAAGACTTGCTCTTCTACTTAAAATAGTAGTTTCTCTATTACATCCCTTGCTTCTAATTTTGATTGCCAATGTATATGAATGAAAACCTTATGCATCCATACCTAAACATGAACATGCTCATCTAATCTGAAATCATGTATTGTGAAGATTGTAATCCTTGTATTCCCACTTCCCCTTACCTTGCCCACATATCTATTCGATTGAATGTGAAATCTAACCATTCTTCTTACTCCATGTATTTATCTTGAGTTGAGTACTCTTCATCATCCTTTGCTCTCATTTCGCAAAGCATCCCTGCACGGCAAGTGACTTTCATGAACTCATGCGCATATTCCGTGCAACATCTTGTTAACCCAACATGAAAGGCTTTTCTATCTATGAGTACATGGAAAAATCCCAAGGATTCAAAGCGCTTGTTAAGGAGGAGTGGAAAGAAATGATGATAAGAATGAAACTTTGAAGAGGTTGACTATGAGGAGTGATCAGTTTCTCAATCTCCTTCTTCAAGACCAGAGTAGAGTATGGCTAATGTTTAGAAGCCAAAAGTATAGTAAGATCAGAAAGCCCCAAAGACAAAGGATCCAAAGCCAAAAAAGTAACTTGGATTCAAGCTGCTTTTTGACGTTGAGATGACCATGGACTTGAAGAAAGTGGTTGAGGATCGGATTCTTAACTACAAAATTGAATTCACTCTTGGAAAACTCTTGGGGATTGCCAAAAGAGAATTCCATGATGTTATCATTGATATCATTAAAAGAAAATGACAAATTATTGATGAGCCGACATAGGATATGATCCATCGAGAGGCTTTAGCAGTTGTTGAGGCTATTATCTATGGCTTGCAGATTGAGGATATTGATTCTGATTTCAAAGGCCAATTACCTGTCCACCCTGTCTATGAAAATCCTCCTTTGTTAGAAGAAGAAACTGAAATCCTTGAACAAACTATTTTAGAAACTGATTATATGACCACTAGAATTGGCCGTAGATATTCCAAATATTTGTTGAATTTTAAAAATCATCCTATTGAAGAGGGGCAATGGATACACGCTTGTGACCTAAGCGCTTACCCCTCACTGCTCGCTCCACATTGAGCTAATAGCAATTGAGGACAATTGCTATCCCACCCCAGGGGTATGATGCCAGGAGGCATATTCCACGATGGATTCCATGAGGTTTTGCGGTGGATTCAGTAAAATTATATTTATTTATTGAGGCTCCTACACAATGTGGATTCTTTGTGCGAAAAGTTGACGAGGACGCCTGTCCTTTTCAGACGTCACGTTAATTTAATGTACAAGTGGGTGATTCCATAGCAGGTGATTCCACAAAATACATATTTAAATTAATGGATGTTTATGAGTTTTGAGTATGCACTCGTATTAAATTAAGGTTATGACAGAGTTTCAACCTATTTATTTATTTTGTAGCTGAAGAGTGCTAGGTATTCACTTTTGTCAGTTTAATTTTATTATTATTTAACAATTGTGAATGCTTCAATTGATGTGTAGAGTAGGCAGCGATGGCACTAGGAAGCACTAGGCAATATGATGTATTCAAATTATTATCATTTTTTATGGACACATGTCTCAAGCGTGACGCCAATATTTATTTTGATGCACTTGTTTATTTTTTGAAGCACTTGACATATATTCATTATTTTGTATGTGCATGGGCATACGGTTTAAATATTCATTATTGGATATTGTATTTGGGCACTTCTCGACTCTTGGGCCACCCAACCGCTTTATTCTTTATTTGGACAAAAGCAAACACAAAAGATAAAGCATGCTAATTGTAAAATTGGGCTATCATTGAGCTTGGAGATGAATAAAATATTAAATACATGCTTTGTGGAGCGCTCACACAAAGCATGGGGGGATATTGTATCCAATTGGTCTTTTTGCCTCATATCGTGCATGTCTATTCTCTTGAATTTTGAGCTTAAAGTAGAGTTTTTTGTTCTTGGGGACCTACTGGCACTGGCTATGTACGTATATTGTATCCGATTTGCACACCATTTTTCCAAACAATACAAGAATAGACGCGATAATAATTTCATCACATATTCGCTCTCCCGCTTGGGATCAAGGAGCCATTTTATGAAAAATTTACTTACTACTTCTATGCACAATTTTCAATGTTATTCTTCTTACGATTATTCTATTTATAACCCCTAACCGATTGCTCTATCAACAAATAAGCCATACCCAACTAAGTGAAATTAACTTCCCTTAATACATGGACTTTGCAAACTCCATCTTTCAAATATGTGAAAAGAGGCCTATTCCTTCCCATTACTATTTTCATACATCATAGTATAGAGCCTAATGTATCTCATGCGAGAATTAAAGCAAGCATCTATCAATTTAGAAATACATTACTTACGACTGGAACCGCAGTTGGATTGAGAGTGATGCTTTCACTCGAAGCTTCGTTGTTGGTTGTGGGATTGCCATCCGCACGCGACATTCTTTACTTGGAGGCCATCGTCCACAAATAGACTCAAGAGATTAAGAAGGCATAATAGATTCAAGATGGGAGAGGGTAAGAGAGTATGGCTAAGTCAAGGATCGAGATAGAGAGAATTGAGCTAACTCTCTCCCTTGTAGCCTCTCCGGGCAACTACTCTCTCTCCCTCTCTTTCTCTCTCTCTCTCTCTCTCTCTCTCTCTCTCTCTCTCTCTCTCTCTTAATCTCTTGGAGGGGTATCTTTCTCTCTACCTCTCTCTCCTAGCCTCTCAAGGTCTCCTTATGCTCTCTTGTGCCTTCCTATGCCTCATATTTATAATGATTTAGAGAAGAGGGGATGAGACTCAGAACAAGAGTACTTGGTTGAGGGACTCATGGAAAACTCAGTGATTTGATGCTTAACTCATAAATATGATGGTTCCATTGGCTCCAAAAAGGGAGGTAAAATTCCAAGTCACTTGGTTGGAAAGCTTTTAGATCACTCCTTCTTTCTCTCCCTATTCGAAGTGTTGTCTACTACCTGTAGACTGCGATCGCGGCGCGTGCGATTTTGCCAATCACTCTCTTTATCTTTTTTCTTTTTATAAAATTTAAAAAACTAACTAAAATATCACTTGTCTTTTCTTTTAAATGACATCCAGTTCTAGAAATCTCAATATCTTTTTAGGATAATATCTAAAATATCTAGAATATGCTAGTTTTGCCCCAAATTTTGATATTTTTGGATCATCCAAACTATACACATTAATACTAGTGATTAATATGGATCATAAGTCTCATTCACATTGTAACTTCTGTGAAGGGTGGCTACGGTTCTTGTCAATCCGAGAAAAATATCACATTTACGACTCTCGTTTTTTTTAAAATACATTTTTATCTAAATAAAAATTGTTAGCTATTAACGTTAGTTAGTTTTAACCTTAGTCTTTAGTTAGTAATCTTACTAACTTATTAATTGACCAACTAACTTTCAAACTAACCAACTAACTTTTATTGCGTGAAAATATTACAAAAATCCCTTCACAAGATGACTGTATAAGAGCTCTTAGCACATGCCATAATGACTTTGAATGGGATAATTTGCTCATGTGGCAAGGAGTAGGGCCCTTTAATCTGTGGGTTCATGTTGCATTGACTTCTTCATCAAATAAGTGCTTACTCTTTGTAGCTTTACCTTTAGACTTCACCAACCCCTTTCATTAAACGGTATCACCATGAGATGAAGCTTTCTAACATCAATCCATCCCAACATGAAAGATTCTACCCAGAAAGTTGTGTCAACTGCACCTGTGATTCTCTTTGTATTGATACCTTCTTGGTTAGCTCACAACCAATACTGTGCCTTCTTCTATATCCAACAGCCCACAAAATAGTGATACTCACCTATTGGCTTCAAGGTAGGTATGTCTTCATATGTACATGATCATCAGATGGTGCGCAGATCGGACGCAGGTAGCTCACGTAGTGAATTCCCAAAGGTCCCCAAGAACAAAGCACTCTACTTTTTAGCACAAAGACCAATGTAAAAACAAGCACGACATGAGACAAGAGACAAATTGGGTTGAATCTCCCCCATGCCTTGTGTGAGCGCTTCACAAAGCATGTATTTAATATATATTTTCAATCTTTTTGCTCAAAAATAGCCCAATTACAAAAATATACAAGCTTTTAGCTTTTGAGTTTGCTTTCTACCAAAAATAGGAAAATAAAGCTAATGGATGGTGCCCAAAGAGTCTGGCACGCCCAATCTCAATGTCCAAATAAAAATAACATATCCAGGCGCATAAGCGCATACAAAATAATAATAAATAGTCGATGTCTCTATAGACATAATCAAAATATAGGCGTGGCGCCTATCAAAATATAGTCGAAAGATCGGAAACCCGCTAGACTCCAATGCTTTCCTCCGCCACTGCTGCTATCTCTACACATCAACTGAAGCATTCACAATCGTTAGTAAAATAACACAATTAAACCGACAAAAGTGAATACCTAGCAGTCTTCAGCTACATAAATAAATCAACTGGTTAGAAATAAATCCTAACCTTAATTTATTACGAGTGCGCACTCTAAACTCATAAACGTTTATTAATTTAATATGCATTTTGCGGAATCACCCGCTATGGAATCACCCATGTACACACTAAATTAATGAAACGCCCGAAAAGGACAGGCGTCCCCATCAACTTCTCGCACAAAGAATCCTCTTTGCGTATGAGCCCCGGTCATCTAAGTTTACGGAATCCACCGTAAAACCTCACGGAATCCACCGTGGAATATGCCTCCTGGCATCATTGATGGCATCAATGATGCCAGGAGGCATATTCCACGGTGGATTCCGTGAGGTTTTACGGTGGATTCCGTAAACTTAGATGACCGGGGCTCATACGCAAAGAGGATTCTTTGTGCGAGAAGTTGATGGGGACGCCTGTCCTTTTCGGGCGTTTCATTAATTTAGTGTGTACATGGGTGATTCCATAGCGGGTGATTCCGCAAAATGCATATTAAATTAATAAACGTTTATGAGTTTAGAGTGCGCACTCGTAATAAATTAAGGTTAGGATTTATTTCTAACCAGTTGATTTATTTATGTAGCTGAAGACTGCTAGGTATTCACTTTTGTCGGTTTAATTGTGTTATTTTACTAACGATTGTGAATGCTTCAGTTGATGTGTAGAGATAGCAGCAGTGGCGGAGGAAAGCATTGGAGTCTAGCGGGTTTCCGATCTTTCGACTATATTTTGATAGGCGCCACGCCTATATTTTGATTATGTCTATAGAGACATCGACTATTTATTATTATTTTGTATGCGCTTATGCGCCTGGATATGTTATTTTTATTTGGACATTGAGATTGGGCGTGCCAGACTCTTTGGGCACCGTCCATTAGCTTTATTTTCCTATTTTTGGTAGAAAGCAAACTCAAAAGCTAAAAGCTTGTATATTTTTGTAATTGGGCTATTTTTGAGCAAAAAGATTGAAAATATATATTAAATACATGCTTTGTGAAGCGCTCACACAAGGCATGGGGGAGATTCAACCCAATTTGTCTCTTGTCTCATGTCGTGCTTGTTTTTACATTGGTCTTTGTGCTAAAAAGTAGAGTGCTTTGTTCTTGGGGACCTTTGGGAATTCACTACGTGAGCTACCTGCGTCCGATCTGCGCACCATCAGATCAACTCGAGCGAGAGTTGATGCAGCACATTTCGAGCTATGAAAGAGTAGAAGTGCAAACTGATGTTATTCCATGTAGTGTTTATGTCATGTAAACTAAAGTCCACTCAAGTCCGCCAACTTAGCTCACCAGCTTACTACTAGTTAACGACCCCTGGCCATATGGTCTCCCTCCTTTTACTCTCGATGGTGGATTTACAGCTAAGTCTTCATGGTCCTGGTAGTAGTAATTCAAGGAAAGATGAGTCCTATTGGATCACATGGTGTCATGATGCTTTTTCTTGATTCTGCTCCTTCCCCTATGTTAAAACTTCTCTTCTTCCATACTCTAGATGTCTACATGTGAGACCCTTTTATCTCCATTAGCATCCGGTTTGAACCTTGTTCTGTTTCATGTCAAAAGACTACAACAAGTAACATATGGGCGTTCAAATTTCACTATGTAGATCATCCTTAGCCAACGATGTCTTTCGTCTAAACTGTGTATGTTGTTACTCAACATCATGAATTTGATATAATGCCCATCATCATAATCGGACTGGTTGCAATGCACCCATATCAACCTTCATCTAATATGCATAACATTAGGGCCTTCAAACTTGCAAGTGATGTCATTTAGCAAAGTGGGCAACAAGCTCGGAAGGTAGGTCTCCTTCCCCTTCCTAATCCATAGCTACTAGAGCTATGATCATCCACGATCCTCAAGAAAGTATGTTGTTCTTCCATCAATTGTTGTCCTCCCCAAAAGCACATATTCTTGATGATCCTTCCTTCTATTAAAAGCACATTTTTCCCATAATAGTCTTCAAAGGCTAATAGTAGCCTTCACTTGCAAAAAGCTAGCACTGCGTCGTCAATGATATAATCAAGGGGAGGGGATTCCTTCATAGCAACGCCCTCCTCCACTTCAAGAATTGACTCAATTGTGATCAACTTCACAACCTCAAAAAAAAAACTATGCAAATCTATCACTTGCTTATGGGACAGGTAGTTCAAACCTAGCCCATGTTCAGCATATGCTATGATTAATGCATTCCATGATCTTTCAATTTTCATATGAATCCTATCAAACACTTGTCATGCTTTCGCAAGAAATCCGCATTTACCATACATGTCCACAAGTATATTGCCAACCAAAGTAGCTATTTCTAGTCCTTCGGCTACAACTTGAACATGTACTCCTCGGCCCCTTCTAGGATCTTTGAACCTAGTACAACCTTTCAAAGTAGACACAAATGTGACATCATCTAGGGGTATTTCTAATAGCTGCATCTATCCAAAGCAGTTTAGTGCTTCCTCACCATGCCCACCTTTAGAGTAACTCATTATGAGCACATTCCATGAGACAAAATCTCGAACGTGAATGATACCATGACATGCTTCAAGAAGTAAACCACACTTTTCATACATAGTCACAAGGGTGCTACAAACTAGACATACACGTGGGTTATTTACATTTGAGTACTACTTAGTGAATACAAAGAATTCAGGATGGAATCAAGCAATCAAAGTTTCAAACCAATAATTTAGACTAAATGGCAAACAAAAAGACACACATAATGGGAAAAAAAAATCCTAGTGACACTAACTAATGAGTTCAAATTCCTAGCACAAAAATCGGCCCTTAGGTTTGCACTGGTGGACCCGTAGGATCACGACATCCGCCCCCTCCAAACTTGCACATCCTCCGAACCACAACTACCCATCCTCATTACTGCCAAGCTCGATGGTCAACATGATCTCCTCATCTTATACAAAATCATTTGCAATATCCACATCCATATCTACATCATCTCCTGCCTCAAGTCCATGATAAAACTCATCATCCATCTCCTCAACTTCATAGGTGGCATCATCTCTCCTCTTGAATAGTTTGATTCTCTCTCTTTCCTACAATCGGTATCTGCAAGGCTGTATCATCAAGCTCTGCTAAAGGAATACATAGCATTGTCTCATGGACATGCTGCACTCAATAAGGCCCAAATAATAAACTTGAAACCTTGCAAATAGCATTGTACTGGTTGTCTAGACTGCTGTCATAGATCATCACCCAATCTCCCTCCTCAATCTCTCTAGGTCTCAATCTATGTCTGCTATCAAATCAGTCTTTGCCTGCAAAATCTAGCCTCTTTGAGCTTTTGGAGAGCTCTCTCAATATCTTCAGATCTCCTCTCAAACTGACAAATACAAAGAGCCAAAAGATCCTCTCTAGTCATCTCATCCTACTACCACGGTAAAGCATTCCAAGTGAGTGTGCAAGTCTATGTAGGCATGACTAGTTTATGTCCATACACCAATTTAGCTGGCATATAACCTATGGTCACACTATGAGTAGTGTGATTAGCCCATAAGGTGTAAGGCAACAATCTAGGCCACTCCCTAACCCATCCTCTACATGCTTTAGCCAAGGGTTTCACAATTGGCAGATGGCCTCTTTCACTCTTCCCGTTGCCTTTTGGATTATATGCTGAAGTTAAAGAAAGTTTAATGCCAAGGTGAGAGAAAAACTCCCTAGCCTCATCAACATCCGCTCACCTCTATTTGCTGTAATTTTCCCAATGCAACCATTCCTACAAATAGCCTCCTCCAATAGAAACTTACAAACCACTGAAGTAGTATTTGTCCTCAATGCTCTTCCTTCCACCCGATTCATGAGATCTTGTCATGCCAAAATAATGTAATGCATCTACCATAATCCAAGTACATAGTAATCAAATCAAGAACCCACTTGTAGTGAATGCATAGTGGGTAAGTAGGGTGAATCTCATCTCTACGCCTCATTGAAGAAAACAACTGACAATCAGTACATGTCTCAATAAACTGTGAGATATCTCTATGCATGCCTCTCCACTAGTAGCGCTCTCTAGTCTTCTCATGGGTTGCCCAAACAACTCTATGTCCTACCCAAGGACGTTCATGAAACTTTCTCATGATTCACACTTGTGAAGCTCTGTCACATACAACTCTCAATGGCTGTCCTCCTCACTTTCATGGATGCTTCCCAAGCATCCCATTTCACAAGAAGAAACCACAAGCTTTCTTATTGATCTTCTTGACGTCCGCATTAGTCCATCCATCCTGTCTAGATATGGTACTCAAATAATGGCTAATCTAAAAATACTCTCCTATACACAAAGACTCATCAAAGCTCTCCAAAGCAAATACATGACAAGTATGATTAGCATGCATGGTTGAAAGATCAACTCCATCATCAACATCTTTACTGCAAAAAGAATCCATATCATCTACCTCACTCATGAAAGAATATTAGCTACTATGTTGCCTTTACTTGCTATGTGCATGAACTCAGGATTCCTGGATTTTATGTACCCAATTCACCTAAGCATGGCAATTTCTGGAGTAGAACAACTCGTGATCATATCTAAAGAGGCAAGAAATCACTCTTGACTACCATAGTAGCGCCAATGAAGTAATATTTATCATTCTTGAGATCCGTGAAAACTCCCAAGAGCTCACTCTTAATCTATGGATACCTACGCTACCACTCATTTAGGAATTTTTCCCCAAACGGATTGGCATACCTATTTCCATCCACATTGTCCTAGTCAATAGCCCATCCAATGTCGATAGGACTAGTATTAACAGTGAAAATAATAGG
The DNA here is from genome assembly GCF_053477565.2 of Lygodium microphyllum. NCBI lineage: Eukaryota > Viridiplantae > Streptophyta > Polypodiopsida > Schizaeales > Lygodiaceae > Lygodium > Lygodium microphyllum. Next base: position 181,733,771 of record NC_141136.1, on the reverse strand, counting down.
TCTCCTACACTTATAGTCTGCTTTTCGAAGAGTCGAAGCAGCTCTCAACAATCTCTTCAGTTTCTGCATAGCTTTAGTGTGTCTCATGTCCCAAGGAAAATGAAGCCCTTTCCTCAAGTGTTGGTAGAGATCAATCATCTTCAATATGAGCGAAATGAGGAATCCAAATAAGATAAAACAAACAAGATCCAAGAAACCTCTGAACCTCCGAAGTAGAAGAGCAAGTCTTCGCAATATTTTCTATAGCATCAATCTTCGAAGGGGAAGACCTCCTGCCATTATAACCACACATATGTCCAACAATCAAAACCTCTCTGGCATCAAAAATAGACTTCAGCCCCCAACAAGGTCAAATTCACTTCCTCTAGCCTGTAAAGAATCCTCCCAACATCTCTGATATGCACATCTACAAAGTACCTTCATCCATGATCATCTAAAATCTCATCCTTCTCTTTCTCCAAACAACCCTTGATAGGGATATCATCAATGAAAGGCATGGTAAGCTTTGGAATAAAATCCGGTAAGACCTTGTTTATCCCATTGATAATATGAGCAACCAAATTAGTAGCTCCCTATGGAAGCGTACACATCCGAACAAGGCCTAAAGATGTATTCATTATAGTCAAATCTCTACTCTCAAGGGCAAGCTAGAACTAGTTATACCTAGAATAAAGATTGCCAAGTGAATAGATAGCATGTCTAGCAGAAGCCTCTTGCGAACTCATCCACAATAGGTCTTGCACCAACATTCTGTATAGCAATCGTGCTCACCAGTTGTAAGTCCTGTATGAATCTAAGTGTCCCATTCTTCGTGGGAACTATGAACCATCTATTAGAATATAGAGATGAAGGCGGTCCTAGAATTGCCATCATGATCTACTCATTCAAAAACCCCACCAACTTAGGCAAGTGAGCCCTAGGCACATGAATAGGCCATATATTCCAAGGGACATGCGGAATGGTAAAAATAACCATAGGCGTCACAACCTTAGGATCAACGCATCCAATCTCATGTGGGGAAAAAACAAAGGCTCTCCCATGTCTTCTCAACATCTACTCTAAACATCTCACCTCTGATGGAAGCAAAAAGTTTTCAGTCCCAATCTTCATCTCTTTTAGTGTCTTGGTTGAAAACCTATGTCGAATACCTGCAAGATCTTGTAAAGGATGCTACGTAGCTACTCTTTTAATCATCTCATCATCACTGTCCAAAGGTAGCGGTCCTGTAACTAGTCTAACCTTCTTGTCAAATGTCTTATATTTTTTTTGTACTCTAGTTTCTTTGCTACTACCTACAAATTTCAGCCCTTGCTGTAAATACCCTACTAAACACAAATTTGTTGTATATAAACAACACCCTGTAAATCCTTTTGCTAAAATATTTCAGCAAAGAATAATTTGCGTTGAGAATTCTCAGCACCCAAATTCTCTTGAAACAACAATTTTGCAATATATCACTAGAGAATGGACCTATAAGACATATAACAACTCTTGGTTTTTAATTTTTAGCAATGTTGAAAGATTCTCCATAGTATTTTAGCATAATAGCTCATCATAGAGACCATCCATCATGTCTTCATCCTATAAAAGACCTGCAAGCTTCAATTCTTTTTCTTTTCTCTTCAAAGTACTATGTGGTGGCTCTAGGCATGTCCATAATATGTTGAAAACGCTTTCACCAGACACACCATAAACTCCCGAGGAAAAATTGCTATTGCCAAGAGTCGAGAGCTTTCTCTGTCTCGTACCACCATCCTCTTGCAAGACAGTGGTATGTAACAAAAATCCAACTCTCTTGCTGGAAGAGGGGAATCCCTTAAAGAATCCTTATTCCGTTGATGGTTGACACAAATGGTCAAGAACTAGATAGCCCTCTTTCCATCCATGCTTCAGATTCCGCCCATAGGAAGACCCATCATCTAGAACCTTAGTCTCCATCTGAGACTCAGCAATGAAAGGTTTACCCAAAATAATAGGGTAGGAACAAGAGTTTTGCACAAAGAAATAATAAGTCTCATCCACATCTCCCAATAGAAATCTTCAAGTTTGGACAAGCAGCATACAAATCTCTTGCAGTGTTGTTGGCCACAAGCATGTGCCACCAATGATCCACATCAACTGACCATCTACTAGTATCATAGAATCCACGCACTATAACATCAATCTTGGAGCCATGATCCAAAAGAGCAACACAAGGGTTCTTCATCTCACCAAGCTTGACTGCCATCTCCATAGTCACACAACCCTAGTGACTGAGAGAAAAATGGCTATGAGGCACCAATCTAGGTGCATCATCACTCTCCACATATTGTACACGCTGAGGTAAAGGTTGACGAGTCTTCTCGGATGGCATATATAAAGCTCCATTTGTAGACGATGCCATGTTCTCCTTGGGTCACTATGATCAGCTCCCTCCTTTTTACATGGCCGAGTATGGAAGAATAAAAACCTAAAAGAAGAAATGTGTTAAAAGAAAAATACTTCTTGATCAGGCTATAGGAGTCCTCACCTAGTAGGAGCTCCTGGTTGTGTTATCCTTAGTTAGATAGGTAGTTCAGACCACCACTTAGGATAACCTCTTTCATAGTTCTTTTTAGTTTGGCCGTGACCGTTGTGCATTTATGTCACCGACTTGTCAGTTGTAGATGCGGTTGGTACACCGCACATGAATAATAGCTAGATGATAGCTATCCTTATCTACTCTAGTTCGTGGCTCAGTTAGTATGCCACCTTAGTTAGTTGTCTTTGGTTTGAGACCCATATATAGGGTTCTTCTATTTCTTTGTATGAGATTATGTCACCGACTTGTCAGTTGCAGATGCGGTTGGTACACCGCCCATGAATAATAGCTAGATGATAGCTATCCTTATCTACTCTAGTTCGTGGCTCAGTTAGTATGCCACCTTAGTTAGTTCTCTTTGGTTTGAGACCCATATATAGGGTTCTTCTATTTCTTTGTATGTTGGGATATTAGTAGATTATGCCATTGTCGACACGGGATCATCTGTTACCATTATGAGTTCTAAACTGATGGAAAGGTTGGGTCTTGCGATCCAGAAAGATACCTCCACAATTCTCACAATGGGAGATGATAGTTTGAGACAGCCGAAAGGCTGCATTACTAAGGTCCATGTCACTATTGCAAATGTAGAATGCCTGTTGGACTTTAGGGTGATTCGTTTTGCAGGCCGTCCAAGTTACCAAGTATTACTCGGGCGACCTTGGATCTTGCAAGCGGACTGCCAAGTAGATATACCAGCCAGTCGACTAATATTCGGCAGGGGTGCCGAGTGTGTGGTTGTTGATGCTTATCCTGAGTCCCCGCAGAGTGAGAGAGCTCCTCTATCCTCTATAGAATTAGAGAAATTAGAAGATTTATCGGCCAGTGAGACATCATCGAGTGATAAGTCCAAAGAGGGATCCACCACGGAAGACATCTATGAGATCACTTTGAACGAGCCGATAGAGGGCCAAGATCGTATAAGAGATGCAGATGTTATCGAGCTAGACCTTGGTATGCCTGATGATTCGCAGCCAATCAAATTAGGTTCTATGCTCAGCATAGCAGAAAGGGAGGACTATGTGGCCTTGATCCAGGAATTCCGTGATATCTTTTCCTAGAGTTATGATGAGTTGAGAGGCATTTCTCCTAGTCTTGTTGTTCATACAATTCCGTTGAAAGAGGGCAGTCGTCCTGTACGACAGAAAGTAAGGCGTATGCCTTTCGAACTGAGGGACGGGCTGTTTGAAGAGTTACAGAAGCTTCGGAAAGCGGGTTTGATTTTTCCTATGCAACACACGGAATGGTGTTTGCTGGTTGTGATAAGAAAGAAGAAGAATAATCAAATCCGATTATGTGTAGACTTTAGGGAGCTAAATAAGCAGACAGTTAAGGACTACTACCCGTTGCCATTTATTGACCAGATTTTGGATCAATTAGCGGGTAGGAAAATATATTCGTTCATGGATTGCTTTGCAGGATATAACCAGATGGCAATTGCAGAAGAGGACAAGTTGAAAACAACTTTTATTACTGTATTTGGTACTTTTGCGTACCATGTGATGGCCTTTGGTTTATGCAATGCGCCTGGTTCGTGGCAATGAACAACAGATAAGACATTCGGTGACATATCCCTTGAAGAGTTGAAGGTGTTTATTGATGACTTAGGGGCCGCCACCATGAGAGAAAGGCAGTTGATCATTTTAAGAAAATGATTTGAGCGCTGTAGACAATTCTGCATCGCTCTAAACTCACGAAAGTGTGTTTTTGGAGTACCTTATGGGCTATTGCTGGGTCATGTGGTCGACAGACCCCGAGAAGGTCAAAGTTATAGTTGCCATGGGTCCACCACGCACTCTGAAAGAAGTTCATAGCTTTCTGTCTTCGGTTGGTTATTACCGTAGATTCATAAACGCCTTGGCAGAAAGAACATTTTCGCTTACAAATTTATTGTCCTTTAGCTGTTTGTTTGTATGGAGCAGCGACCCTTGTAAGGTAGCATTCGAGGATGTGAAACATGAACTAGCAAGAGCGCTCGTTTTAAAAGCACCTAAAAGAGGTGAGGTGTTCTATATATTCTCAGCAGCCACCATGTATAGTATCAGCTGCTGTTTGGCCCAAATCTGGGAAGAGAAGTGGTACCACCCGATTGCTTTTGCTAGCCGGAAGCTGGGGGTATCCAAGATCAATTATACCTACATGGAGAAGTTGTGTCTAGCGATGGTCTTTGGGACCAAGAAATTCAGGCATTATATTCTCTATGAGAAAGTCGTGCTTTATACGAAGGCGGAGGGACTTCCATTATTGATGAATAAGCTACAGCCGCCTGATCGTCTAGCGAAGTGGTTAATCACTTTGCAGGAATTTGATTATGAAATCTGTAGTAAGCCACCAAGGTTGCAAGGCATCGTGGAATGTCTTGTGGACTTTGGGGAGCCAAAAGAATCTCTGGCTTAAGGTAGTGACATGGAGTTGTTATTCAAAATAGATACGGCATCTATTCCCTCCTGGTATGCTGCAATAATGCATTATTTATCGACGGGAGAGGCTGGATCTGAATTATCTAAAGCCGAGAGAAGGAAAATTAAGCAGCAAGCGTCAAAGTTTGCCTTGATCGCAGGTACATTATATCGGCAAGGGGTTGATGACATCTATCGCTGATGTGTGATACCTGATGAGGTGCCATTCATTTTGGAAGAGTGCCATGATTCTACTTGCGGCGGCCATTTTGCTGGACGGGTTACAGCACAAAAGGCTTTAAGAGCAGGTTATTGATGGCCTGCCATCTTCCACGATGCGTTTGCGTATGTTAAGAGGTGCGATATTTATCAACGACATGATAGTCGAGAGACTTCTTCCTTTCTCTTCCCACATGAACTCCCTCTTAGAGGAGAGAGAGGGAGGAGAGAGAAAGACTGATTTTCTCTCTCCCTCTACAGGCTGCCATTCCTCGCGTGGACCGGAGCAATACGGAGCGGAGACTGAGTGTAGTGTCTTGCTGCAGTTGCTGCCATGGCTTACTTTCAAGCCTCCATGTCGATTTGTGGGGGGAGGCCGTTTTTTTCGCGGCGCTGATCAGCCACCGCCCCCCTCCTAAATCACGTTTTTTTCTTAAGGGGGGGGTGCCCCTTCACAAAGGCACCCCTTCACTTCTCATTTTTGGGCACCTCCCAATTTTTGACCGGCCTTTTGGCCTTTGTCCCGTTCCTCTCGCATACGGTGTCCGAATCGCAATTTGAAAATTTCTGTGAGCTCGTCTCGGCATCCCCACTGACTGATAGCTCCACTGACCACCGCAGGCGCATGGAAAAATTACTAAAAATCCGCAAGTGTTGCCCGGTCCTTAGAGCACACTTTGACGCTTAAAATCGTCCTTGGTCGAGCCGCCGCCTTTGACATTGGATATTTTTCCCTTGATATTCATATTTTTAAGCTATTTTTAAGCACTTTCTAGCACCAAAATTCCGCTCTCATGAATCCTTATGACTTCTATTACAATGAGGGAAATCCTATACTGATGGATTTTCGACTAGTGCTAATTATGGGTAATCCTATACTGATGGATTTTCGATGTGCTAGTTATGGCTTTAAGCAGAGGAAGAGATAGAGGTCTAGGAGGGAGCCTGAATCAAGAACCTCTAGCATGTTGGACTTGTGAACATTCCATGCACATTTCATCTTTTTGCTCGGAACAGGAGCACAAAAATAGGGATAAGGCTTACTTGAGATGTCAAGAGTGTGGAGTTACACATTTGTATGCAGATAACCCTAGAGGGAAACCCTCCACTAGCATGGCAATTGTGCCATCAATACCACTTGGACTCGTTATCATCAAAACACCTGATGATGAAGCCACACCATTCTCACTCAAAATCATGAATCAAGCCCAAATGAAGCAAGTGGGTATCTCATTACACTCTTAGATACCTTTTTTCAGCAAAACGAGTATGTTAAAGGGGACCGTGGGTATCTTCATAGTATAATTAGAGACTACAAGGCACCAATGCAAGGAGGTTGATGATACAATTACAAATGAGTGGGACTCCCATTGGCTAAAGAATCATGAGGACTTTGAGGCAAAAATCAATAGCACCAATTGGGCCTTTTTGTCAAATTCCATGTTTTATGTTTGGGATGGTAACCATCGGCTCATAGCATGGATGAATGAGATACGTACATGTGAGTGGCCCTAAACCCTAGAACCTTAACATTTTGCAATGTGTTTATTTGTTACTTATGTTATCATTAATAGAATTCATTTTTTGAAACAATTCGAGCAAGTTTGCAAGGCCAATAACCTCCAAAACCTTGATCAATGTGCATAAGCTTTTGGATTGTGCTTAGGGGAAAAGAGATAAATCTCATGCACCAACCTAGACAATGTTGAATGCAACAACTTTGACACATTTAAATACATTTTCATCATCAAGAGGTTTCCCAAATCAAGGTACATAGATAACTTGATTGTCAAACTAATGAACATCAATCAAAAGAACAAGGAAGAGATTCGGGATAGTGTCATCCATGTTAGGAGTCAAAATCTTGATGATTGAGCATCTGAAGCAGAAGGTAGTCTCCAATGCGTTTAATTTTGCAACATAGAATGAGGAGCTTAATAAATCCCTTTCACTGGGTTCCATCTAATATGGCTCACCAGTGGTTTTGGCCAATTTTCTCCCCTTTTCAGTCTTGTCTTTGGACAGGAACATCTCAATGTGAAGTGTACACTTTTAAAAATAATCCAAGTCATGGTGAGATAGGTTTTCCATAGCTAAGGCTTTACAAAATTTCCCTATTCAATCCTTGTACATACAAGGAGTGTAACATTTTACCATTGGGTTGATGGGACATTTTTCCTTTCAAGACTTTAAACCAAGGTGTATAGCTCTAGACTATGACAATACCTTCTTTTAGCCTTTGTAGTCATTGTAGTGTTTTAGCATTGGTGCACTCTAGATGGAACCATGAACAAAATACTATTCAGGCATCATTGGACATTTCCCATTCTTTTTTAGCTACAAGACAAGCTACCATCTATTTCCACATTGATGATTCTAATACAGCCACCTTGTGGGTGGGACTCACTTGGGTAGTTAAATTGACTATGTACGGCACTTCAAATTTCATAAGGAAGGTATCGGCATCCTTGTCTAGTGAGCTACCACACTTCAAAAATGGAATCCATGACTAAGAAGCCATCCAAGTGTTAACTAGGATACCACATGATGGAATAGATAAAACCACTACCAGTTAAGCTATCAGCCAGCCCTTCACTCTTAGAGATAGTGGGATTGCCACAAGCTTGACTTTCTTATCCACTATCTTGTATTTTGTCTCCACTTGCACTTCACCCTTGTTGAGTAAACCAATGTCTTCCTACTCAACAAATTCTTGATTTTTTGAATAGAAATTCAATGTAAATACTTCTATGGACTCATTTTTAGCTTGATTTTTTGTATGAGCAGCTACATATATTTCAGCCAATGTGTCAGTAGTAATTAGTCAAAAAAAAAAACCTAAAATATCTTCATTTTTAGCCATCATGTCATAAGTTTTCAGTTCTCCTTTTACATGACATAAATATTTTCTTTCATCTTTAATCATGATGCCAGGAGGCATATTCCACGGTGGATTCCGTGCCACGGTGGATTCCGTGCCACGGTGGATTCCGTGAGGATTTACGGTGGATTCCGTAAACTTAGATGACCGGGGCTCATACACAAAGAGGATTTTTTGTGCGAGAAGTTGATGGGGACGCCTATCCTTTTCGGGCGTTTCATTAATTTAGTATGTACATGGGTGATTCCATAGCGGGTGATTCCGCAAAATGCATATTAAATTAATAAACGTTTATGAGTTTAGAGTGCGCACTCATAACAAATTAAGGTTAGGATTTATTTCTAACCAGTTGATTTATTTATGTAGCTGAAGACTGCTAGGTATTCACTTTTGTTGATTTAATTGTACTATTTTACTAACGATTGTGAATGCTTCAGTTGATGTGTAGAGATAGCAGCAGTGGCGGAGGAAAGCATTGGAGTTTAGCGAGTATTCGACCTTTGGACTATATTTTGATAGGCGCCATGCCTATATTTTGTTATGTCTATTGAGACATTGATTATTGATTATTATTTTGTATGCGCCTATGCGCCCGGATATGTTATTTCTATTTGGACATTGAGATTGGGTGTGCCAGACTCTATGGGCACCGTCCATTAGCTTTATTTCCCTATTTTTGTAGAAAGCAAACTCAAAAGCTAAAAGCTTGTCATATTTTTGTAAATTGGGCTATTATTGAGCATGAAGATTGAAATATACATAAAATACATGCTTTGTGAAGCGCTCACACAAGGCATGGGGGAGATTGAACCCAATTTGTCTCTTGCCTCTTGTCGTGCATGCTTTTACATTGTTTTTTGTGCAAAAAGGTAGAGTTCATTGTTCTTGGGGACCTTCCGGGATTCACCACGTGAGCATTCTGCGACCGATCTGTGCACCAGTGGTATCAGAGCGGAGCAGAGATCAAGAGCTTCCAATCGCTACCAATCTCGGGCGAAGGCGGAGCTCCAGGAACGAACGGGCTCTACAGTCAATCTCATCGCGAACCGTCGATACAGGCAGACTTCTGGCGATCAAGAACCCCTGTTTCTACTGTCAGATCACAAAGGACCAGGCTCTGTAAGCGGAGGACCACTCCTACATCCTCACATACAAGTCGTGAAGAAACAGTGAGAAAAACTCTTAATCCTCTTAATCAAAAGCTTAATTATAAAGCTTAAGGGTATTAAAGGAAGCTTAGAGCTTCAAAATTTCATCACGGCGTATCAGAAGAGGCCTCCGAAAATTCCGCACGGCCAAAAAACGGCCCCCCCCACGAAATTTCATGCTGCATGTTCATCTATTAAGCTATTAAGCTTAATTACTCAAGTCAAGCTAAGTCACTCAACTCTTATCAAGTCACACAGAACAGATAAGTTGATATACTCCAGGTCCTGCGCTGCCAAAGTCAAGTTCTACAAGTCAGGTGAAATCAAGTTCTGTAAGTTCTGCAAATCGGCCTAAGTTCAGCAAGTCAGTAACTCTGCAAGTCTGCTAAGTCTACAACTCTGCAAGTCAGACTAGTCAATTAGAATCAGAACTGACTAGTGCTCAAAACTCCTAGAAGGCGTGTTCGTATGCAAAAACTCTGAGCTGGAAAGTTGTTCGCAGCAAGGTGTTCTACCTATCTACAAGTTCGTTGAAGTACTTTCAGCAAACAGAGACGGAAAAATTATAAATTTTCTGAAAATATACAAAGAAATACCCAAAAATACATATCCTTGTAACCCCAAATTTGAGCTACGCTCATCCCGCTAACCAGATTTTGAGTGAGAAAGGTTTGCTGAGTTTTACAGGATGACTACCCCACATATGGATGATCCTATGGCTGAAGACGACCTATCTGAGCCTACCATGGAACAAAAGCTGGATCTAATCATGCTACAACTGGAAGAAGAGTGAAGGGCTAGGCAAGCATTGCAAGTGCAACTGACAAAACTACAAAGAGCATCCACTGACAAAGAAGAACCTCAAGCTGAAGATTTGATTCGCCGTACCATCGACGCCACTCTTGAAGCACAAACCATTCACAAGGAATCAAAGATAAGTAAACGAAGTTTCAAGTTTCGCACTTTCAATGGCATACGAGAAGGAAAGACTGTTTTATCATTCATTAGCCAGTTTGATGACTATTTCCATGAGGAAACTTATCCCGAAAAAGATAAAATCAAGTGTGTTACTAACCATCTGATAGACAGAGCATCACTTTGGTGGACTGTAGTCCGCAAGAGCATAGAATGTCCTGCTACATGGGAAGATTTCAAGAAGAAGTTCATGCAAAATTTCCTTCCACCGCAATTTCATGAGAAGGCTATCAAGCAATGGGATTTACTTCAACAACGAGATCGTGAGCCTATTCCACAGTATACAGAGCGTTTTTGGAATGCACTCCTACAGCTACGCATGCTTGAAGACGTACCAGAGACAGCACATAAGCGGAAGTATATGTCTGGACTTCTTGGACATTACTACGCTGAAGTGAACATGTTCAAGCCTGCTACGCTTGAAGACGCCATCTCCTTAGCTCACGACACTGAAGATAAGTTACGCAGAAGAGATAGACGACCACAGCAATTCCAAGCCAACGGTAATTATGGATCTAAACAATTCAATTCCAATTTTAGAAGGTTTAATCCAGGTCGTTTCTCATCACCATCTTTCCGCAAGAATTGGCCTAAACCACCTGCATTACCATCCACTGTCAATCCAAATCCAAAGCCTATTCCACAAGCAAATCCAAATGTACCCAGACTTCCAGCCATTGCAAATAATGTGACCAAAGCCAAGCCAATAGTATGCTATAAATATCACCAGCCAGGGCATCTCGCAGCAAATTGTCATTCAAAGAAGCCACCAGCACATATCAACTATCTTGGAGCCATGGATGAAGACGAGCATGAGGATATGCCAGATTTTATTGAAGATGAGGATGATCCTACTACTACTTTCGACACTTTACCAGGTATGCCTACTCCACATTCATTGTTGACTATGAAATGTATGGTACATGGAAAGGAAAGAACTATCTTGCATGATGACGATAGTACTCATGACTTTATTTCAACAAAATTGGTAAAGGAATTGAAATTGCATACAGTACCTACGCATTATCGTATAAAAGCTGCATTTTTAGGCACTAGGTACAATGGCACACAAGAAGTACAAGATTTAGAGATTCAAATTGGTTCATATATTGAAAGAATAAATTTCTTAGTTGTCCCATTACAGTCAAGCGACATTATTTTAGAAATGCCATGGAGACACCAGCATAATCCAAATATAGATTATTCCACACACACAATGAATATTAATTTTCAACGAAAATCTATTACATTATATGGTATGCATGCATCTCATATTTTTCCACTGCTTTCGCATACTCAAGCAAAACGTGCACTACGCAAGAATACTAAGTCATATCTCATTTGGGTGAATGAATTGCAAGCAAAGGAAAATCATATGCACCCTAGGCATAAGGAATTTCTTGCATATTTTAAGGACTGTTTTGCACAAGACCTACCACCAGGTTTACCTCCTTCACGTCGAGAAGACCATAAGATTGATTTAATTCCTGGCACACAACCACCTTGCAAAGCACCATATAGGCACAATCAAATAGAGCAAAAAGAAATCCAGAGTCAAGTTGAAGAATTACTAAATAGAGGCTTAATTCGACCTAGCAGTTCTCCATTCGGTGCACCTGTACTCTTAGTCAAGAAAAAGAATAATACCTATCGTATGTGTATTGACTACCGAGCATTAAATAAGATCACTGTAAAGAATAGGTATCCTATACCTAGAGTTGATGACCTTATGGACAAACTGCAAGGATCTTCTATATTTAGTAAAATTGACCTTAAGTCTGGATATCATCAGGTGAGGCTAGATAGAACTGACATATTTAAGACTGCATTCAGGACACAGTTTGGCCATTACGAATTCTTAGTCATGCCATTCGGATTAACTAATGCACCTGCTACTTTCAGTAGAATGATGAACCGTATCTTTCTGAAATATCAGTATTGTGTGATTGTTTTCTTTGATGATATTTTGGTGTTTAGTCAAAGTGAAAAAGAGCATTATGAGCATTTATCATTAGTTTTTCAATTACTGAAAGAAAATCAATTGTTTGCAAATCCTGAAAAGAGTGAATTCTTTAAGACAGAAATAGAATATTTAGGTCATATAGTATCAAAAGAAGGAATAAAAGTTGATCCTAAGAAAATTGATGCAATATTGCATTGGCCTGTTCCTAAAAATGTACATGAATTACACTCATTCCTTGGTCTTGCTAGTTTCTATAGGAAGTTTGTACGTAATTTCTCATTACTTACTTTACCATTAACAAAACTTCTTAAGAAAGGAATTATTTATCAATGGACTGAAACTCAGCAGAAATCCTTTGATTTACTGAAACGTGCATTAACTAATGCCCCTGTTCTATAATTACCTGACTTTAACAGACCATTCTTTTTAGTTGTGACCGATGCTAACGGATCACGAATAGGAGCCGTACTAATGCAAGACAACCATCCAATAGCATATTCTAGTTCTAAGCTAAAACCCTCTGAGCTCAAATATTCCACTTGTGACAAAGAACTATTAGCAGTTGTACAAGCATTAAAACAGTGAAAGCATTATTTAATGGGTTCAGAATTCATGATAAAGACCGACCAGCAAAGTATTAGACATCTACTTAGCCAACCCCAAATTTCTGACCGTCATATCAAATGGGCTTCCTTCATTCAAAGTTTTCATCCTATCATTCAATACCAACCTGGAAAAGAAAATGTAGTTGCTGATGCATTGAGTAGAAGACCTGCAATTCATAATATTTCTATCATATCTTTTGATTCTTTGATTGCTATGAAAGACACATATCACCAGGATATTACTTTTCATTCTGATTGGCAAAAATTAGTTCAAAATAATTTCATTCCTATTGATTCATTGTCATATAATGATGGATTTATGTTTTTTGAAAAGAGACTGTGTGTTACTATTCCATTCCGATCTTTTGTTTTGAATGAAATTCATTGTCCCCCATATCAAGGTCATAGAGGTATCATTTCTACATTACGCATGTTAACTGAAGATTTTTATTGGCCGCATATGGATGCAGATGTATCTAATTTCGTTTCTGAATGTTTGATTTGTCAAAGAATAAAGAGACATCATGGTAAACAATATGGATTACTAATGCCTTTGTCTATTCCATCTAAACCTTGGGAACATATATCTATGGATTTCATTACTGGTTTACCAAATACTAAATCTAACCATGATATGATTTGGACAATTGTAGATAGATTTAGTAAGCAAGCATATTTCATTGCATGTAAGAAAACTTTAACAGCATCACAAGCAGCACATTTATTTTTGAAAACTGTTTTTACTAACCATGGATTGCCAAAAGTGATTATTTCAGATCGTGATTCTAGATTTTGTAACAATTTTTGGATTACACTGTTTGCAAATCTAAGCACAAAGATTGATTTCTCATCTGCATTTCATCCAGAAATAAATGGACAAACAGAAGCCACAAATAGCACTATTTTAGATCTTTTACGTGCATACACTATCTCTAAACCTCAGACATAGGATACTCATTTGCATTTATTACAGTTTGCATATAACAATACACCGCACACATCTACAAAGAAAGCACCTTTTGAAGTCATTTATGGATATAGATTATCTACACTTGTTGCATCTTTGTCTAATAGAATTCAGAGTGCTGATGATATTGCTACTATGCATAACAGTATTTTTGATGAGGTTAAGGATATGATTGCTAAAGCCCAACAATCATATACCAAACAAGCCAACAAGAAAAGATAAGCTATGAATTTCAAAGTTGATGATTATGTTTGGCTTAGAATAGAAAAGCGTAGACTGCAAAGTGTAGATAGACATCCAGTTGTCAAATTAGCTCCTAGATTCTATGGACCATTTAGAATCATTCATAAGATTAATGATAATGCATTCAAGTTAGAATTGCCATCTCATTGGAGAATTCACAATACATTTCATATTAGTTTATTGAGACCATTTAGAGGCCAATTACCTATCCACCCTGTTTATGAAAACCCACCTTTACTAGAGGAAGAAATTGAAATACTTGAACCAGAAGCCATCATAGACACTGATTACATGACCACTAGAACTGGCCGAAGGTATTCTAGATACCTAGTAAAATTTAAAAACCATCCTGTAGAGGAAGCACAATGGATGCACACTAGAGACTTAAATGCTTTCCCCACTCTGTTAGCTCCACTTTGAGCTAATAGCAATTGAGGTCAATTGCTATCCCACCCTGGGGGTATGATGCCAGGAGGCATATTCCACGGTGGATTCCGTGCCATGGTGGATTCCGTGAGGATTTACGATGGATTCCGTAAACTTAGATGATTGGGGATCATACACAAAGAGGATTCTTTGTGCGAGAAGTTGATGGGGACGCCTGTCCTTTTCGGGCGTTTCATTAATTTAGTATGTACATGGGTGATTCCATAGCGGGTGATTCCACAAAATGCATATTAAATTAATAAACGTTTATGAGTTTAGAGTGTGCACTCGTAATAAATTAAGGTTAGGATTTATTTCTAACCAGTTGATTTATTTATGTAGCTGAAGACTGCTAGGTATTCACTTTTGTCGGTTTAATTGTATTATTTTACTAACGATTGTGAATGCTTCAGTTGATGTGTAGAGATAGCAGCAGTGGCGGAGGAAAGCATTGGAGTTTAGCGAGTATTCGACCTTTGGACTATATTTTGATAGGCACCATGCCTATATTTTGTTATGTCTATTGAGACATTGATTATTGATTATTATTTTGTATGCGCCTATACGCCCGGATATGTTATTTCTATTTGGACATTGAGATTGGGCGTGCCAGACTCTATGGGCACCGTCCATTAGCTTTATTTCCCTATTTTTGTAGAAAGCAAACTCAAAAGCTAAAAGCTTGTCATATTTTTGTAAATTGGGCTATTATTGAGCATGAAGATTGAAATATACATAAAATACATGCTTTGTGAAGCGCTTACACAAGGCATGGGGGAGATTGAACCCAATTTGTCTCTTGCCTCTTGTCGTGCATGCTTTTACATTGTTTTTTGTGCAAAAAGGTAGAGTTCATTGTTCTTGGGGACCTTCCGGGATTCACCACGTGAGCATTCTACGACCGATCTGCGCACCAAGTCATGGCTGGAAGAGACTTATAACAGCCCATACTATTGGCTGTACATACATACATATTTGCTAGAGACACAGTTTCTATAGCATAAGGAGGTTCAATCTTTTTACATGATGCATGGCAATAACCTCCTTTTATAGCAGTGCAGTCCAAAAACCCTTGAATTCTCAGGCATTAGGATGCACATGATAATCACGCAGTTGATCTTTGTTTCGATGATGGTTAACACACACAATAAGAAATTGGATAGATCATTCATTATCGTTGCTTCGGATCTGAGCATAGGAAGAACCATCATCAAGAGCTTTTGATTCCAAGCGAGCTTCATAAATGTAAGGTTACCTAATAATGATAGGGTAACTACAAGAGCCTTGAACAAAAAAGTGAAAATTGTCTTTTATGTCTCCAATAGTTACTTGCACATTAGGACATGTAGCATACAACTCTCCAAAAGAGTTGTTTGTAGCTCTCATTTGCCAAGTTGGATCAACATCTATGGGCCATTCGCCGCTTTCATAGAGACTCCTTGCCATGACCTTTATCTTAGAGCCATGGTCTAAGAGTGCAATACATGGCGTTTCTTTTTCTCCAATTTTGACGACTATCTCCGTTGTTGCTCTTGCCTAATGTGTACGGGAGTAGTGACTACTTGGAATGAACCGAGCCTCTTCCTCCTCATGCATGTGCTGTAGACAGCCTTCTTTTTGAGAGGTGGGCTACCCAACTAGTTTGGACTAGCCCACCATTACATTTTCAACTTTCACTTCTTTAATTTTTGCATTCGTGCTTTCTTTATCTTCAACTTCAATTGCTGCTATTAATTCTTTAACTGCTTCAAGGTGAATTCCTTGTGAAGTTAGCTTCTCTTCATCCTACACAAAAACTCCAAGAACTTGCAAAAAAGCATGCATTGTTTCTTCAGCTTTATCACCAACATATTGTCTTTTCCTTTTGATTACATTAATAATTACATCATGGAATTTATGTTTGCCAATTCCAAGAATTTTTCCTAAGGTGAATTCAATTTTTCTTCCCAGAATTTTTTCTTCTAAGACTCGTTTGAGGTCGGTTGCATATTCTGTGTTAGACTGCAATTTGTAGCATGGTGCCTTTCTTTTTTCCTTCGGTCTTCTTTGTTTGTGGCGCATCTTCCATTTCTTGATCTGGGGTTATATTTTCAGCAAGCTCTCGTTGTTCAGGCGTTCTTCTAGTTACCCATTTTGGAGGGCTAGAAGAGAAAGGCCCTGGTTCATCTTCTCTTCTTCTCTTTTCTTCAATCAAGACTTCTTTATGATTGACATCAGCCAAATGTGCAAAGGTTCAATCAAGACTTCTTTATGATTGACATCAGCCAAATGTGCAAAGGTGGAAAAAGAATTTGCTGGTTCTTTCCAACTAGTTATTCCTCGAGTGCACTGACTGGCATTAGCTAAATCTTCTTTGGTTGCTTTACCACTTTCCATTTGATCTAGTGCTTGCATCCATACTTTAGATTGCATATTAGCTTTACATGCTTTCAAATTTGATTTAGTTGGTTCAATTTGTAGCCCGTAGGTAGCTACATCAATTGCTATTTAGGCATTCTTTACAACTAAATCTTCTAATCTTTTCTTCATTCCACCATTACTAAAATTTGGCTCCAATGGAAGACCAGTTTCAGCTGCATGAATGTTTCCATCTTTCCAAAAGACGAGCTTCTATGCTTCAGCCTCACAAAAGGCAGAACACTCCCTCTTGTCATGTTGTTCGCTATCACACCAAATACAAAACCTCTTAAAGCCTTCTCTCATGGGTCTTTGAGTTGATGATCCTCCTCGTTCTTCAACTTTGACATCCAACTTCTCCACCTTGGAACTAATTTTTGTAAGATTCAGATGAAGGTCATGCATGCTTTTAATAAGTTCATCCATGACATCATTTTTAGAAGGAACATAAGAAGAAAGAGTTGGTTGATTAGTCAAAGGAATAGGGGATTTTGAAGGTGGAACAAGCTCCATCAATGGAGTTGTTGAAGTCGAAATAGAGCCCAATCTTAGTCGCATCCGCTCTCTTCAAGTAATCATGTTAACTGCATCAGTAATATTTGTCCATGCAGTCTTGACTCCTGATTTGGAGGTAGTATCTTCTAGGAAATCAATAAGCTTCTCTTGCAAAATGGGATCTGCAGCCTTAAGGAATAATTCAATCTTCTGACCTTCCATACTTTGTTGGTCTTCAACATCAAGTTGTCCAATTTTACTTTTAAACTCATGGTATAAAGTTGTTGCAGCTAAAACTTTGTTGGGTTTCTCAACCCAATCAGTGAAACTTTTCTTTGTCATTAGGCAAGAGTCTTCTAAGAATAATTCTTTATGTAGGACTTTTTTGAATGCAGCCCAATCCACATCTTGCTGAAAAAGAACATGGATTCTTTCTTGAAGACCACGCTTGGGTAGCCTGTTGTTGTTGTTGTAACATTTGGACTTGTTGCCTGAGTTTATTGCAGTATGTGTATTGATTGTTGTAGAGTACCTCCTGAAGAATCCTCTATCTTGGAGTTCTCTTATACCGACCTTCACATCAAGTTCACCAATGTTGCAATGCGTAGGGTTGAAGGTCACCACAGGGCTGGGGTTTGGCAAGAGAATAATATACGGGGGTTCAAGAGCTTAGACTCCAGAGATGGTAGAGATAAGAGAAGGGTTGAAGGTTTCAAGCCAAGTTCTTGAAGATAAGAGACAGTAGGGTGAAGGTAGTTTTATGGAGAGGAGTAGACACAAGAGAAGGGGTTCGAAGAAATTAAAGACCTAGAAGAATACTCCCAAAAAGAGTTAGAAAATGTAGATGAATACTAACAGAGATGAAGCTTGTCATTTTCTTTTAGCATTATGAGAAGATATAACTCTAATAGACAAAAACGTGTATAAAATAATACCTTCCTCTTTGCTGCTTAGATTGGCAATCTGATGCTTCCATTAGCTGCGAAAGGGAGGTAAAATACTAGCACACCTGGCCAAAATTTTGCCAGATCACTCCTTCTTCATCTCCCCCTTCGGAGTGCTATTGATTGCCTGAAAACAACGATCGCGCGTTGCACGATTTCATCAATCTCTCTTTTTATATAAAATCCTCTCAAATTGGTTGAAAGATACATCCTAATCTAGAATTTGTCTATAGTTTTATGGATTTTTACAAGAGGTAATATCTAGAATATCAAAAATTGGCTCCAAAAAATCTAATAATTTTGAACCATGGATACTAACACTAATGTCTAAAATGGCACTGGCTCTCTAAATCAATAAGAAAGCCACATTCCAGATTTTTTTTTACACAGTGTGTGCATAGCGGCCCAACAACGTTACAAATTGAACATCTTGTCACATTCAAACCCCCTTATTCTCACTCACATACTACACATATTAAGGCACTATGTGCATAGTCTCATAAAAATGGCATGCACTCTTTAGCTTACAACATCAACTAGGGATGATATAGAGAAAGGCTAGATCTTTCGTCTTTTGCCTATTTGAAATAGTCACATGTGGACTACGTTTTGATAAATTTCTCTAATTGTTTGACATCCGAGGTTTGAAATAATAGTGAGAAACCCACAACGTATCTTGCAAATGATCTTCAAGATAATCTTCATATTGTGGTGGACAATTGTGTGACAGATGATTCATCCCCCGGCATGCTTTTAGACACTTTAGAGAACGTGCCTTTTGTGGTTACTAATAGTGATTGGTAAGAGTTGAGGCTATCATTCATGAGCAATAATAAAGGGAGAGTTCATTAAATTGGAATATGGAATATCTGCAACTTCTTACTATATTGATCTCAAAGTTCCTTTCATACTATTCAAATGTAATCCCATATACTCATTAAAGAGAAGTTTACCAAACCTTCCTAGGATTTTATTATTAGCTCAATTATAATTCAATGTTACTATTGGAAAGATTTGAACTTATTTTTATGCCAAGCTATCCTTATGTACATTTTAGAAATTTTTATTTGTGCATGACATGTCATGATTTGTAGTATACTCAGTTTCATGGGAATGAAAATTACACTTTTTAAAGCTCTATAGATGCATTGAAATTGGTGCAACATGAAAGAAATTATGGCATGTTAGAAGATAATGAAAAACACAAGTAAAGAGTGAGAATTTAAGAGGCTAAATTTTTTTATTATATCAAACTAATACAACAAATGGCTGAAGGCTCTATCCACCCATGCACTCCTATGATGTTTGGTAGTGAATAATGAAAATGGTAGATGGAGGGCAGTGACCATATGATGCGCAAGAATAAATGGAGGATAGGGACAATAACAACAATTCCTTATAGCATAATGTTGCACCATGTGTAGCATAATGCCCAAAGCAACCATAACTATTCTCAAATCACAATGCACTAAGATCATCCATATATATGTATGTATATCCATGTCATGGCCAAAAGGTCAATCCCATCAAGAGAAAAAGAAATACCAACATAAATATCATCAAAAGCAAAAGAAATATCAATAATTTTCTAATATATTACCAATTGTATTTACAATGGTGGCGTCAAGTACATCTAACAAACCCAATAACAAGGTTGTGTAAGTGATCTAGTTTGCAAGCCATTAACAAATCCTTCTCTACTGCATAGTCATGTCACCAAGTATATCTAACCAACATGATAACAAGGTTGAGAATGTGATCTAGTTTGCGAGCCATTGACACATCCTCTCTACTGCATAATCATGTACTTTAATGTAAAATTACTAGCCAAAGTATTCTGAAAATTTCCTAGTCTAGCATAAAATGACCTCAATTCATAACAATCAAAACACCTTCCAAAATAAAATATATCTCAATCTCTTCTAATCAAGAAGGAGGACCACTACCTTAAAATATCCTATTCAAACATTGGTGCATGAGCAAGCTAGAGATAAAGTAGTTTCTAAATACCTAGATCCAAAGGTTATAGTGTAAACAAGAACAATTAAACCAGTTTGAGTCTAAATGAGTTCACCATTCTCTAAGTAGAAAAGTAGATGTTATCCTAAATGTTAATTCTTTTTAGATGACTATAGGTATTTGTGCCACTAGGGAAGTGCAATCTAGGGTTAGAACTCAAACACATCCATCAAACTCTACCCACATTTAAACCAAATCAGATACACCCCATGGGCAAGCTTAGTCATGTTGTTAAGGTCAATGCTTGTAGCTATTTTATTTGAATCAACACTTTTTAAATAATTAAAGTGAAATGGATGAGGCTCATGAGCTGCACTAAAATCCATCAAATCTAGCAAAATGTGCTTTCATTCTAAAATGTAAATTCACATATTTAGAGCTCTTCTAGTATGCATAAAAACATTACTTATTATCTCTTTAACCACTGGAAAGTAATTCTTATGCTTTTGAAAACAACCAGTTTTAGGTAGATTGAAGCCAACAATGGCATTACCAATTCCAAATGAAGCTAGGATCCCAAAACCTCTCCTATTAAATAATTGGGGTATGTTTCATTAATGCCATATCAAATAGAAAAAGACAAGCCTTATTGATATATCACACAAGCTTGAAAAAGAAATCAAATCAAATACTTAATATCTCACCCCATCACAAGCTCCTCTCCACACATGAGCCATCCATTCTAATGAACTTTAGTTATCTCTATGCCATTACACTAGAAACCAATAGACAGACATGGAGGCTATAGAAGGAGAGTAGTTTTCTTTCTGTTTTCGTCTTTGACTATCCTAAAAGGAAAGACAAGGCAATACAAGATAGGATTAGCATGCACTATTTATTCTTATTTTGTTATGATCAACACTAAAATGAATAGCTAACATAGTACAAAATGGGTTTATATTGACTATCATTGAATTGGTGTGATTCAAGTTATTCCTCCATACACAAACATAATATAAGATAGATATGAAATTATAATTCTAACACACATCACAATGACTTAGCACTCATATCTTTTATATTCACCATTCTCAATCCAACATCTATCCAAATAACCACTAAAGCTCATAAGAGTGCAAGGCTAGCGCTTTACTTGGGGGTGCACCTCCTAAAATGTAAGTGAATCAATCAATTGTTTAAAAAGGGGTATTTTATGTCATAATATTGGGCTAGATTTAGAGTACACGAACAAAATTTACTTTCTCTATTGAACATTGATAAGAAACCCTAAAGGGGGTCATTCTATGAATCATACATTTGGTGACATTTCTTATCTTGTCTTGTGTTGTTCATTATTCTATGTTTTGGCATTCCCTCTTTAATAATTTGTACTAAAGATTGAACATATTGTCATATTGCATATACTCAATAAAGAGAATCTTATCAAACCTTCCTACGACTTTGTTATTAACTCAAATATGATTCACCATTAGTGTTGGAAAGGTTCCACCTTTATTTTTATGCAAAACTATCCTTATATGTTCTTTTATAAAATTATCTATGCATGGCATTTCACTATCTTTATTATAATGTGTTTAATGAGAAGAAAAATAACACTTTTCAATGATCTAGAGATGCATTGAAATTGGTGAAGAGTGAAAGAAAGTACAATATTTTGAAGATAACAACAAACATAAGGAAAAGAGAGAATTTGAGAGAATTATCATTGAGAGAAGGTGTTTTTATATTGCAAATTCAAATAAATAATAGAAGGATATTGTTAAACCAGAAAATTGACACATATCTTTAACAGAAGGGTGTCATGAACCTGTATGAGTAAACATAGCACCACTATTCTCTAGGGTGTTACATCCACTCACCAAAGTCCTCATCTTATGAATTTTAGGTATATACTATCCATCAATGCACTTTTCAACTATACTCTGTTAACATTAGGTCATTTGGTATATGATTAGAGCCCCCATAAGACATAGCTTTTAATATCCTTCTAATAAAAAAGCCGTTCAACCATTTTTCTTATTACCAATACATCTTTAAGACCATTTTTTGTTGACATGGGATGAAGGGTAGGATGGAGGGTCTTGATATGCTATCTAATCATTATTATATTCTTTATGTGTGTGTGCATCTGTGTGTCTATGTGTTACGTCAATTAAGCATGAAGCTTTATACGTTTTATTAGATCAATTAGATTACATTGATTTTTTAGACTACATCATCATTTTAGGAAGAGCAAAGTATCATATTAGTAGTTGCTTGAGGATGAGAGGACTATTCAAACATTTCTTTGAGGATAGGCATATAAGTATTCTTTGTTGTAGGATGGAGCTTCAAGGATAGTTATATAAGTCAATCCTTCCACTTGATCAAAACTTGTTAACTAGTATGATGGCATGTATCATGCTCACAAAAGTCTGAGATCCATTATTGATTAGTAAAGTGTTAGGTGGCAAACAACTACAACCTATTAGTGAAAACAATGAACCTCTAGTCTATGAAATTGATATTGTAATGGGTTCGAATGTTCACAAATAGATGTGAGCCTTAATTAGCCAATGCATGTGCTGAATTATTTGGAAGTAACCAAGCTTCTAAACACTTAGTGCAATAATGCATTGTAGTGAGGATATATATAGTCCTCATGTAGGATGCTACCAGTTCAATGGGACCCATAAAATCTAAACTCTAATTTTGAAAGGCTTCCAATGGAAAGATTGGATGAATCGTAATGGATCTCGAGGAAGGGGTTGACCAAACCATTGGCAAGTGTCACACAATTGGATAAACTTGCAAACATCACCATCCATGGTAGGCCATCGCAATCGTGCTTGCTAGATTTTCTTGATAATGATGTCAACTGAAAAGTGACCTCCTGAAATTCCTTGATGAGCTTCTTACAACATAGCATATTTCTCCATGGGGAGAACCACACGTTGAAGTACTCTAAACAAGGTCCAAAAGTAACGTTGGCCCAAGATAGATTCCAAATTTTGGCTATGAAGAGCCAATCATTTGTACTAGTGCATCAAAATGTGGTTTGAGACTTCACTTGAGTCTAAGAAAACTAGCATTTTCTCATACCAAGTCCGAGAAGGATTAGGTAGATAAGGTTTATACTATCAACTATTGTGGAAAAGAGTAAAGCATCTAGGAAATCATCATCAACTCTTGGAGGAGCTTCTCTGGAATCTAGATAGGAGAGGAAATATATAATGATATGATGTGCTCTTGCTCTATGCACTTCTTTAAAGTTAAATTCATAGAGAAATAGTATCCATCTAGCCAAGCATCTTGTGATGTATTGCTGATAACCCAAAATTTATGCAAGAAAAAGGCACAAAATGTGGTCTACATCGGCAAAAATAAATAAAATTCAAGCAACTATCATTGACAATATTCTTTGTAATTTTCCATAGCATTTTAGTGGGTCCGCATTGTAAAGTCATGAGCATGAGAAGTAGTGTGTGTGTTTGCAAAAGTTGAAAGGTTTTAATGTTTCAATGTTCATAGACCTCCTTATTTAAGGTCTAAGAATGCTCATGTAATACAAACCCTTAAAGGAATATGAAAAGGTGGAAATGAAGAGCCATGCAATTTGTGGAAAAAGGTGGTTTGGGGAGTTACAACTTCTCTTCCTCTCCTTTATCTAGCTTCTTGCACGTATCTTCTTTTCTCTCTTGCATTGGCACAACTCTTGCTCTCTTTCCTTTCTTGTGCTCTCTTGCTTTATCTCTTCCATGGAAGAAGGAGAGAGTGAGGATGAAGATGATGGTCATATTTCTTGTGTGCCAGATTCTTGTGTGTGAGAGAATGGTTTCTTGTTGAGAGGAAGGGTGTTTCTTGCAGATTTTTGAGGGCACGGGCATTGTAGATGCCACCATGAGGCCTGCTCTTCGAACAGCCCAAGGACAGCTGCACCTAATCTACCAAAGGCTTTGGCATGGCAAATACACGCATCCAGCTTTGATTAATGCAAGAAGGAAAATGGCACATTATGAGCAGAGGTACAGGGATTGCGATTGAAGACATAAATAAACTTTGCCATGCCAAAGCCTTTGGTAGATTAGGTGCTGCTGTCCTTGGGTTGTTTGAAGAGCAGGCCTCATGGTGGCATCTACAATGCCAGTGCCCTCAAAAATCTGCAAGGAACACCCTTCCTCTCAACAAGAAACCATTCTCTCACACACAAGAATCCGGCACACAAGAAATATGACCATCATCTTCATCCTGACTCTCTTCTTCTTCCATGGAAGAGATAAAGCAAGAGAGCACAAGAAAGGAAAGAGAGCAAGAGTTGTGCCAATGCAAGAGAGAAAAGAAGATACGTGCAAGAAGCTAGATAAAGGAGAGGAAGAGAAGTTGTAACTCCCCAAACCACCTTTTTCCACAAATTGCATGGCTCTTCATTTCCACCTTTTCATATTCCTTCAAGGGTTTGTATTACATGAGCATTCTTAGACCTTAAATAAGGAGATCTATGAACATTGAAACATTAAAACCTTTCAACTTTTGCAAACACACACACTACTTCTCATGCTTATGACTTTACAATGCAGACCCACTAAAATGTTATGGAAAATTACAAAGAATATTGTCAATGATAGTTGCTTGAATTTAAATTTTTTTGCTGATGTAGACCACATTTTGTGCCTTTTTCTTGCATAAATTTTGGGTTATCAATTGCTATAATAGCAATACATCACAAGATGCTTGGCTAGATGGGACTAGACTAGAATGATCCACATGAAAAACAAATAATGACCAAGACCAAGGTATTTTTGTTCATTGATAGAATGGTTTTTCTTGTAGAGGAGAGTTGATTTGCTAGTATAAAAGTTGGTTTGAAACCATTCATTAGATTCATGTTGCATGATCATACTATCAATTGCAATAATTGATGCATCCAAAAATACATGGAATGATTTTGTCCAATCCAAAAGGACAAGAGTTGGGGCCTTTGAAAGTAACATTCAGAGATGTCGAAATGCCAAATCTTCCACCTCATTCCATATGAAGGCCGATTTAGGAATGTGCTCCAACTAATTCAAAGGAATGGTTGCATGAGCTAGGAGGCGTAGATACCATCCATGCCAACAAAATTGCCTAAGAAATTGCAACACAATGGATGGGGAATCTAGAACTATGGCGTGAATAATAATAGCCACCTTGTGGGGTGGTCCACAATAATACCATATCTTGAAATAACACATCCCAATAACATACCACCTTTGATAGCAAAAACACACTTCATGGGGTTAAGACAATGAGACTTACTTCTTGACATCTGGTGCGCCCTAACCAAAGATTATGCAAGTATAGCAGTGTTGTGTCGAAGACACTAAAGACATCTAGAATTATGCACATGAAGTTGATTAAGTAGGGTTTGAATATTTCTTGCATATCTCATTGGAAAGAGGCCAAAGCATTCTTCAAGAGGAACCACATCACACTACAAACAAATACTCTTCATCCCATAATGAAGGCAGTGTTAGGTTGATATTCAAGAGTAAGGAAGACCTAATTGTATTCGTTGAAACCATCTAGAAAAGAATACCTTTCATGGCTAGCTATCTTATCTAGGATACTATCAAGGTATCAAACAAAAGATGGGTCGGGGATAGTGGTAGCACTCAATCCACATAGATATGTAGTTTCTTGTTTTTCTTTGGGATAATGACAATTGAAAAAATCCATTTTGCTCAATCTACAAAAGCAATGAATCTCACTCCAATGAGTCAATCCAAACCAATTTGGCCATGTGTAAATTCATGTGATATCTTTGTATACAAAATGGAATATGATTTGCATTAAGTGGAATCTAGTGTTGATAGAATCTAGGGTCCAATCCTTTCATTTCATGATAATCCCATGCAAGCACATAGTTAAACTTGATGAGGAGGGCAATGAGATGCCCTCAGAACTCATGTTATATGTGAGCACTGATCCTTAGTGTGTAAAGTTCTTAATCTCCTTCCTTGTGTGAACTACCCCTTATAGGAAAGGGGGATAATGATAATGCAAATTTTATTAAAAATTTTTCGATAAACACAAATTTTTTTTCCTTATCCCCCCCCCAGCCGACGGTCGTGCTAGAGGGGGAGGAATAGAATGGACGCAAAAGCTCCTTGGTGGAGCTCACAGAGGGATAAGGCCATGCGATGCGACACATAGGAGAAGGAGGATTCCCTCCCCTCCCCTATATAATTGAGGGGGGGACCGCAAGCTACTGGAAGGAGGAGGAGGGACAGGAGACGAAGAGAATGCTGCCACATGCTCGCCGTGAGAGGAGTGACGAAATGCCACCGCCCAGCTGCTGCCATCCCACTTCCTTCAGCCCCGTCAATCTCCTCACCATCCGCCCACGTGGCCATTATCCTTCTCTTTCCCCCCCTCCACGTAATGAGCATCTCCTCTCTGCCACGTAATCCCATACACTTCCTCCCCCAGAAGCTTCTAAGAAGCTTCTAAGAAGTTTCCAAGGGGGGGGCTCTCTTAAGCCCCTTTCCCCCCCCTTGTTGCCTCATCAAATCTTTTTCCCCGGGTTTTTTAATCCTTCTAAGCCCCCCCTTCCCGTGGAGCCCCCATAAAGCCCTTCCCATTGGAACCCTCCAAAAATCCAATAGTCCTCCCTCGTGCCCTTTTTTTTTCACACCCTTTTACCCCCCATGCTAAAAGTCATTAAGCCCTTTCTCCCTTAAGCCCCCTTCCCATGGATGGAACCCCCCAAAAGAACTAAGGCTTGAAAAGTCTTATCCACTCTAATCCCCGTGTTTAACCTATAAACCCCTTCTTGTGCTTTTTGAAACCCCCTTTCACCCTTCACCTTTCCCCTTGGCTTGGAACTTACCCTCGTGTCCAAAAATCCCTTCAAGATCCCCCTTCCTATACCCTTTCACTTCCATGCCCAAAGATCTCCCAAGGCCCCTTCATATGTTTTTGAAACCACACTCACACACCCCCTTTTCACCGTGTATAAATCCCTATAGGGCCTTTTCTTTAGGCTTGTAAACCTTGCCCTCCCGAAGAAACTAAGACCTTAAAGGTCTTATTACCCCCTTCGCATGGTTAATCCCTTAACAATTCCTTGCCTCGAAAAAGAGAAGAAGAGTATTGAAGCGACGGTGGAATTTTGAAAAGGAGGGTAAAGCTGCTTCCACATTCGAAGGACTACAACTGCGATGCCGCCTAAGAAAGTCCAAGGAGTAGCTGCGGGAGGGGCATCTCCCAGTATCCATGTGGATATCTCACCCCAAAACCAGGTTTTTCCTTCTTAATTTTATATCGGTTTTAATTCAATCATGCAAGATGATTTGTTAGGGATAGGACATATTTTGTCCTAGTTATTTACGACGAATGAATTTAGTTTAATTAAACATCCAAAATAAATAAAGTATAAACATAGTTTCCCTTCAAATAGCATTATGGATTGAAACGAATTATGAGCAAGAATTATTTACCCACTAAAGTAGTGTACTTCGGTTAAGCCTAGAATGAATAAAACTGCATCTTGCACTCTTTTTACAACAAATCATCATGGAAGGTGCAATTCATGAAAGGTTTCTTACGATGCTTAAACTCTAGGAAGTTATCTTTGCTAACTGCATAACTTAGCAAGGAAAAGATTGCTTATTTGGCATGAGTTTTTGTTCGCAAGAAAAAAAGAAGATTAATTGAATTTACCTAACCTCAAATCGATAAAGTTTAGGATTGAAAAATCAATTGACACATAGATAACAAATCATATGGAAGTGATCTTGATATTACCTTCTAAAAGTTAACCGAATTAATATAGCTTAGAAATACCTATGTTGCGAAATATTCATTGGGAATGATTTAAAATCCAAGAAACGTTTATACCTTAATACTTGCCCACCTTCCCTGATTGTAGGGTCAGTAAATCGTAAATGTGAAAGAACTAGGGTTCGTCCCTGAGGTTCTTAAAGAAAATAATAAAAGCTAAGAAACCCTAGGACAGACAGACGTTAGTTTAAAGAAACTGAAACGGATTGCTTCGTGACTTCATTATCGCATAGTACGATGCAGGACTTGCGTGGCAAGTACAAAGTCATATGGTCTTGTGATTGATTCCCAAGAAGAAAGGTTAAATATCCTCAACAAGGATGGTGGATCCTTACGCAAGTTATCTTGCAAAAAGGATGTATTCTTTGATATCCTTCTAAGTAAGGAAGGTTAAAAATCGGAAACTAAAGTATCCAATGAACTTTAGGGTTGACCATGTTGGGCTAATAGGGTACGTCCTAACCCAGAATATAAAGGATCTTGCCAAGTTGCAAGGCACCCCGGATCGAGTGCTAGATGCACTCAAAAGGAAGGATTCCTTCCTTAGCAATTTGCCAACAACAAGATTGATTAATGGAAATGTTTGTGCTTGCTAGAGATTTTAAAGCACTGTTTGATTTATGAATTACAAATTAAATGAATATCTATACTTTAGGTTGAAGGCCTGAAGGGAGAGGCAGCTTCAGTTACCCCCGACTGCCTGCCTAACCCTAACCAAGGGGGTTGTTGACTGTGCCGGGAATGTGGACCGAACCCACAGCAAGAGGTCTCTCTGTTGAGCACTACTTGGAGCAGGAGGACACTTGGATGCTAGGGGGTACTCTGGCCGTAAATCCCTCGCCTTCCGGGTCCTGCACAAGTGGCTAATATGACTCGGGATTGGATCTCGAGGCCTGCATACTAATCTATGGGCAGAAACTTGGAATAGTGATCGCTGTGGATTACTGGATAGCCTTCGGGCGGATTATGGACAAGCCTACGGGCGGAACGCCTTGTATTTCAAAGATAAATATGATGATATGTTAATAAAGAACTTGTTTGATATTGTTTTTCTATGTCACGTGATAAGATTACGCGAAGGAACCAATGCTTAATGGTTTAATTAAAGAAGCTGATTGTTACATGTCCAACTAATGTGTTAGATAATTACCTAACTAAAACAAACCGAGGAAAGTGCGGAGGATGGGCCATGGGTTTGTCCTACAGTTGGGTGGTCCCGGTTGGCCGAAACTTTTCTCAAATCTCAAAGAACAGCGGGATGATCGTCAAAAGACAAGAACAACGAAAGCGTTGACCTAGAGTTATGTCTTACCCGATTTACGTTGTTTTAGGGGAACGGAATGGGATTATGCCTTATGGCAGAGAGGTTGAGCTTTGCATTCCTCTCGTTTCCCATTCTCCTTGAACCAAGTGCAGCGTGAATCTGCTTCGAACTTGGCGTTTCTACGTAAAGTAGTTTGCTTGGGTCCGACGCTAGTTGTTGCTAGGAAATGACCAATCAGGAAAAACCCTAATTCCAGTCGATCCTAGGTGGGAACGGCTAGAATACTTCCACTACGTGGCAGACGCGGAAAGCCCTAGATCACAAATCTTGTAACATTCCATGGGAGTGTCGAGTGGAGCTTTCTAAACATCCTTTCCGATGGACTGCTACGACGTGTCCTGGATGATACTAGTGGACACGTTACATAGTGGTTTAGTATCTTCTAGAGCAAGGTTTTCATGCACAGGATGGCCTAATTGGTGACCCAAAACAGCATTCATGGGAAGGTGGCTAAAAGAGATCATCAACTTTGATAGTAGTAGTAGAATATCATAAGATGAAAAATTAGCCAAGGATTATAATAAAAGGACTCCATGATAACATGGGCATCTCAAGCTATATAAGGATCAAGAAAGAAGTGTTGTGGTCTTCTCCTCTTTCTTTGTCTTCTACATTTGCTCCTTCTACTCCTTAAGTAATCTTTACATGGACTCTCCCTCGATTATCTTGGGCTTGTCCCTCTCCTCTTAACTTCACATCCATCTATCTTCCTCTTTACTTCCTCCTTCTTGACAAGTTCTAGTTTTGGGTCTACTATTTCTTTCAATTGTTCAATGCTATTCCCTTTACCTTGAGCATCAATGGAGCATCAATGATAGATCATTCATTGTGAACAGTGGTCCTTTCACCATAACTTGAAGCTACACTTGCTTGTTGAATGGATTTTGAGCTTCTTTCCTTCACCTAGTCATCCATGCATATTACTTATTCAAAGACCCTTGCTAGCACATCCATTTTTAGACTTGGGTTACTCAAGTAGGAAAGTCCATTGTCATGTATTTTGTCTAAGTAGATTACTCTTGAGATGAACACCATGTCTTGATCTTTGTCATTAGTCCGCTATACACATTTGATGAAATATATGAGCATTCATTATTTAGTATAAATTTTCTATCTCAATAGCATAGTGTGATGATTACTTTGGTTGGTATGCTTTATTCTTAATTGCGAAACGCCAGCATACCCTTGTGTCAGGTCTAGGTATGATAAGGCTTTTCTACCTTGCAGAGGTAGTGTAACCACTTTGCACCTAGTAATCGCACCCAAAATGTGGACCCGATTACACATGGTAAACAACTTAAACTTTCCCATGCACATCAATCTACATATGCATGTGCTCACAAGATCCACTAAAGGACATCTAATCTATGTCCTCAACGTGGTCTAAGCATGAGCAATGGTGTTAGACTCTATCTTTTGAGGGAAGTTTCCTTTCCAATGATGATGACATTGTAAAGTAGAACAGTCCACTCTAGAATCTAAAAAAAATAGCACTTTGTCCCTAGACCTTAGTAGGTGCACCTTGGTATACTAATCGCCCCTATCAGGTTGCTAGAGTTCACAAGGCAACTATTTACGTCAGCTTAACTGGTAGTGGTTTCATCTATTCCATCCTGCAGTATCCTAGTCAACACATAGATGGCTTCTTAGTCATGGATTCCATTTTTGAAGTGTGGTAGCTCACTAGACAAGGACCCAAATACTTTCCTGATGCAATTTGAAGTGCCATACATAGTCAATTTTTCTACCCTAGTGAGTCGTGCCCACAAGGTGGCTGTATTAGAATCATCAATGTGGAAAGAAATGGTAGCTTGTCTTGTAGATGAAAAAAAAGGGCAATTTCTAATGATCCCCAAATAATATTTTGTCCAGGGTTCCATCTAAATTGCACCAATGCTCAAAAACTACAATGACTACATAGGCTAAAAGAAGGTATTATCATAGTCTAGCGCGATACAACTTGGTTTAAATTCTTGAAAGGATGAATGTCCCAAAAATCCAAGGGTAAAATGGTACACTCCTTGTATGTACAAGGCTTGAATAGGGAAAATTTGTGAAGCCCTAGCTATGGATAACCTATCTTGCCATGACCTGGATTATTTTTATTAGTGCACACTTCACGTTGAGATGTTCATGTCCAAAGACAAGACTAAAAAAGGGAGAAAATTGGCCAAACCCATTGGTAAGCCATATTAGATGGAACCCAATGTAAGGGCTTTATGAATCTCCTCATTCTATATTGCAAAATTAAACACACTGGAGACTACCTTCTCCTTCAAATGCTCAGTCATCATTAAGATTATCACTCCTAACATGGATGACATTATCGTGGATCTCTTCCTTGTTTTTTTGATTAACGCCCATCAGTTTGACAATCAGGTTGTCTACATACCTTGATTTGGGAAACCTCTTGATGATGAAAAGGTATTTCAATGTGTGAAAGTTGTTGCATTCAACATTGTCTAGGTTGGTGCTTGAGGTTTGGCTCTTTTCCCCTAGGCATGATCCAAAAGCTTGTGTAGTTGATCAAGGTCTTTGAGGTTATTAGCCTTGCAAACTTCCTCAAAGTTTTTCATGAAAATTTATGGTTCATCTCTCGCTGCATATTTCTCAACTTGTTTTGTGATAGGATTTTGGTGTAGCTTTTGGCATTGGGCACAATCCCTAACCCAGCCAGGATTGAGATAGCTAGTGCAACACTATTTCACGCTTTGATCGAATAATCTCACAATCGCTTGGTTAGGAGCTCCAATGGAGTGAGGTCTACTTAAAGCGCTCATTCTACGTCACCATTAACCCTTAGTCGGGTGTACCCTATGAATGCCAAGATGTGTTGCATTTGGTTAAGTTTGGTCTCCTTCCTTTGCCTATTTACTTGTTGCACTTACGTAAATCTCATGACAATGATCGCATGTGCTCATCTACCCAGCTGAAAAAGACATTAGGGATGACCAACCGGATGCTCATCTGTTTGGGATTTCAAAAGATGAAGACCTAATTAAGACTGGTATCACTCCTTACTTGGCAGATGACACTGTTGAGGTACTAGAAAAACGAATACCATATAGACTAATAGAAAAATCCATATTTCAATAGCTCGTGATCAAAGCATTCCCATATCAATTGATCATTGGACAATTGTATCACTTAAACTAGGATAAGCTACTAAGACATTGTGTATGTGATCATGAGATGCATGAAGTCTAAATAGAAGCACACGCAAGAATTACACAATGCCATTTTGATGAAGATTCCACTACTCACAAAATCTTGCAATCCTAGTTGTGGTGGTCTATCCTATTTTGCAACATTTGTATACTTCTATTGCATTCAAATTACCAACACAAATTCCTCACCGATACCAAAGGTTGGCTGAAAGAAAACATTAGAGCCATTGCTAAAAGTTCCAATTTGTTGAACAAATCATGCCTTGTATATAGCCCACTTCATTTTGTATAAGGGATTTGGGCTCATTGATTTGATAGAAGCCCATAACTTTGTTCTTCTTCCCTTTTGATGTATTCATATTTACTTCTTTGGTTGAGATGAAGGAGCTCCATGTGACCCAAAATATCAATTTCTTCTCTTTAACACATGAGGTCTACCAAATTCATCTAAACACATTCTTTATACCATGGTGCCTTAGGGCATAGGAGATCTCTCATAGCCTTTAATCACATTGCATTTAGCCAAGGTGATGCTGAAAATACTACAATTCTTATAATCCATGCTCTATACGCATGATGCACTACCAAGCTAGGGTTAAAAATAAGAAAACTCGTGAATTTTAGTTTATAGATAGGTGGACAAGTTTTGGTTGATCATGTAAAATATTACACGGCGCAGCGAACAGAATCTGAGAAAGAGATAGAGAGTACACAACAGATAAGAGGAGAATCAGTAAAATTCTTTAACTCCAAACAACTGATACAAAGATGGCTCTGTCCACCCGTGCGCTTCCACTGTGTGAAGCTTAGATGGCGATCTAGACAGAAGATAGGTGAAGAGCTTAAGGCTAGCTGGAACAACAACTCTGACTGGGTGAAAGATGAGTGTAAGATGGCTGCGAAGGGGTTTAGCTTTTATAGCCCGCGAAGGTCGTTAGGTCGGCCTGCTGACCGACCTACCATATGAGCCTCCACTAGTCGGCCAGGGAATATTCCAGGGAATATTCCCTTTACCATCGGGCCGGGGGCGCTGCCCCCGGACCCCCGCCAGGGGGGCCGCTGGCCCCCCTGGGACCCCCCAGCCAGGGGCCGCTTCCGCGGCCCCCGGACCCCACAATAGGGGCCCCTTTTAACTCCCTTACTACGCAACTCAATGCAATGTGCCTCGAGTTGCTACCAGCTTAACCACTCTGTCTAACCCAAAGATTAGACCCACAATGGTCACCTTTTTGCCATCCGGTCACATAGACCTCATCTGATATACAAGTCAGGACTCCACCAATGTCCGGGCTCACACTTGGCTTCTCCTCATAATGGGGGCCTTACAACTTTGAGCACCATGGATCATTGGTAGTACCTAATGAGGGTGGGGCATTGATCATATCTAACCCCCCCCCTCAATGTCCACCCATAGGTGAACTATCTCCTCGGCCCAATGCCGAGTCTCTGAAGATGAACTTGAAGCAGATCCTTCGTAAGTGCTTTGGTGAAGATATCTGCTCCATTCTCCTCTGTTGGACAGTAGACCAATTCCACTATCCCATCCTCCATCAAATCACGCACATAGTGATACTGGATCTCTATATGTTTGGTGCGTGCATGAAACACTGGATTTTTGGCAATGGCGATGCAACTCTGATTGTCACATCTCAGCACAGTTGGTTCTTCATCCTGCACTCCCATATGCCATAGAATCCTTCTCAACCATACGGCCTCACATGCAGCAAAACAAGCTGCCTTGTACTCTGCTTCGGTAGAAGACAATGCCACTGTTGGTTGCTTCTTACTAATCCAAGAGAAAATTCCTGAACCCAAAGAGAAACAATAACCAGAAACAGACTTCCTGGAATCAATGTCTCCTGCCCAATCTGAGTCACAGTTCCCCACAAGAGAAGTTCCGAAACTGTATGTGATACCATAGTCAAGAGTTTTCTTCAAGTATCTGAGCACCCGCATCCCAGCCTTCCAATGACTCTCATGAGGTTTGTTTGAGAACTTGCTCAAAACACCAACAGCAAAACTGATATCTGGTCTGGTGTTACACAAGTAGATTAGACTGCCGACCAACCTCCTATACCTCCCAATGTCTGCTAGTGCTGATGTATCCTCAACGGATAACTTTACATTCACCTCCATAGGTGTAGCTATCTCCTTGCACTCGGTCATGCCAAATGCCTTCAAGATCTCCCATGCATACTTCTTCTGAGAGATGAAGATCTTTCCTGGCTCTTGCCAGACTTCAATCCCCAAACAATAGTGCAGCAAGCCCAAGTCTGTCATTTCAAACTCAAAACTCAAAGCCTTTCGAGTTTGGTTGATCATATCTTCATAGTCACCTGTAATAAGAAGGTCGTCCACATATAGGACAATCACTGCAGACTTTTTACCATCCCTGTAAACATACAAGTTAGCATCTGAGGCACATCTTTTGAAGTTTAGGTTTAAAAAGAACCTATCTATCCGTTGGTACCATGCTCTGGGGGCTTGTTTCAGCCCATACAATGCCTTCTTCAGTTTACACACTTTGTTCTCAGAATGGGGGGCCTCAAACCCTGGTGGCTGAGCCACGTACACCTCCTCCTTGAGGTCACCATTTAAGAACGCTGACTTAACATCCATTTGGTACACTGGCCACTTCTTGTGGGCAGCCACTGCAAGTACCGTGCGAATAGTGGTCATTCTGGCAGTTGGGGCAAATGACTCTTGAAAATCAAACCCTTCAACTTGTGAAAATCCTTGGGCAACCAGTCTAGCTTTGTACTTTTCTAAGGTACCATCAGCCTTGTACTTTACCTTCCAGATCCACTTGGTGCCAATAATCTTCCGCTTTGCTGGCCGATCCACTGGCTCCCAAGTGTCATTCTTCATTATGCTGTCATACTCCGCCTGCATAGCAGCCTTCCATGATGGATCTGCAAGTGCTTCTTCTAAGTCAGTTGGCTCCTTTACTTCTCTCATAATCTCAACCATCAAGGCCATGTTGACTATGTGAGCAGAAGCCCTCCTTTGCTCCTCTATTCTCTGAGACCTCCTTGGTCCGTCTGCCTTCTCCTCAACAGATGCAGGCATAGGATTATTGTGGTCATAGAGCTGCTTCACCCAGCGCGGCAATGGCTTTTCCGGTGGGGTGATGTCAGGTTGGTGAACTTTTTCCTCATCATCTGAAGATGATGCTTCCTCCTCCTTAAGGATAGGGATAGCTCTCGGGACAGGTTCATAGTGGACTACTTCTTCGCTTGATGATAAAGTGGAAGACCTTGCCTTCTCCTCCTCCACTGTATGCGGCTCCTCCTTGAACACCACATCACGGCTCGCGATGATCTTCTTTGCCTCTTGGTCATATAACTTGTAAGCCTTCTGCTCATCACTATAACCCAAGAAGATACATTTTCTGCTTTTTGGTTGTAACTTGTTTCTCTTCTCATCTGGAACATGTGCATAACATTCACATCCAAAAATTCTGAAATGTGAAACAGATGGTTTCTTACCAGTGTAAGCCTCATGAGGTGTTTTTCCCTTGAGAGCCTTTGTGTAGCTCCGATTTAGAATGTAGACTGCAGTATTAACAGCTTCAGCCCAAAAATGGTTAGGCAATCCCTTGCCCTTTAGCATGCATCTTGCCATCTCCACAATGGTACGATTCCTACGTTCCACAACACCATTCTGCTGAGGTGTGTGAGGCGTCGTCAATTGACGCTTGATCCCTTTGCTCTTGCAAAAGCCTTCAAACTCCTTTGAGTTGAACTCACCACCACCATCTGTTCTAAATTTCTTCACACTTTTCCCTGTTTCATTCTCAACAAGTATTAGCCATTCTTTAAACTTACCAAAAGCTTGAGCCTTATCACGAAGGAAGTACACCCACATCTTCCTACTGTAGTCATCGACAATCAACATAAAATAAGAAGATCCCCCCAAGGCCTGTGTAGGCATCTTACCACACAAGTCAGCATGCACCAACTCTAGAGGAGCATGTGCTCTATTCTTGCTTTCTTGTGGAAATGCCTTTCTCTGTTGCTTGCCCATCATACAAGCTTCACATGGTTCCTTCAATTCAGCTATTGTAGGTAGGTGAGCAACCATACCTTGCTTTTGCATCTCCTTCAATACTGCAAATCCGATGTGTCCAAACCTTTCATGCCAAAGCTTACTTGTGCCCACTCCAGCGGTGGCTGTAAGAGCACTTAGCTCATACAGGTTGTTCCTCCTTTCTCCTTTGCCAACAATTGTGCCAGCACTATCAATAATTTCTGCACCTGTCTTCTTGAACCTTACTTCATGACCAAGATCAGTTATGGCAGCAACTGATAAGAGATTTCTTCTGATTTCGGGAACATACAACACATTTGAAAGCTTTTTGACTTCACCATTTGCAGCAACAAAAGAAATAGTACCTGTGCCCGCAGCAGGGCATTTAGCATCATTTCCAACCGTCACAGTGATGGATTCTTGTAGAGGCTGCATAGAACTGTATAGACCTTTCTTGTTGGTCATGTGACGGGAGGCCCCACTATCCAACACCCAAGAGTCAGTGGTAGATTCTTCTTGCGCCGAGGAGCACACTTCCTCAATGGTCGCCATGAATAATTCCAACTCTGCTTCAGCCGTATTGGCTGTCTCTTTCCCTTTACTTTTAAGGGTACCATTCTTTTCATCTGCCTTCTTGACACGACAATCTGCAATTGCATGTCCTTTCTTCTTACAGTAGAAGCACTCTCCTTGAAACTTCTTCTTGCCGCCCTTCTTCTTTTTGTCACCATCATTTTTGGTGGAGGAAACACCTTTGCCTTTTGCATTGGCAGAGAATGCAGCATCTCCATTGTTGCTTCCTTCTCGGGCTTTCAGCCTCAACTCCTCCTCCATTAATAATGCACAAAACTCCTCAAAAGTCAAAGCTTGAGGTCTCACCTGAGTATTAAGGGCAGTTACTAGTCCATCAAACTTTTGTGGACAAATCCGAAGACACCTCCGAGCTAGCTCTTCGCTAGTCTTTTGTATCCCAGCGCCAGCCATCTGGTCGCGCAGATTCTTAATCCGAGTGATGAATGCTTCAACCGTCTCTCCTTCAGCAAACTTCTCCGCTGCTAGTTGATTCTCCAAGTTTTGAATCCTTGTTTGGTTTCGTGTTTCATACTGACTCCTTAGTACATTCCAAGCCTCTGACGCTTTGGTTGTATGCTGAATCAGAGTCAAAACACTGTCAGAACAGCTTGTAACTAAGGCACACAATGCATCTGCATTCCTTCGTTTCCAAGCTCGTAGAAGATCTGCATTCGGAGGAATCATCACACTAGGATTTGATGGGTCGGGGGTAGGCTGTGGTTCTGCGTCAGTCCCCAGCACAGTCTCCAGAAGCTCATAAGAATCAAGGATAGTAGTAATTTTGAACTTCCACAAGGTGTAGTTTGTACCATCTAACTTGCCTTCGCTGAAGGTTGGTGGACGAATCCTCAGTGTTTGAATAGCCGGTACAGCAGCACCACCTCCTGCACCGCTTCCTGATGCGCCAGAACTGCTTCCCGGAGTCGACATCGTTTCTCTTTGCTGTTGAAGCCTTTGCCTCTTGCACTCTCTCCGATCTCTAGAGCCCCCTGGGCTCTGATACCATGTAAAATATTACACGGCGCAGCGAACAGAATCTGAGAAAGAGATAGAGAGTACACAACAGATAAGAGGAGAATCAGTAAAATTCTTTAACTCCAAACAACTGATACAAAGATGGCTCTGTCCACCCGTGCGCTTCCACTGTGTGAAGCTTAGATGGCGATCTAGACAGAAGATAGGTGAAGAGCTTAAGGCTAGCTGGAACAACAACTCTGACTGGGTGAAAGATGAGTGTAAGATGGATGCGAAGGGGTTTAGCTTTTATAGCCCGCGAAGGTCGTTAGGTCGGCCTGCTGACCGACCTACCATATGAGCCTCCACTAGACGGCCAGGGAATATTCCAGGGAATATTCCCTTTACCATCGGGCCGGGGGCGCTGCCCCCGGACCCCCGCCAGGGGGGCCGCTGGCCCCCCTGGGACCCCCCAGCCAGGGGCCGCTTCCGCGGCCCCCGGACCCCACAATAGGGGCCCCTTTTAACTCCCTTACTACGCAACTCAATGCAATGTGCCTCGAGTTGCTACCAGCTTAACCACTCTGTCTAACCCAAAGATTAGACCCACAATGGTCACCTTTTTGCCATCCGGTCACATAGACCTCATCTGATATACAAGTCAGGACTCCACCAATGTCCGGGCTCACACTTGGCTTCTCCTCATAATGGGGGCCTTACAACTTTGAGCACCATGGATCATTGGTAGTACCTAATGAGGGTGGGGCATTGATCATATCTAACAGATCAATGGTGAAGACTTTAGAAAATTGGGAAAATGGTAAGAGAAAATCCTATTTTAAAGATATTCTTGGGTGAATTTCAAGCTAAAATATGTAAATTTTTTGTATATATGGGCTATTTTTTGAGTTTTCAAGCCTAAAATATTAGCCTAGTAACTAAGAAAACATCTTAAAAATAGCGTTTGAACTAAAATTGACCCCTAATTTTTACCCACATAGTAGCAAGTTATTTTAAAACTTGGCTACCTAAAAACACCCTTTTGATGATGTACTACATTACCTCCCTTGATAACATATGGAAATTGAGCCTTTCATGTTCATAATCTCGACTCCTTGCCAGAACATTATGAGATGATCAGCTCAAGTATTTATTTTCTTCTAACTGATGGTTTTAAAAAAACATCCAAGTCTCAAAAAACCATGCATGGTCTACATGAGAATGACTCATATATTAATAGACAGCCTCTTGATATGGTTGCTCATATCTTCCATAGTAATCATCTCCTTTCATAAAATCTTTATCTCATCAACTAATGCACAGAGATAGGCATCCATATTTTTGAATTTGTAGCACCTAGGAACAAGTAAGCTAAAGATTATGTGTCGCTTCTTAGTAGAAAACCATGGTGGGATGTTGTAGTTCACAAGAACTACTAACCACACATTGTAAGATGTTGAGTGGAGTTTGAATAGATTTATGCTATCCATAGTGAGACCAAGCCAAAGATTTTTGGGCTCTTGTATAAAGATTAGAAAGATGCAGTCAATGTGACCCCATGCTCATGAGTCTACTGGTATTTGCTAGATTCTCTGCTATGTGAGACATGTGATGGATATGTAGTAACAGTGAAAGTAACTGAGAGCATTTTAAGAGACGTTTTGCCCTTGTAGTTCATGTTTTTGATACCTTTCAGCATCGTACTTTGGGCATGTTTTCATGGACTCATATTCTCCTTGAAAAAGAGCACACAATAATTATCGCCTATCATCACAAGACTCGCGTATCGTGTTTCGAGATGGCAATATGTGTAATTTTAGCAGTCTAGATAAACATCTTTGAGGAAATAAAATATTGTTCTTATTTATACATGAAGACAAGGGAGTGTAATGTGTACATGAATAACTGGATCATGCTTGCATTGTTGTATGTATACTTTGTGTGTATACCTAGGAGCACAAGGAGTATTCTTAAGTGAGATACTTGGTACCCATCATTTATTGATACGGAGTACTCCTCTCTCAATGGATTGGATGACCCCATATCCATGAATAGCAATTCATAGAACATAGCCTCTATCTTAGGCTCACACATTTGAGAGAGGTCTCGATAGTTCCTTCCACTACATGTCTGGGAACTCTTTTTATGGGCTGTAATAGGTGCATTGCTTGAGATGAATTGACACCTTCCTATGAACAATTCTAGGACATATTTAATTTTATTGAAGTTTATTTCAATTGTACTTTGATTTGAAATCATGAACCATATACACTTTGCTCACAATTAACTCAATGTCTAAGACCCCTTCACTGATGATTTCCAATGCGTCACGCATATGGTCTATAGACAAACAATGTTTTCATAAAATTGCAAGCTTGTATTAGGTGTATGGACATAAGATACACTGATTGAGATATGTCTCTTGATCTTGAATATTGCAGCCCTCATCATTCTCTCACTTTTCTCTCTCCCTCTATATTTGTTATTCTCCCCCCTCCTTTCTACCCTTTCATATCTTTATTTGTCTCCCCCCATCTCTTTGTTTGTGTAGCCTCTCTCCATTTTCTCTCCATCCCTCCATCTCTCTATATTCCTCTCTCCCCTCTCTCTACCTCTTTGTTTCTCTACCCCCTCCATCCCTTTCTCTTGGCTTCTGTCATTCTCTCACTCTCCTCTCCTCTCTATCTATCTCTCTCTCTCTCTCTTTTTCTCTCCCTCTCCCTCTTTGCTTCTCTTCCACTTTCTCTCCATCCCTATCCTTCTCCCTCTCTCTTCTCTTGTTCTTTCCCTCCCTCTCTCTATATTTCTCTCCCCCCCACTTTCCCTCCCTCCCTTTACTTATTTGTCTGTCTCCCCCTCTATAATTCTATTTTTTCTCTCTCTCCTCTTTCTACCTCTTTGTCTCTCTATCCCCTTCCCTTTCTCTTGCCTTCTCTCCCTTTCTATCATTCTCTCTTTTCTTCTATTTCTCTATGTCTATTTCTCTCTCTATCTCTTTCTCTCACTCAATCTCCTTATTTCTCTCCCTCTCCCTCCTCTCTATTTTTCTCTCTTCTTCCTCCTCTCTTTGTCTCTCTTCCTCCCTTCATCTTTTTATTTCTCTCCCCTCCTCTCCCTTTCTATGCCTCTCTCTCTCTCTCTCTCTCTCTCTCTCTCTCTCTCCGTGTTCCCTTCTCCTCCCTCTCCCTCTCCCTCCCTTCTCTTTCATTTCCTTCCTTTCTCTGTATTTCTCTCCCCCTTTCTTTCTTTCTTTGTATTATTGTCTTCCGCATCCACTTAAAATTTGAAGTAATTTAAATTCTCATCTTCTATGGCCACTTAGAATTGACAGATCCATGTCTTCCACTTCCATCGATCTTTAAATTCTGCCTTAAATTTGCATCATTCGACACTTAGCATTTTTATGGTGTTTAAATTTGGCTCTCATGACCCCACATGTAGTGTTTGCATTGTGGTGGGAATCAGCTTCTAGTTGTATGTCCTAACCCTAGATCATGAGCTTATGCTAACCATGGTAGGCTTTGACACGTTGCATTGTACTATCAGTGGTTGCCAAGAAGACTCCCATACCCCAAAACCCTATAATCAGCCCTACTATCCAAGTAGTAGACATGTCAACTTTGGAAGGGGAGCTTCATTAGCTCTACTAATTCCTAATGGCTTGAAGTTAGATGCCCCTAGGATGGACATCAATCCCATGGGAATCCCAAGGCCACCTGTACCCATAGTGACCCATCCATCAAGCAATGCTATGATACACTTTATAGAGGAGCTACTAGAGGATGAAACATAGGTGAATCCTTATGTCTCCTATTACAAGGAGGGTAATCCTATACTGATGGATTTTTTATGAGTGCTAGTTATGACTTTAGGCACAGGAAGAGATAGACGTCTAGGAGGGGCTTCCAACCAAGAACCACTAGCATGTTGGACTTGTAGACATACCAAGTACATTTCATCTCATTACCCTAAAAAGGAGCAAGCAAATAGGGATAAGACTGACCTGAAATGTCCAGATTGTGCAGTTACACATTTGTGTGCTGATAACCCTAGAGGAAAACCCTCCACTAGCATGGGAATTGTGCGATCAATACCACTTGGACTCTTTAGCGTCACTCTCTATGTGTGTGTCTATGTGTTAGGCCAATTAAGAATGAAGCTTTATATATTTAGTAGATCAATTATATTACACTGATTTTTTAGACTACATCATCATTTTAGGAAGAGCAAAATATCATATCAATGTTTGCTTCAGGGCGAGATGACTATTCAAACATTTCTTTGAGGATAGTCACATAAGTATTCTTAGTTGTAGGATGGAGCTTCGAGGATAGTTATATAAGTCAATCCTTCCACTTGATCAAAACTTGTAACTAATATGATGGCATGTATCATACTCACAAAAATTTGAGATCCATTGTTGATTAGTAAAGTGCTAGGTGGCAAAGAACTACAATCTATTAGTGAAAGTAAGGAACCTTTAGTTTATGAGACTAATATTGTGATGGCTTTTAATGTTCACAAATAGATGTGAGCCTCAGTTAGCCAATTCATGGGCTAAATAATTCAAGAGTAACCAAGCTTCTATACACTTAGTGCAATAATGCATTGCAGTGAGGATATATATATTCCTCATGTAGGTTGCCACCAATTTGATGGGACCCATAAAATCTAATCTCTAGTTTTGAAAGGCTTCCAATGGAAATATTGGATGGACTTGCAATGGATCTCGAGGAAGGGGTTGACCAAGCCATTGGCAAGTGTCACAAAATTGGATAAACTTGTAGACATCACCACCCATGGTAGGCCATCGTAATCATGCTTGCTAGATTTCCTAATAATGATGTCAACTGAAAAGTGACCTCCTAAAATTCCTTGATGAGCTTCTTAGAACACAAATTTTTTCTCCATGGGGAGAACCACATGTGGTAGTACTCTAAACCAGGTTTGAAAGTAAATTTGGCCCAATATAGATTCCAAATGCTATGAAGAGCCAATCGTTTGTACTAGTGCATCAAAATATGGTTTGAGACTTCTCTTGAGTCTAAGAAAACTAGCATTTTCTTGTACCAGCTCCAAGAAGGACTAGGTAGATAAGGTTTTAGACTATCAACTATTGTGGAAAAGAGTGAAGCGTCTAGGAAATCATCATCAAATCTTGGAGGAGATTCTCAGGAATCTAGTTAGGAGAGGAAATATATAATGATATGATGTGCTCTTGCTCTATGCACTTCTTTAAAGTTAAACTCCTAGAGCCATAGTATCCATCTAGCCAAGCATCTTGATGTATTGCTATTTGCTTGATTAAACTAGGGTAGAATGATCCAAATGCAAAAACAATGAATGACCAAGCAAATAATGTTGAAACTTCTTAACTAAATAAATCATTCCAATGTATTTTTGTTCAGTGATAGAATAGTTTTTCTCATAGAGGAGAGTTGATTTTCTAGTATAAAAGATGGTTTGAAACCATTCATTAGATTCATGCTGCATGATCATCCTATCAATTGCAATAATTGATGCATCCAAAAATACATGGAATGATTTGGTCCAATCCAAAAGGATGAGAGTTGGGGCCTTTGAAAGTAACATTCGGAGATGTCGAAATGCCAAATCTACCACCTCATTCCATATGAAGGCCGATTTAGGAATGTGTTCCAACTAATTCAAAGAAATGGTTGCATGAGCTAGGAGGCGTAGATACCATCCATGCCAACAAAATGCCTAAGAAATTGCTACACAATAGATGGGGAATCTAGAACTATGGCTTGAATAATAATAGCC
This sequence comes from Lygodium microphyllum, assembly GCF_053477565.2. Taxonomy (NCBI): domain Eukaryota; kingdom Viridiplantae; phylum Streptophyta; class Polypodiopsida; order Schizaeales; family Lygodiaceae; genus Lygodium; species Lygodium microphyllum. The sequence continues at coordinate 181,689,938 of NC_141136.1, read as the reverse complement.
ACCTTGTGGGGTGGTCCACAATAATACCATATCTTGAAATAGCACATCCCAATAACATATCACCTTTGATAGCAAAAACACACTTCATGGGGTTAAGACAATGAGACTTACTTCTTGACATCTGGTGAGGCCTAGCCAAAGTTGATGCAAGTATAGCAGTGTTGTGCCGAAGACACTAAAGTCATCTAAAATTACTCACATGAAGTATGTTGAAGTAGGGTTTGAAGATTTCTTGCATATCTCATTGGAAAGAGGTCGAATCATTTTTCAAGAATAACCACATCACAATAGAAACAAATACTCTTCATCCTATAATGAAGGAAGTGTTAGGTTGATATTCAAGAGTAAGGAAGACCTAACTTTATTTGTTGAAACCATCTAGGAGAGAGAGAGAGAGAGAAAGAGAGATCTCCTTGCTGTGGCCATGCCGTGTGTCCGATGAGCGTTGCCCCAAATATGACACATCAGACGCCTAACAAGCACTTCAAAGACATTCTAGGTAAGTGTCTTCTCACATATATGTATACATAGGACAAATACTCATAATGCACTCATATATACACGTTGATGCAAATATTCATTTTTTCATTTACATTATGTCACTTACACACATATGTATTGACAAATTTTAAACATATACCCACCTGGCTACTTGTATAACAATGTATACTTTGGATATGATTATTTCATATTGATACATTATAATATAATGATTGTGGATTCTTATATGCTTATATTGTCAAATCAGCCCCAAGTGTGACTTAGACAAAACATGAGAGTGATACTTATGACAATGAGCATCTCCAAGAGCATACACATCGAGTATGCATCCCAAACATAGGCATAGACATATCACAAGTTTTCATCCATAGTCAACACTTGCATACATAAATGCAAGGCTAGATAATAGATGTACTCAAATTATGCAATGCCCTATAGTACAGAAATCCAAATGCATTTGCTCCTATACAATGGTCTGTTATAGATGTAGCAACAACCTACTATGTAGAAATTCAAAAATCCAATATAACCAAGTAGTCCTGAGAATCTTAAGACCTTGGGTTAGACTACTTCATCATATAGTTCTACGACATGCAAAATCATGCTTTTAATCCAAAAAAATGCAAAAACAAGACTAATTATTTATTTTTTCTCTATGAATATCAACCAAAACCTAGCTCCTCAAGCTCTTGGAAAAGCTCAAGAGCAATCCTTGATCTTAGATTTGTACACTCAACTCTTCTATCTGTGAAATCTATGCACAAATCATTTTGAAAGTGAAATTTCAAACACTCGAGCATGCAAGCTCTCAAACATGTGATGCACTCTATAATATTAAACTCAATGCCCAGCTCACTCAAGATTCACTAGCCACAAAAAAACTCTATGCATATGTCCTATGCAAGAACATTGCAACATGCTATGGTTAAACACCCTAGGACCCGTCACCTGATACCAATTGAAGAGAGAGAGAGAGAGAGAGTTTGTGTGAATCAATAGATACATACAAACATACACACACATACATACATACATACATACATACATACATACATACATGCATACATACATACAAACATACAAACATACACACACACACACATACATACATACATACATATTGTAACGTGTCCACCTATTCGCTTGCAGGACAAGGACACGTCTCAGCAGCCCATCAGAATGAGGGTCTAGAAAGCTCCGCCTGGCACTCCCATGGAATGTTACGGGGTTTGCGATCTAGGTCTTTCTGAGTCTGCCACATAGCGGAAGTATTCCAGCCATTCCCACTTAGGACTAACCTGAATCAGGGTTTTCCTAGTGGTCAAACTCCTAGAACGGCAGTTAGTGTTGAACCCCAGGCAAACTACTTTACGCAGAAACGTCAGGGCCGAAGAGGATTCATGCTACACTTGGTTCAAGGAGAATGGAAAACAAGAGGGATGCAAGGCTCGACCTCTTTTTCCATAGGGCATAGTCCCATTTCGTTCCCCTAAAACAACATAAATCAGGGTTCTAGTAACCTAGATTCTAGCTCAATGTTCCTTGCTGTTCATTTCCTTTGAGAGAAGTTCCCTGCTATCCATTTCGTTTGAGAAAAGTTCCCAGCCAACCGGGACCACCCATCCATAGGACGGACCCATGGCCACATCCACCACACTTTCCTCAGGGTTGCTTTAGTTGTCTAATTACCTACCCCATTTAGTTGGACATGCATAAAATAGATTCCTTAATTAGCCAATTAGACACCGGTTCCTTCACGTAATCTTAGCACTTGACATAGAAAAAAAGTGTCAAACAAGTTCCTTTTCAACAAGTTATCTTATTATCTTTGGAATAGATCCATATAATCCAGCCAGTAGGCTAATTCCATAATCCGCCCAAAGGCAATCCATAATCCGCTCGAAGGCTATCCAGCAATCCACAGGGATTACTAATCCAAGATTCTGCCCGTAGACTAGTATACGGGCCTCGAGATCCAATCCCATGTCACGTTGGCCTCTTGTGCAGGGCCCGAAAGGCAAGGGATTTACGGCCAGAGCCCCCTGGCACCCAAGCGTCCTCCTGCTCCAAGTAGTGCCCGATGGAGAGACCTCTCGCAGCGGCAGGTTCGGTCCATGTTCCCGGCGTGGCTAATAACCCCCTTGGTTAGGTTCAAGCAGACAGCCGGCGGTAACTAATGCTGCCTCACCCTTTAGGCCTTCAACCTGAAGCATTATTTATCTTTCCATCTTTAGTTCCTTGAGAAATCAATGCAAACAATGCTCCTAAACTGTTACAAGCACAATCAATTCCCAGTGGTTGTTTATTTGGCCAATTGAGTGAATCCTTCTCTCCGAATGCATCCAGCATTCGATCTAGGATCAATTGCGACATGGCACGATCCCCAAGGGTTTGTTTGTTCACCCTTTTGTCCTTGGGTTAGGGTCATACCCTGTTAACCCAAATTAACCAACACTTTAGGTTCCTTAAGTTAAGACAATGAATCCTGGCGACCATGTCGCTCTAACTTATTTGATCCTTACTTACTAGGCAAAACATAACTTCTTGGCAAATCAGCCAAGAAAGGTGATGTAGCAGGATGACTACCCATCCTCTTACAAGTTATACCTGCGCTGGAACCTGCCAACCTCATTCCAAGGAGTGGCAAATCTCTCTTGTGAATAAACCACAAAGCCGCGCGACGTTGTCAAAGAATTTATTGTGCATAATATAAATCATGGGATTCTTATGAACACAGAAGAACTTCACTGGGAGGTATATGAGGAATTTGCATACAAAATTCAGACATTGTTACCCAATAACCAACTTAGTTACATAAGTTCTTTTCTGTTTCGCATATAATTTTTAATTGTACCATGTATATTGATGAAAAATAAGTCTACAGGAACCTACAACTTGCTCAGCTGGAAGTAATTGATAGACTGCAAGATAAATCACATTGATTCAAGTGCAAAAATATGGTTAAAACTCAAGAAAAATGCCAAAAATTGCCAAAATTCCACTAGGTTCACAAGGGACCTGAAGTAATAGACTAATGTGACCAACAAGTGACTTGAGTAGGTCAAAAAGTGACATGGGCCTGAGCAAGGAGCAGCCCACATTTTTCGACTCAAAATGTGGGCTGCACAGCGTGACTACAATTGCAGAAAGCTGAAGCTATGGTGCATGCTTTAGAGCATGCAAACTGAAGATCAACAAGACCTGAAGATGAAGATGTAAACATGGTGAGAGCTCCACTTATCTGTGCATTTGGTTTGACGAAAATGCATGATATGACAGTCTATAAAAGGGGGAAATTTGAGAGAAAAGTATTTAGCCTGCTCTTATGCACAACTTCTCTCATTTTGTCTACCTTATTCTTGTTCCAATGAAGCCCGACTTGTACCCAAGTACTTGAGCGACTTTGGGGCAAGCAAAAGGTGAGGATTTTGAAGGTGTATGGGTTGTTATGGGCTGAAATAACCAGTCATAAACAGGGCAGCCCACTGTTCTTCTCCATTTTTATGAGAAAACAAGAGATTTATGTGGTTGTAATGGAAGAAAATGACCTCATTTCATCAGGACTTTGCTCATTAATGATTAGAGGAGCTTATTCATGAGTTTATGCTCTCTTTTTAGCTTAATTCTGGGCTGGAATTTTCTATTTTAGAACAGGACTGAAGTAAAGATTATGCTTCTTCAATTCATTTCATGTACCATTGGCCCAAATCTTGAATGTATTTGAAGTCTACCAACATAATACTTGTTCCCTAGAATTGAAATCCATTTATGTACTTGAAATCAAAGTCATTAGAGCTTACATTTGATATTCATATTTTGATTGAGAATCTGAAAAATATCCTTTATGTTATGGTGTATGTATCCAGAGGCATTTGATGTAATCAAGATAGAGTTATTTATTCCATTCATGTATACTAAATACATAGAGAAAAAGCTTGAATTCTTCTTCCGTATCTAAATCATTTCTAAATCCCGGATCTTATTAAACCCCAATCTATTTCCCCTTCCTAAACCTTGAATCCCATACTCCTCTTCTGCACTAAGCCCTGGTGATAGACCTTCAGCCCTTAACACGACGACAGTGGTGAACCTTGCGTGAAGGTCCGCTGCGGAAGAAGGAGTCCAATGGGAGAGTCATCAAGTTTGAGAGGAGATGCCTTGCAACAGTTGGTTTGTCTAATGCAAGAAAGCCAACAACAACAATTGCAATTTCAGCAGCAGTTTCAATTGCAACAACAACGGAGACAAGAAGAAGAGCGGATTGATGCTGCTGCCATTAAAGCCTTAGAAGCACTTGGGCAAGAGCTCAAGCAATTTAATGGGAAAAATGTGTCCTCTTTTATCCACCTCTATACTGACAAGATGGTCTTCTTTGGAGTTCCTCAACATGCTTGGAGCCGTTATTTTGCCCGTCTGCCTGTGCATGGTCTCCATGACCGAATTCATGGTCTTTTCCAAAAAGATGCGGGATGGTCCATGTTCAAGAAGGCTCTTCGAGAAGAAATTTTTCTTGAATATTCTAGCCTTATGACAAAGAAATTCTTCACTCAATGGGTGGAAAGGCCCAATAAGGGTCTAACCGCCACTGCTCTTCATCGAGAATTTGAAAGTAAATTTTCCCAACTAGATCCTGATTATCAACAAGGTATGGAAAGTCAGAAGATTGAATTATTTCTAAAGGCTGGAAATTCTTCTCTTCAGGAGAAGTTAACTAATTGACCTAAAGACCCTGGCTCTAAGACGGGATTAAAGACTGCTTGGAGTGATGTCACTGAAGCAGTTAATATCATTGCTCGAAGAGAGCGGTTGCGCCTAAGATGGGGATCAACCCCTGCAACAACTGAATCCATGAAAGAGCCTATTCTAGTTTCTCGACCTCCTGTCTCTATGGCCGAGCAACCAAGAAATTCTATTGTTCCATCTCCAAAGAAGGATGTCATGGACGAGCTAATTAAAAGCATACGGAATCTCCATCTTAATCTAACGGAGATTAATTCTAAAGTGGAAAGGCTTGATGTAAAAGTGGAAGAAAGGGGATGGTCAATTGTCCAAAGGCCTGTATGAGAAGGCTTCAAAAGACGTTGTATTTGGTGTGATAGCCTACAACATGACAAGAGGGAGTGCAGTGCATTCCGAGAAGCTGAAGCACAAAAATTAGTCTTTTGGAAGGATGGTAAAATTCATGCAACCAAAACCGGGCTTCCTCTTGAGCCAAACATCGGCAATTGTGGCATGAAGAAAAGATTGGAGGATTTGACAACAAGAACAGCCTATGCAGCTGTTGATGCAGCAACCTATGGGCTGCAAATTGAGCCAACTAATGAAATTGTTAAAGCATGTAAAACTAATGCAAAATCTAAAGTGTGGATGCAGGCCTTGGATTGCGTGGAGCAAGGCAAGGCAACCAAAGATGATTTAACTACTGCCAGTCAATGTATCCAAGGAAGAACTGGTTGGACCAAGCCTATTGATTGATTTTCAGCTTTTGCCTGGCTAGCTGAAATTAATAATCAAGAAGCCATGATAGAAGAAAAGAGAAGAAGAGATGAAGATGTTGCCGGTTCTTCTTCTTCAGGTCCAACTAAACGCGTGACAAGAAGTAAACCGGACTAACAAAAGGCTACTAAAAATCCATCACCACCGGAGCTTGATATGGAAGATGCCCCTCAAGCAAAGAAGATAGAAGGAAAAAGAAAAATCAAACATCCCAGTTACAAGTTGCAGTCAGACATAAAGACCGCAACAGATCTTAAACGGATCCTAGAAGAAAGGATTCTTAGTAGTAGAATTGAATTTACATTAGGTAAAATTCTCGGAATTGCAAAATGAGGATTTCATGATGTAATAATTGATGTAATTAAATGAAAAAGACAATATGTTGGTGAGGAAACTGAAGAATCTGTGCATGCTTTTTTGCAAGCACTTCATGTGTATTTGCAGGATGAAGAGAAGTTGAAAACTCAAGGGATTCGATTGGAGGCAATCAAAGAATTGATTTCAGCCATAGAAGCCAAAGATGAAGACATTTATGAAGCAGAAACTGATGAAGCCATTATGGTGGGGACTTCTCAATCTAAAGTGCATCCCATGCTTAAGAAAGAAGCTCATCTTCACAACATGCAAGAATAAAGTGATGCTCACTTTATTCCTAGTAGTCACGACACCCGTACCCATTGGGCAAGGGGCGACTACTAAAACCATTGTTAAAATCGGTGAAAAAGAAACTCCATGCATTGCCCTTATAGACCATGGTTCAGAGGTTAATGTTATGTCAAGAAGTCTCTATGAGAATGGCGGATGGCCCATTGATGTGGACCCAGGATGGCGCATGAAGGTAGCCAATAACTCTTCTGGCAATCTTTATGCAGCATGTCCTTATGTACAAGTTACTATTGGTAATGTAAAAGATGAATTTCATTTCTTTGTTCAAGATTCTTGCAGCTATCCTATCATTCTTGGTCAACCATTTATTTTTGAGTCTCATTTAGAGACAAAGGCCCTTGATGATGGTTCATCATATGCTCGGATAAGAAGTAAGGATAATGACAAAGCTGTCCAATTCCTGACCGCTGTCTGTGTAAATCACCACCGGAATAGGGATCCATTGAGAGATCATCCTGCTCCTCCTAATGCCCGGGAATTTAAGGGTTTTCGGGTAGCACTACTATAAGTGGAGGCTATGGCAGTGCATCATGTCATAAAAAATTGCCTCCACATAAAAAGGAGGCAAGGCCAAAAGCTAACTTGCAGACTTTTACAGCCAATAGTGTGGGCTGTTATTAATAGTTTTCAGCCATGAATAGGGTTGAAAGAAAGTATTTGTGTCATATGAAACAAGAGCTAAAGCAAATTGATGTTTCACCTAAAGATGAAGAAATTTCAGGCTATTTTATGGGCTGAATTATAATGATACAATGGCTGAAATTTATACAGCCGTTCATGCTGAAAATCAGTCCATACAGGTATGTACATTGGATATGTATGACATAATTCAAGAATTTGCAGATTATGAAGCTTTTAGACAGCCAAATAAGGATGAATTAAGAGTAGAAACAAAGTATAAAACAATTGATAAAAAGGTCAAGCCGATGGCTACTCTTCTACCACCTGAAAGTGAAGGATTGGCAGAAAGGGTATCCAAACAGCCAAGCCTTCGTGATCCTAAAGATATTGGTCACCAATTTACAGCAGAAAGATTACAAAAGCTGAAAATTGGTGAAGACTCTTTCCTCTTGCCAGCTGAAAAGCAAATATTCATGCAAATGTTAAAGAATCATGGCAAAGCTTTTTCATTTCAACCACATGAAATTGGCTGTGTGGATCCAAGCATTATGGAACCAATGGTGATTTTTACGGTCCCACACATTCCTTGGAATCTTAAACCAATTTCGGTACCAAAGGCTTATTTGCCTAAGTTATTGGAACTTCTAAATGAAAAGATAAAAATGCGAATATTGGAGCCATCCTCAGCTCCATATTCCAACCGATGGTTTACCGTGCCTAAGAAGAATGGATCTTTGCGATTCATTCAAGATTTACAGCCTATCAATAAACTCACTATTAGAAATGTTGGATCAGAGGAAATTATTGATGAATTTGCTGAAGCTTTTGCAGGAAGAGCAATCTATTCCATGGTAGATTTATATTCAGGCTATGACCAATTTCAGCTTGCTTTGGAAAGCCGAGACATTACCACAATGAAGACGCCTCTTGGCTTAGTCCGCATGTGTACTCTACCTCAAGGGGCTACGAATTCAGTAGCTCACATGATGAATGCCATGCATAAAGTATTGAGGAATTATATTCCTCAATTAAGTCTTCCTTTCCTTGATGATGTTCCAATCAAAGGATGTGAAGTTCATGAGAAAAATGAAGAACTCAATGAACTTGGATGTCACAAGTTTGTTTCCGATCATATTAATGATTGTACTCAAATCTTGTCTAAATGAGATGAAGTCCATCTTACTCTTTCAGGTGCTAAATCTGTTTTTGGAGTCGAAGAAGTTCTTGTGGTTGGGCATATGTGTGGTCCGTATGGCCGAAAGCCTTCTCCATCCAAAATAGATGCTATCAGCAAAATGGAGGAAATATGTACAAATATTTCAGAGGTGAGAAGATTTCTTGGTGCATGTGTCTTCTACCTTATTTGGATACCACATTTTTCTCATGTTGCTGAAAGTCTTTATCAACTGCTAAGAAAAGGACAAACATTTATATGGGAAAAAGAACATACTCAAGCTATTCGAAAACTGAAGAAAATGCTGATTTCAACCCCCACTTTAAAGAGGGCTAATTACTCTAATGGACAGCCTATTATACTCACAGTAGACACAAGTCCTATTGGAATAGGATGGGCAGTTGGTCAAGATGACCTTGAAGGCAACAAATATGTAATCCGCTTTGGAGCGAAGGTTCTTAATGAACGACAAAGAAGGTATGCTCAAATTAAAAGAGAACTTTGGGGAGTAGTAACTGCATTGAAATGTGACAGGGAGTATTTCATGGGCGCACATGTAATAGTGGAAACTGATTGCCTTCCACTGTTGGGCATGATTGCCAACTGTTCCACTCCCGACATAGCCATGCTAAGATGGATAGCCTATATTAAATCCTTAAATCCTGATTTAAAACATATTGCAGGAAGAGATAATCCAGTTGTTGCTGACATGCTTTCACGTGCCAGATATAAGGATGAAGAAGAAATGATGGATGAAGAAGAATTAGAGTCTATAAATGATGCTGTAAATGCAGGTACAAATCTGAAAACAGCAAGTACAGCTGAATCTAATGTTGATTCAGCAGTCAAAAATGCAGGTACAATAATAATTACAGTAAGTACAACAGGTTCAGCTGCTAAAACAAATTTTACATCAACAAGGAAGGATGAAACAACCAAAGAAGGACAGTGGGCAGCTAGTAGACAGCATGCTCAATGTTTTGTTATGGTTTGTTCACACTTTAAAGAAGAATATTATACAGATGATTGGCTAAAAATAGGCCAATTTTTGAGCACTATGACAAAGAAGGAAGATTGGACTAATGAAGAGTTTAAGAGAATTAAGAGAAAAGCTTGTGATTTTTTTCTTAAAGATGGTTACCTTTGGAGGCATGCGAAAAAGAAAGGAAGGGCGCCTGTTCGTGTCTTAGGAGACAAAAAGACTCAAAGACAGGTCATGCAAGAATTTCATGAAAGCCTATTCGCTGGTCATAGAGGCATATGGGGCACTTTTGCCAAAATAAAAGAGAAATTTTGGTGGCAAAACATGTATAAAGACATTCAGCATTTTGTTGAGTCTTGTCATGTTTGTCAAATGTACTCTATGGTAAAGCATAGAGATGGGCTTCAGCCTACCTATCCTTTATCCATTAACTATAGATGGGTTATTGATTTAGTAACCATGCCTACAAGAATTTGGAACATGAGATATCTAGTACTTGCTAGAGAATATCTCACAAATCAAGTGGAAGGAAAATCCTTGACAACAAAGTCTACTCATGCTGTTTGTAGATTTTTACGTGAAGAAGTATTTTGCAGGTATGGATGTGTTGCCAAAGTAAGTGCTGATAGAGGAGAATTGGATGCTGATGAGGCTCGCCATTTCTTTGCTCAATTGGGAATTAAGCTATCTCTTACTTCAGCCTACAACCCTGAAGGCAATGGTAAGAGTGAAAGAGGTCACCAACCAATCCTTAAAGCTTTAGCAAGATCTTGCAAAGGAAAGATGAGGGAATGGCCTAGAATGCTACCATTTGCATTATGGGCTGATAGAACTACCCATAGTGCAGTAACAGATTACATGTCGGCTGAACTAATATATGGACAGCCACCTATCATGCCTATTGAGGAGTCCATTTTCACATGGAGTATCTTACCTTGGGGTGAAGGCATGAATAGAGAAGAATTGCTCACTCTACGCATGCGACAACTTGAAAGAAGGCCAGAAGATGTCAGGACAGCCATTGAAAGGCTGAAAACAGCAAGATTAAAGAATAAGAAGAGGTTTGATAAACATCATCGACTCCATCCAAGAGCTATTCAAGAGAATGATTGGGTACTTGTCTATATATAGTGCTCATAGAAAGTTAGCCAAGCGATGGTTTGGACCATATGTTGTAAAAGAAGTACATAATAATGCTACTTACTCTTTGGCTGAAATGGATGGGACCATGATAAAAATACCAATAGCCGGGAAACGAATCAAGCTCTTGAAACGAAGAGAATCTTCAACTTATGATCTTGATGACTTAAATATGAGCCCTCTACTTGAAGACAAGCACGAAGAAAAAGACTTAGAGGATAAAGATGAATATATATCAGAAGAATACCCTCCTTAACCTGTAATCTTATGAAATGGCACATGTCGAAGGATGTGCAGGTTACGAGGGGATGAATGTCAAAGAATTTATTGTTCATAATATAAATCATGGGATTCTTATGAACACAGTAGAACTTCACTGGGAGTTATATGAGGAATTTGCATACAAAATTCAGACATTGTTACCCAATAACCAACTTAGTTACATAACTTCTTTTGTGTTTAGCATATAATTTTTAATTGTACCATGTATATTGATGAAGAATAAGTCTACGAAAACCTACAACTTGGTCAGCTGGAAGTAATTGACAGTCTATAGGATAAATCACATTGATTCAAGTGTAAAAATATGGTCAAAACTCAAGAAAAATGCCAAAAGTTATCAAAAGTCCACTAGGTTCACAAGGGATCTGAAGTAATAGACTAATGTGACCAGCAAGTGACCTGAGTAGGTCAAAAAGTGACCTGGGCCTGAGCAAGGAGTAGCTCACATTTTTTGGTGCAAAATGCAGGCTGCACAACCCAACTGCAAAATTGGAGAAAGCTGAAGCTATGGTGCATGCTTTGGAGCATGCAAACTGAAGATCAACACAACCTGGAGATGAAGATGTAAACACGGTGAGAGCTCCACGTATCTGTCCATTTGGACTGACGAAAATGCATGATATGACAGTCTATAAAAGGGGGAAATCTGAGAGAAAAGTGTTCAGCCTGCTCTTATGCACGACTTCTCTCATTTTGTCTACCTTATTCTTGGTCCAATGAAGCCCGACTTGTACCCAAGTACTGGAGTGACTTTGGGGCAAGCAAAGGGTGAGGATTTTGAAGGTGTATGGACTGTTATGGGCTGAAATAACCAGTCATAAACAGGGCAGCCCACTGTTCTTGTCCATTTTTATGAGAAAATGAGAGATTTATGTTGTTGTAATGGAAGAAAATGACCTCATTTCATCAGGACTTTGCTCATTAATGATTAGAGGAGCTTATTCATGAGTTTATGCTCTCTTTTTAGCTTAATTATGGAAAGGAATTTTCTATTTTAGAACAGGACTGAAGTAAAGATTATACTTCTTCAATTCATTTCATGTACCATTGGCCCAAATCTTGAATGTATTTGAAGTCTACCAACATAATACTTGTTCCCTAGATTTGAAATCCATTTATGTACTTGAAATCAAAGTCATTAGAGCTTTCATTTGATATTCATATTTGGATTGAGAAACTAAAAAATATCCTTTATGTTATGGTGTATCTATCCAAAGGCATTTGATGTAATCAAGATAGAGTTATTTATTCCATTCATGTATGCTAAATACATAGACAAAAAGCTTGAATTCTTCTTCCGTATCTAAATCATTTCTAAATCCCGCATTTTATTAAACCCCAATCTATTTTCCCTTCTTAAACTTTGAATCCCCTACTCCTCTTCTGCACTAAGCCCCAGTGGTAGACCTTCATCCCTTAACACGATGACAAGGTTGCAACTTATTGCACAAGTGTTGCACCTAACTCATGGGATCATTTCACCCATTGAACAACGTTTCGTGGTCAAGGAATTATGTTTAGACAAGATGCACGGTTTGGGGTGTCTTCTTACCAACCCAACCCTACTTGTACTAGGCCGACAACGGTCCGAGGGTTTCCAAACTCAATCCAAGTTTTAGCATTAGGTCGAACGATCCTTAGGGTAGAAACCCTAGATCATTGTTTGCATGGGCGTCCAACTGACCCAACATTCCGTGAATGTGGGTAGGACCTTTGGGCTTGAGGGCTTCCACTTGGCATCCAAGTACGATACTTGACTGCATTTCTGACGTGCCAAGCCCTTGCTAGTACTTGAGGTATTTATCGTATCGACCAGTTATGCCTATACGAATCCCTTGCAGTTTAGGTGATTTAGATAAATTGATCTACTTGTCTTGCAACAAGGGCGATCCTTTCCTAGAGATATTAACCTTGTTCTAAAGGTCTAAACAGATGCTAGATACCACATTTCGTGCAAGTATACGATTTGCTACATCTATGTTCTATAAGGTATGCAATAACCCTTTACTTTTCTTACTAAAGTCACGAGGAATGATAACCTCCATGAAACCTACTAGGGTTTACATCAAAGAGTCATACCTACAACCCTTTTGTCTAAGCTTTAGAATTTCATGCTTTGATAAGCCATGGAATCTTTTCCAAATGCAACTCGATGAAATGAAATTTATGCATGACGAATATGTAACATGCAACCCTTAGATACAACCTCGTTAATGAAGTTCATGTGACATGCAACCTTCAATCCGTTCGACAAACATCTTTGCATGCAACGTGCAATGTCCATAGTTTCATTTTCATGCCGTGCAACGGAAGTTAATAATTTCCTCATGCGAGTCATAACAAAGGAAGTTATTGACTAAATGCAAGATAATCTTTTCCTTCACGGCCAATGCACTTAACAATTTCCTCTTTAACCCTAGGCAATATGTGTTTTAGACTTCCAATTTGAAAATGCATGACAAGGCAACTTGCGACTAAGTTCATAGGGCGAGCAAGTGATTTTCATTCATAACTTTGGAGATGCAAATGATACAATTGCATGATATGCACCAATCCTTATCCATCGTTTACAGAGATACTTTCTCAAATGTACTTTTATCACTACTATATGAATTAATAATAAGCAAAAAATGCATTCTCCCTATGGAATTAAGTGTGCTTAAAGCATTTATTTATGTGGAAATAAATTCATGGCACCTGGGCTTGTGGGCTCGTAGAGATGTCCACGTGTATGTTTGGGGAAGAGCCTCCCGCGGGTGCGCCTTGCGTCTTCTTGGGAGCCATCATTGATGACTTGAACTCTGTGATCTCTTACTCGATCTCCGAATGTCCTCCGCTTTGGCAAAATGGCCTCCAAGCTCGCCTGCTTCCTCCCTTGCGCAAGAATTGGATCTTTACGAAGTCGGTTTTAAAACGGGGGAGGGTACGTAGGAACGAGGCTTAAGGGCCTTATCCTTTAGAAGCTTCCAAGAAGCCTCTAATGAGCTTCTGACTTTCTAGGACCATGTGGGAGAGAGGTAATGATTGAGGGGGGGAAAATTAATGACGACTAGGGGAGATTGATGGCGATATGGCAGTGGTGGTATGGTAGTGGCGCGGGGACTGGGCATGGTAGGGCAGTGATTCCCAGAGGCAAGCGGTGGGTAGCATGGTGCTGGTGGCAGCCTTTCTCCCTTCGATTCTAGCGCAATAGCCTCCTACTCTCCTCTCCCCTCCCCTTTGCTCCATAGGGGAGTGTTTATATAGTTCTTAGGGGGGGGGGGGGAGAGACTCCACACATGTGGAGGCCCCCATGCTTCTCCCTTCTCCCCATGCACTCCACCTCTACAAGCTCCCCACACCCCTTCTTTCACTCCCTCCCCTCTAGCCATGCGTTGGCTGGGGGAAGGGATAAGAATAGAAAAAAATTGACTTAAATTGCATCATTATCCCAATTGCCACTTCAAAAGGGGTATTCTTTCACGGCTATGCGGTCTTGAACCCCTGGCCTCAATTGCTCAATGCGGAGGCCTCATTTTTGTGCATGCGGGGTACAGATTAAGATACCGATAATTACGATGTGGGAGATAACATTGTATAGGTTTTACGCGACGTGCAGCGAGTCAAGTTCAATAATATTTTTGAGTAGAAATATTACATTCTCTTCCCCTTGGAGGAATCAAGATGTCCTCATCTCGAGAAGAAATAGGGGTATTGTTGGTTGAGATTACTTTCATCTATCCAAGTGGCATTCTCCTCGGGATAATCTTTCCACTGTACGACACATTCTCTCAAGGTTCTGGATCTCAATTGTCTCTCCCTAACATCTAAGATCCTGTCAAGCCATAGCTCAAGGACTCCTTGGCTAGGCATTACAACTTGTTGAACATCAAGTACATGGCTAGGATTAGGTACATACTTCTTCAGTAGGCTGATATGAAATACATTTTGAACCTTTAGGTTCTCAGGGAGCTGCAGTTTATAAGCATTGCGTCCTAGGCACTTGAGGATCTTGTAGGGTCCACAATACCTTGGACTTAGCTTCTTGCATTCTCCTAAGGATAGGGAACTATTCTTTGGGCGTATACGAATGAAGACCATGTCTCCTTCCTCGAAGTTTCTATCTTGACGTTTCAAATCCGTGTATGCCTTCTGTCCATACTTGGCGGCTTGGATGTCCTGTCTTATTGACTTCATTTGGTCATCCATATCTTCCAGCATCTGCCTTGAAGCTTCAACTCTTAGGGTTGGGTCTGAGAAGTTTAAAGGACTTCGACAGTTGTGCCCATACAATGCTTGGAAAGGGGTCATCTGAATGCTTTGTTGATAAGAAGCATTGTAGGCAAACTCAACTAGTGGCAAGAATTGAATCCACCTTTCTAGTTCACGACAGTAGTGTGCCCTTAGCGTATCCTCAATGACTTGGTTGACTCGCTCCATTTGACCATCGGTTTGGGGATAGTAAGCTGTACTAAAATAGACATGAGTCCCAATAGCTTCAAAGATAGCTCTCCAGAAGTGTGATGTGAAGAGAGAATAACAATCACTAATGATTCTTCTGGGCAACCCATGCAGTTTGAATATCTCCTTGATGAAAAACCTTGCAATGTTAGAGGCTTTATAGTTTTTCTTAGCAGGAATAAGATGTGCAACCTTGGTAAGCATATCCACCACCACCATGATGGAGTTGTATCCTCCCTGAACTTGGGGTAGGCCAACAACAAAGTCCATACTGATGAATTCCCATTTCATTTGGGAAATGTCAAATGGTTGCAACTTTCCTGGCATTTTGACATGTTCGGCCTTAATACGTTGACAAGACAAACACTCAATGACATATTTGAGAACGTCACCTTTAAGCCTCTCCCAATAGTAGCTCTTCCTGACTGCATTGAGGGTCTTGGAATAGCCACGATGTCCTGAAAAAGGGGAATCATGATCTTCCCAAAGTATCTTTTGCTTGAATGACTGGCTTGCCGGTATACATAATCTCGTTCTATAGTAGACAAGTCCACTATTGATAGAGAATTCTTGATACTTAGCCTGTAGCTTCGAGTCTTGATCCTTGATAGGGATCTCCCTTAGCAACTTATGATAGTTTGGATCATGGCATGCTTCTTCTCTAGCTAGCTCAAGTATTGGGTTGTTTGGCATAGATACCTTTGTGGCTAGAGATCTAGCTCTTGATGGATTTTGCAAGATTAGAGAATTAAGGAATGCCTTGCGACTAAGTGCATCGGCAACTACATTCTCCTTTCCAGGCCAGTATTTGATTTCAAAATCATATTCCTCTAGCACTTCAATCCATCAATGTTGCCTCATGTTGAGCTCATTCTGGGTAAAGATCCACTTAAGACTTTTATGATTTGTCACCAAGGTTTGTATGGTTTAACTCTTAACAAGGAATCAAGCTAAAGAGTCTCAAGTTTCCCATTTGGAACAAATAGGTTATAGATTACATGTACTATTGAGCAATCAATGAAAAAGGTTGCTTGGTGTATTGCTGTGCACATGTTGTGAAAGATTGCAGAAGACTAGCTTGCTGTGTTGTATCCTTGTTTGTGATAATGGCAAAGAACAGTGGAAATTCCATTATTGAGAAGCTCAATAAGAACAACTTCTTCATGGAAGTTTCATGTGACGAACTCCCTCACTAGAAAGGGCCTTTATGAGTTTGTTTCAGGCGAAGAAAAGGAGCCAGAGCTGGGTATCCCTTTGACTGCAGATGAATTAAAAGGATGGAAATAATGGAATGCGAAAGACAAAAAGGTGACATACTAGCTATTTGCAGCCATTGATAATACGATGTTGGGACATATCAGAAATGCAGAAACTTCACATATAGCTTGGACCATTTTTGAGAATATGTTTTCAGTATATACAAAGGCATGAAAGATTCAGCTCAAGCAAGAGTTGAATGCCTTGAAGAAAGGGAAAATGTTTGTCAATGAGTATGTGTTGAAGGTGAGGAGCATTGCATATGCTTTAGCAGTGATTGATGCAATGTGTGATGATGATGATTTGGTTTCATCCACTTTTAGTGGCCTTAACAATGAGAAGGCATGGAAATCATTTGTTGCTTTAGTATATGTACGGAAGCCATTTCCAGATTTTGATGAGCTGATCTCTCTCATGATTACCAAAGAGATCAATATGCAATGTGACTCATCTGAAAAAATTAGTGAACATGTTCAAGCATTTTACTCAAGTTCACGAAGGGGACGTGGTAGATCCTCTTCGAGGTAGATCCTCATGAAGGGGACGTGGTAGATCCTCTTCGAGGGGCCGTGGTATGGGACATGCTAGCGATAACCAGGAAAACAAGTTCAATCAGCAATTTGGTGAAATATAGGTCTTAGGAGGCTGAGGAAACTTTAGAGGCAGGGGGAGCTCTAGAGGAAGAGGTGGATGGCAGAATAGAGATTCTGGAAATTCTGCTATTTTTTTTCATTATTGTGGCAAAACATGCCATATTATAGCCCATTGCTATGCTAAGAAGGATGATGTTTGCAGTGGTAAATTGTAGCAAGGAAACTATGCATCGTCTTCACAGCAGAATGAAGACAAAAATGAGTGTTTGTTTGTTATACAGCATATGATGAATGCAGTTACAGGAAAGGGGACACATGATGATGTATGGTATGTCGATTCAAGTGCATCTAATCATATGACCAGTCATGTTAAATGGTTTAGAGAGATGCACGACTTACAAAATCCAGGTTATGTACAGATAGGTGATGATTCATGCCACCAATTTCACACATCATATAAGGACAAGGAAATGGTTTCCTTGTCCTTGTATGATGTCTAGACAAAGAGGCTGATAGATGTGTTACATGTGCCATCAATCACAAAGAATCTGGTGTTTGTTAGCCAAATGGTAGAGCAGGGGTTGCATGTTCAATTCAATCCAAAAGGTTTTTTTGTAGAAGACTTTAATGATAAGTGCAGGTTGGTCACAAAAGAAAGTAGAGTTGGCCGAATGTTCACTTTAGATGCTGGAATTCCTGCAATGGATGCTGCTATGTCTGCTAATGGAAAAGGAGTAGTTGCAGATATTGAAATATGGCATAAACGTATAGGACATGCAAATGTGAAAAGATTGAAATTAATGCAGTCTAGAGGATTGGTTACAGGGTTGCCTTCTTTTAGAGTTGTAGAATTGCATAAAGTTTGTGAAGCATGCCAGTTTGGTAAGTAGGCAAGACAACCCTTCTCGTATGACAGAGAAGTGAGTAGAAAAATACTTGATGTAGTACATATAGATGTTTGGGGGCCTACACACAATGTATCTCTTGGTGGCAGCAAATACTTTGCCACATTTATTGATGACTGTTCAAGGAAGTTACGGGTATACTTCATGAAGGAAAAGAGTGATGTGTTTGAGTACTTCAAATCTTTTAAGGCAGTTGTTGAAATTGAAATAGGCTTAAAAGTAAAGTGCTTGAGATTAGACGAAGGGGGAGAGTACCTCTCTAATGAGTTTAGAGGTTTCTTGAGGACCCATGGGATAAAGAGGTAATTTACTTGCAGGTATATCCCACAGCAAAATGGGGTTGCAGAAAGAAAAAATAGGTATATTGCAAAAGTCGCACGGGCATTAATGACTGAAAAGAATATGGCCAAACATTTTTGGTCTGAGGATGTTCATACTTCTATCTACATTATGAACACAACTCCCATAACTGTGGTTCATGGGATGACTCCTGAAGAATGCTTTACTGGCAAGAAGCCCGATGTATCACACTTGAAGGTATTTGGATGTGTTGCATATTTTCATGTGCTAGATGAGCGATAGAAGAAGCTTGATCCAAAGGCAAAAAAATGTATTTTTATTGGATACTCTTTAGAGTAGAAAGGGTATCACTGTTATAGCCCTATCACAGGTGAGTTCAGAGTGAGCAGGGATGTTATCTTTGATGAAATGGGCAGTTGGTATGCAGCTAATGGTGATGTATTAGATGATGATAATGATAAAGATATCTATGTGCAGAAAGAAAAACAAGAATCATGGAGTCTTATTGGACCAGAAACATCATCTGGTACTATATCTAAAGTGAGTCCTTGGTCTGGGAGACTAAGGAGTAGCCCCATATCTTCAGGTGGATCTATAAGTGTTGCAGGGAGGAAGAACAAAGGAAGGAAGAAAGTTCTAGATGGTAATGATGCATCTACCAGTCATTTGGGATTTGATGGAGATTCTAGAGGTTTGGAGAGTTTGGATGATGAGCTTAGTATTTCTTCAGTCAGGATACTAGGTGTACAGAGAGAGCTCATAGTAATGTAAAGGCTCCATTGAGTGATCTGGTGGTACACAGATCTAGCAAGTTCAAATACCCTGTTAAAAGATTTTATTTTGAAGGTTATGCAGCTCACCATTATTGTTATATGGTGAAACTAGTTGAGGATGTTGAGCCCACTTGTTTTGAGGATGATGTTGGTCATGCTCATTGGGATGTAGCAATGGATGAGGAGATGGCTGCATTAGAAGCCAATAAGACTTGGGATTTGGTACCCTTACCTAAGGGTATGAAAGCTATTGGTTGTAAGTGGGTTTACAAAGTCAAGCATGATGCAGATGGTTCAGTTAGTAGGTATAAGGCTAGGCTGGTTGCAAAAGGCTATGCTCAAACATATGGCATGGATTATGAAGAGACATTCAGTCCAGTTGCTAGGATGGCAACTGTTAGGTGTGTGATTGCCTTGGCAGCAGCCAAAGGTTGGAGTTTGCAGAGAATGGATGTTAAGAATGACTTTTTGCATGTTGAATTGCAAGAAGAAGTGTATATGAAGTAACTAGCAGGCTACGAGAATTTAGAGCATCCCACATATGTGTGCAAGCTAAAGAAGACACTCTATGGGCTGAAGCAAGCACCTAGAGCATGGTGTAGCAAGATTGGAGAGTATCTTGTCAATACTGGATTTTGTATTTTTGATGATGATCACTCACTTTATGTGAGAAAGGGAGATGCAGGTTTGGTCATCATAGTCATCTATGTGGATGACTTGATTATTACATGTGATAGTGACAATGGGATTGCTGAAGTTAAGGACTTCTTGAAGAAAAAGTTTGAGATGAAAGATTTGGGTGAGTTGAGATACTTTCTTGGTATTGAGGTGATCAAATGTGATGATGGTATATGGCTAACCCAAAGGTAGTATGGCTTGGATATGTTATCCAAGTATGGTATGACATCATGTAAGCCTCTTTTAGTACCATTGGAGCAAAATGTGAAGTTGAGTGCCGACATTGGGGATGAGATAGAAGACCCTACTATGTTCAGGAGGATAGTAGGGAGTTTGATTTACATGACTATCACAAGGCTAGACTTGAACTATGTTGTTGGCCTTGTTAGTCAATTTATGGAGATGCCTAGAAAGCCTCATTTGCATGCAGTTAGATATATATTGAGGTATGTGAAGTTTACTTTACATTATGGACTTTTTTATAAGGCAGGTAAGGACATACATGTCTTTGGATACAGAGATGCAGATTGGGCTGATAGTATGTCAAACAAAAGATCTACTAGTGGATTCATGTTTTCCCTTGGTAGTGTAGCAGTTACATGGAGCAGAAAAAAGAAACCTATAGTTGCTTTATCGAGAGTACAGAGGCTGAGTATAGAGGTGCTGCTATGGTAGCATGTGAGGTGGTATGGCTGCAAAAGTTATTAGGTGATTTGGACGTGCGGGGAGATGGTCCAATTGTCATTCATTGTGACAATATAAGTATCATACAGCTAGCTAGGAATCTAGTGTTCCATGCTAGGATCACGCTAACATTTTTGCAAAGGCAACTGGGTGCAGATAGTTGACATTTGAAGCTTCTCTACACCCAATGCCTTTGTGAAAATGTCAGCTATCTGATCCTGTGTACTGACATATACCAAGTTAATATCACCTACACAGGATCACATAGCTAACATTTTCACAAAGGCATTTGGTGCAGAGAAGCTTCAAAAGTTCCAAAGCTTACTTGGAGTTGCAGAGATAGAGTTGAGCTTGAGGGGGTGTTGAGATGGCAAGCTCAACACCTGCGGACATTCATGATGGACTGCCTAGCTAGATGAGTCTACACATCTATACTTAGCATGTTGGTGGTCATTATGATACTCACATGGCCACTGACTTATCGCTTATTATATTTAGTTTGTTACACCTACCTACAGCTGGCAAAGATATAGCACCAATCGATTAGTGCAGTCGATTATGTATTGTTTGACTTAGAAGGCCACTTTCCTTTATGTTGTATCTTATCTATACTTTGTGTACATTGTATAGGGTGTGGAAGAAGAAGAAGAAATCAACAAGAAAATGTTTTGGCCTCCATCTCTCTTCTTGTGTTCTTGAGTGAGCTTCATCTTTTGTATACAGTGTGCATTTGGCGTAGTAGCTCAAGCAAGTCCCCTGCCACACAATTCTTCACAAGAACAAAGTGTGTGAAGCTCCGGTGCTTTTGCCTATCGGTTGGCTTGACACGGTCGTGTGTTTGGTTCCTAACTATTCCTGCCAACTTTTAGGGTTTTTTTACTGCGCTACCTGGTTTGGCTCGCTTGGGTCATGTTGGAGTCTTGCAATCATCCCACAACATCAAACACCCTTTCAAACTGTTTGATCACAATCTCTAGGTTTGTAACTACATGTGAGGCATTTGGTGGGTTCTTCCAGTGCAAGTCACACTTCACATTAGCTAGGGTTTATCAAATTTCCAGTTTTTCCTTATCATGATGTGTCCGATTTTGAATATCGGATGTCCAATTTACTAGTGTTCGACTTTGGGGATTGAACAGGGTTGAGTCCGATTGTCACAATTGGACAAGTGTGTGTCTCGAGATGGTCCACCGATTTTGGTGGTTCGATTTCTGTGCATCCAATTCTGGGAGTCCAATCCTAGGGATCGGACGTCGGATTGGAGTATGTCCAATCGGACAAGGCTGTTGGTCCCATTTTGTGGTCTAATCCTCTCAATTGAATGGGTCGAGTGTTCGATCGATCGGACAATTGGAATTGGTCCGATTTTCAAAATCGAATAGGGTGTTCGATCAGAATAGGTCGGCTTGTCCGAGTCCAATTCTAGGAATCACAGAGCTTGCTTGGTCCGATTCTAGGAATCAGAAAGGTTTATGAGTCCTGGGAATCAAACAAGTCACTTAGTCCGATTCTGAGAATAGGACAGGTCACTCGGTCAAATTTTGGAAATCCAACACTATTGCAGGTGTCCGATTCCGTCAATCGAAATGCGTATCGATCACTTATTTGCCAAAAATCTAAACAGAGATGTTTCCTTTATCCGTAACAACAATCAAGAATCAAGAAAAGATGTGGACCAAGGGCTTTCTATAAACTAAATCTCGTAGAAAGCCCCGATATGCTTTGATCAATCAGACGTATACTTGGACTTGCAAGCTCTCTCTCTCTCTCTCTCTCTCTCTCTCTCTCTCTCTCTCTCTCTCAAAGCTAAAACTGTAAATGAGGTTTTCCCTGGTCACTCACGACCTTAAATCTTTAATGGCCAGCACCTTAGCCTTCTCAATCACCTCCTTGCTACCTTGAGACCTATGTCGCACTGTTTCAGACAAGGTGGATGGCTAACAATTTCAACAATATGTTCGGGGATGAGGTCTAATCGCACACAACACGCAGCTAGCAGACAGTACTGATCTTGTCTTCAATGTGCATCCAGTTTTCATGCTAGTGGGATTCATTGTCCTCACAAGTGAAGCAATTTTGGTGTTCAAGGGTGTTTCGGGTACAAAGAGTTATAAGAAATCAGTTCATCTTAACTATCCAAACATTGGCTTTTGTGCTGGCTATAGTTGGCATTTGGGCAGCCTTTAAGTATCATGGTGTAAAAGGAATTGATGATTTCTACAGTTTGCACTCATGGCTGGGTATTTCAACAGTCCTTATGTTTTCTTTATAGTGGATTTCTGCATTTGTAATTTATTGGTATACTGGTGCTGCGGCCTACCTTGTTCATCAAGTTTATATATAAATCACAGTGCAGCATGTTTTCTCTGAATTGCTATAGCTATGGCGGTCAGCATTGGACAGCTCTGACTGAATCCTGGAGTTATCAGCCGTTAAAGAAACACAAAAGGGTAAAACAAACCAACTTATGTTAGTAAGCCTACGTTTTTCTTCTCATGCTGACATGCAAGAAGGAGCTTCAAAGATCCATACAATCATTATAGCAGAAGGATCTACAAATGGTACAGAATTAAATCAAGTGGCCTAAAATTAGTGGACTGATCAGATTGGATTTCATCTTGTATTTTATAAATATCTTGGCAGTAATACAATTGTTACTTGGCATCAATTTCTCGTCTTGCTTATTCACATGATTGATCTTCTATCTTGAAATTCGTCAGGGACCTCTGTGGTTGCGAATTTGCTTTTAAAAAAACCCTTCGACATCTTTGGTGAACCCGACGTGAAAGCATCGCATTTAAAAAAATTTCAGGATGGGAGATACTTCAGCATCAATTTCAGTCCCTTCTAGGATTCTTGCTTTGACCTCTACTTTGACTCCATCATCAACTTCTGCTTCAAGTACTTCTACGGATGATTTAAAGCAGATTTTGCAGAATATGTCTATGTATATGCAACTTCAAAATCAGCAGACACAATTGTATATGCAGCAGTAGCAACAGTTACATCAACAATAGTTGTCTCAACAAAGGCAACTATATTCGGAGCAAGAGAATGCAATCAACGTGACTAAGGCGATTGAAGCAGTTGAAAATGAAAAGAAGCTATTTGATAGCTGTAATGTATCGGCTTATTTGAAGATATATGAGATGTATGAGATGGGATTTTTTGGAGTACCGACAGGAATTATGAGTAAATATTTTCTTCACCTTGTCACACCCGCCTTGAGGGTAAAAGTGACTGATCTTTTCCTTCAAAATTTGCATTGGCAAGATTTTAAGAAGGCCCTGAAAGAGGAGTATTTTCTTGAGGACTTTGGGATAGCAACAAGGTGGTCATTCCGAGAGTGGGTCTACATGCCAAACAAAGGTCTAGTTGCTTCAGAATTGATATGAGAATTTGAAGAGCGGTATAGTCAGCTTGATGCTATTGAACAAAGAGCATTGGATATTGAGAAAGTTGAGCTTTTCTTGCAAGTTGCAGATCCTGCTCTTCAGGAAGAATTAGGAGAGCTTCTTAAGGATCGCACGAAGCCTATGGGTCTTAAAATAGATTGACAAGATGCCCAAGATGCGGTCTTGACTTTGACCAAGAGGCGGATATGGAAGACCCTCCTATAGAATGGATCTATGACACCGATGCCGTCTTCTGCTCCTATGTCTGCTTCTACCCCTGTCATTTCTTCTCTTCCTCAGCTAATTACTTGGCCTACGCCAGTGCTTACTGTTTCTAATCCTCTTGTTCCTCCTGTTTCAAGACCGATGTCAACTTCTTCTACTCCAAAATCATCCGCTCCTTTGGTTCCTTCCTCTCTTGATGACATAATCAAAGGCATAACGGATTTGACACTGGAGTCAATTAAAGAAGAATTGGTTGTAAAATTAAAAGAGTAGTTTGCCTCGACTGCGCCTACTATTTCCTCTAGTGATCCTAGTGCACCTAGGAGAGATTGAAGATGTATTTGGTGTGATAGTACGGACCATCAGCATTGCAAGGATTGCGAATCTTTTGAAGATGCAAGGAGGAATAATTTGGTATTTTGGGGACAAGATGGCAAGATCTGGTTGACTGAAACAAGAGCTCTGCTTGCTAACAATTTTGGGAAAGGTGGAATGAAGAAATTAGTAGATGATATGGCTGTGCATACTTCTTATGTGGCAGCTAGAGGAGATGCCTTTGTATATGGAGTCCAGATTGAGAAAGGTTCAGAGAGTTAGTCAGCATTATAGACCTATGCTATGGAGACGACAAACAAGGGGAAAATCCAACAGACTGTTTTGACTAGTGCAGGTTCTAGCATCAGATCTGAGACAGGTTGGGATTTGCGTGTTGATAGGTACACTATTTATGCCTACTTGGCTAAGTCTCAGGGAGCAGATGTATTTGTTGAGGAGAAGCGCAAGAGAGATGAAGAGAATCCAAATGTAGCTAAAAAGACCTGAGGGGGTGAGTTTGTTACTCCACCTACTACAGGGCAGTCTTCAAGACCAGGGCCAGAACAAAAAATGGAAGATGCTCAAAAGAAAGAAAAGAGGCACTAACCTAGACAGAGAAAGCAGCCAGGATTAAGATTAATGTCCGATATTGAGACATCTACGGACATGAAGAAAATCTTTAATGACAAAATACTTGGTAGTGAGGTGAATTTTACTATTTCTAAGGTTTTGGGCATCTCGAAAAGAGAGTTTCAAGATCAGTTCCAAGAAATCCTGAAGAGGAAAAGACATACATTGCCTACTACTGATACACAAGAAGTTTTGATTGGGGAGTTGGATGAGGATGAGGATGAGGTTATGGTCGAGAATGCTTCTATTTTTCCACACACAGAGAAGAGAGTTGAGCCTATGCATTATGCTAAAACTAATGAGCCTATCTTGGTACCGTGCAGACACTTTTCGCAGAGTCATTGGGCTAGAGCAACTACAGAAACAATGGTAAAAATTGGAGAGAAAAAGGTGCCTTATGTTGCTTTGGTGGATCATGGTTCAGAGATTAATCTCATAGTTCGTGGAGTTTATGAAAGTAATAGATGGCCTATGGATGCAGAGCATGGGTGGCGTATGAGAACCGCCAATAATACTGCAGGTGATTTGTATGCTGCCTGTCCTAGTGTCAAGATTTCTATTGGAGATGTAGAGGAGGATTTCCATTTCTGTGTGCAGGATTCATGCTCTTACCCCATAATCCTAGGACAACCATTCATCACAGAGATGCACATGGAGACGAAAGTAATGGATGATGGATCTGCTTATGCATGGATTTGCAGTAAAGATGGTATGAGAGCAGTCCAGTTTATGACAGTGTGTGTAAATCATGCTAGAAACAGGGATACTCTTCAAGATGCGCCTTTGCCCACTATGAGGGATTTGGGTTTTCATTAGGTGCCGCTGTTCCACGAGACGATGGTGGTACAGAGCACAGGAGATTAGAGTTCTCGCCTCCTGGCAGCAGTGTTTTATCCTCCAATTTTGTTGGAATTTCAACAAATAGTTCGATGAGTTATCATAAGATTTCTAAGTTGCCTAGAGCTGCCATGTAGTACATATGCAAGAAGGAGAAAGATTTGAAAAATGCAGGTATTTTAGAGGATGATGAGCATATAGATGGGATGTATGATAGTATGGTTTGTGCAGATACGATGATAGAGATGGAAAATATGCTGAAAGCTGATATGTAGAGTTGTCTCAGTAATGTATCAGTGCAATCCCTGGACATGCTTCATGAAATTTCAGATTTTGTGTCACATATAAAGTCAGAGGCTAAGGTGACTCGGCAAAAAGTGTTGAGAGCTGAAGAAATTCAGCATACAGAGTTTCCAGCTGATTATGATCAGCGTACAGAGACATAGAGGGCTGAAAACTTTCAGTCGATAGAGTTTACTGCTGAAATATTTCAGCATCTAGAGTTTAGGGTTGTTCCTATGCAGTCCATAGAGCAGAGGGCTGAGGATATTCAGCCACACCAGAGGGTAGGGTAGAATTGCTCATTTACAGCAAGATTTGAGTAATGCAGAGGATCATAATGAAGCTAGGGTTGACACGAAATACAAGACTGTGGATAAGAAGGTGAAGTCGATAGCTAGACCGCTTCCACCTGACAATGATTAGCAAATAGAGAGGGCTACCAAGCAGCCAATTTTGGGGAATCTAGAGCATATAGGCCATAAATTTTCAGTAGAGACTCTTGCTGAATTAAAAATTGGAAATGGTGATTTCTTGCTACCCTCAGAGAAGCAATGCTTTCAGGATATGCTTGAGCAACATGGAAGGGGGTTTGCTTTCTTCTCGCATGAGATTGGATGTGTGAATCTGGATATTGTTGCCCCTATGGTGATCTTTACTATTCCTCATATTCCATGGAACCTCCGACCTATTCCAGTGCCTAGGGCACACATGCCAAAGCTAGTTGACTTGTTGAATGAGAAAATCAGGATGGGAATCCTAGAGCTGCCATCTGCACCATACTCAAATAGGTGGTTTACGGTTCCAAAGAAGAATGGTTCTCCCCGATTTATAGAGGACATGCAACCAGTAAATAGAGTTACTATCATGCATGGTGGTATAGGTCCACTTGTGGATGAGTTTACAGAAGCATTTGCTGGACATGCCATCTATTCTTTAGGTGACTTGTATTCGGGATATGATCAGTTTCACCTGGCCTTGGAAAGCAGGGATATAACCACTATGAGAACTCCTATTGGGCTTGTCAAGATGTGTATCTTGCCTCATGGTGCCACTAATTCTATTGCACATATGATGAATGCCATGCATAAGGTCCTTCGTGAGTATATACCTCAGCTTACCATGCCTTTCTTGGATCATGTGCCCATTAAGGGGTGTGCAAAAGAAGAGAAGACTGAGAGTCTAAATGAGCAGGGATGCAGATACTTTGTGGCTGATCATATTTCAGCTTGTGAAAAGATTTTGGCCAGGTTAGAAGAAGTGAACTTGGCGCTATTAGGGCAGAAATCTGTTTTTGGAGTAAATGAGGTCGTCATTGTTGGACATATGTGTGGGTATTATGGTAGAAAACCTTCACCTGCGAAGGTGGATGCTATAGGAAAGATTACGGAGTATTGTTCTACCACTTCAGAGGTACCGAGATTCATTGGAGCCTGTGTGTTTTACATGATTTGGATACCCCAATTTGCACACATAGCAAATTGTTTATATCAGCTGCTTCGAAAGGGGCAAAAAATTTATTGGGATGAGAGCCACATTAGAGCCATGCGAAAATTGAAGAAGTTATTGTAGATTGCTCCTACTCTCAGGAAAACGGATTATTATTGCGGAAGGCCTATTGTATTGACAGTTGACACTAGTCCAATTGGCATAGGTTGGGCTGTGGGTCAAGATGATTCAGATGGAAAAATGTACGCTATTCAGTTTGGGGCAAAAGTCCTAAATGAGAGACAGAGGAGGTATCTGCAAATCAAGAGGGAATTACTAGGAATTGTTATGGCTCTCAAATGTGACAAAGAGTATTTTATTGGAGCCCTAGTTATGGTAGAGACAGATTGCTTGCCATTGATAGGTATGATTACGAGTTGCTCTACTCCGGATATAGCTATGCTGAGATGGATCACATACATCAAGTCATTAAATCTAGAATTTAAACATATAGCAGGGAAAGATAATCCAGTGGTGGATATGCTATCTAGAGGCTGATATGATGATGAGGAGACACTACTTGCAGAAGAGGATGATGCAGAAATTTCAACCGCTATGGTTGATCATGTTTGTCATGTCTATGGTATTGTGGCTTTCATAGAAGAACTCTATGTTGGAGATTGGTTGCAGATTGGCAAGTACATTAGTACACTAAGAAAAAGAGATGAATGGACAGATGAAGAGTTCAAGAAGATCAGAAAAAAAGCCTATGGTTATTTTCTCAAGGACGGATTTCTTTGAAAGCACTCGAAGAAAAGAGGTGGATTACCCTTGCGGGTTGTCTGCAATAAAGAGACCTAGTTACAGGTGATGAGAGAGTTTCATGAGAGTCCTTAGGCTGGTCATAGAGGAGTGTGGGCTACTTATGAGAAAATCAAGGAATAATATTAGTGGAAAGGCATATACAGAGATGTTTCTCGCTTTGTAGAGACTTGCAGAGACTGTCAGATGTATTCCGTAGTGCATCATCAAGATGATCTTCATCCGACCTATCCGCTATGCATTCATTATAAGTGGGTAGTTGACTTGGTTACTATGCGAATGGGTCTATGGCAGATGAGATATATTGTTTTGGCCAGAGAGGATCTTACCAATCATGTTGAGGGTAGACCTTTGAGAATGAAGACCACTAGTGCAGTGTGTAAGTTCTTATTGGAAGAAATTTTTTGCAGGTATGGCTGTGTGGGTACGATCATTGCAGATCGCGGTGAATTAGTTGCAGATGAAGCTAGGGAGTTTTTCTCTCAACTAGGAATCAAGTTGGCTCTAACCACAGCATACAATCCAGAGGGAAATGGAAAGAGTGAAAGAGGGCATCCGCTGATAGTGAAAGCATTAGCCAAAGCATGTAGAGGACCGATTGGAGAATGACCGAGACTTCTACCATTTGTTTTGTGGGTTGATCGTATGACTCACAGTGTTACCACAGGATATATGCCTGCAGAGTTGATGTATGGTTAGAAACCGGTTATGCCGACTGAGACTTGTGCTTTGACTTGGTCAGTTTAACCTTGGCAGGAGGATTTGTCAAGAGAGGAGCTCTTAGCTCTTCGGATTTGGCAGTTGGAAAGAAGACCAGAGGATATTCAGCTAGCTATTGACAAGTTGAAGGTTACTAGATTTAGAAATAAGGATAGGTTTGACAACAGGCATCGCTTACGGCCTAGTGCAATAGAAGAGGGAGACTGGGTATTAGTCTTTGATAGCAGCGTTGAAAATCAGTATACTGCACTTTGGAAGATGGTGAAAAGATGGTTTGGGCCGTACATAGTCAGACATGTCTTTAACAATGCAACATATGAGCTGACAGAATTGGATGGGACAGTGCTTAGAGTGCCCATTGCAGGAAAAAGAATCAAGATTTTCAAGAAAAGAGATTATGAGGATTATGCATTGGAAGAATTTGTAAGAGAAGAGCAATGAGAAGAAACACCAGTAGAAGAGACAGATGATATGACAAAAAACCTTGCTGATATACCGAAAATAGACAATGAAGAGATTGATCTATATGTGGATCTTGACGATAATGATCATGGGTAGTTGGCCCATCTGGAGGATGCTCAGGATCAGAGGGGGTGTATGTCCTACTGTTGCGTATCCGAGGTGTGGAATCCACCAAAATTTTTGTGTGTGTGACATTT
Source organism: Lygodium microphyllum (assembly GCF_053477565.2). NCBI lineage: Eukaryota > Viridiplantae > Streptophyta > Polypodiopsida > Schizaeales > Lygodiaceae > Lygodium > Lygodium microphyllum. The sequence continues at coordinate 181,660,136 of NC_141136.1, read as the reverse complement.
GTTACTTTGTGCATACTTAGACATTGTGTTTTTTGCTCTGCCTGAACGTTTTGCCTTCAGTTGGTTCATGTTCAATTTCATGACAAGTGCTGTTTGGGAGTGAATCTGATATTTGTTACAAATAATTTAGAAGGGGAATGGGCTATAAAATATGTGCCGTTGAACAAAGTCACAACTAATAGGGCGAGGAGGATGCTACAAACAATCATTTTATGGTATTGAAAGCCACAGGTGCATGGAGACAACACCAAGTTTGGCTTGTGCAAATAAATGTATCTTTTGTTGGAGGCATCATACCAAGCCTACAGGAAATGTGTTTTCTTGGAATGAACTGGAATTGATTGCTATGCTATGCAAAGAGCATGATGCACTTGCTTTCGTAGATGAGGAGTATCACAAGCTAACTTTTGGTGCAGATCATATATATATATAGCTTCCTTAGATGGAATGTATGACAGGACCGTGAGCATGAACTCTTTAGGGAAGACATTCTCCTTGACTGGCTAGAAGATTGGGTGGGCTGTTGCACCACCTAACTTAACTTGGGGACTCAGACAAGCACATGCATATCTTACATTTGCAACTGCTACACCCTTTTAATGGGCAGTGCCCTCAATGCGCCTGACAGCTTCTACAAGGACCTCATTCGAGATTACACGGTCAAGAAAGACATCTTAGTCAAGGTTCTATTTGAGGTTGGGTTCAAAGTGTTTGAGCCACAAGGCACCTACTTTGTCATGGCAGACCACACTCCCTTTGGGTTTGAGACATATGTGGACTTCTGCAAGTATCTGATTGAGGAAGTGGGTATGGTTGCAATTTCTCCCAGTGTGTTTTATTTTAATCCCAAGGATGGTCAGAACCTTTTGCGCTTTTTGTTTTCTAAGGATGAAGGTACCATCAGAAAGGTAGTTGATCGCCCGCTATTTTTGCAAACTTCTGGGAACGATTCATGGATTCTTTGAAGGCACTTCGGAAAAAGCAGAAAGAATGGGGACGAACGCCTATTTCCAGAAGAGGCTTTGGACCTGCTTTGATTCCTGTTGAGGGGAGCGATCAATCAAGAGGATTTTGGTGTGATCGAATTTGGAAAGGAAGAAGAGGGGAGGAGAATAAGGGTGCTTCTGTCAATCAATCATCATACAGAACGAGGAGGGCCAAAATGTCAACCTATACATCCTGCAGATATGCTCCTCAATGAATAGGCTGATCACCGCCAAGGACCATGCGTCAGTGTAGCTGAATGTTGGTCACCTCGATGAGAATGGTGTTTACACAGGGAAATTCACAACTTTTTCCCTCAGTGGCTTTGTTAGAGCACAGGGTGATGCAAACAGTGTGCTAGATCAGTTGTGGCTCATGATTCTACTAATTATGGAACTAGTCAACTCCTTCCAGTGTGATCCCTAGATGCAATTCAGGCACTGCGCCATTTTGATATAATACAGGCAGATTCACAACTGCGCTAAGAGTGATACGACACTTCAGTGCCCCAGTGTGTCGTTCTTCACAATGTATGAAGTTAGACAACAATTTTGATATTAGCTACATGAAGATGAAAGCTCCACGACAACAACAACTACACATGATGGGTAATTATGGAAGAAGCACGAAGGCATGACAACTATTCACAAGGAGGAAGAGAGATTGCAGATTTTTCTAGCATCATGGCTTCATGTTAAACTGGTGTTGCGGTCACTAAAAGAGATCAGAGGTGGCCTCCCGCTAATTGCATACAACACACATCTAGCATATAGTAATGATCTTGTCTTCAACGTGCATCCAGTTTTCATGCTAGTGGGATTCATTGTCCTCACAAGTGAAGCAATTCTGGTGTTCAAGGGTGTTTTGGGTACAAAGAGTTATAAGAAATCAATTCATCTTACTATCCAAACATTGGCTTTTGTGCTGGCTATACTTGGCATTTGGGCAGCCTTTAAGTATCATGGTGCAAAAGAAATTGATGATTTCTATAGTTTGCACTCATGGGTGGGTATTTCAACAGTCCTTATGTTTTCTTTACAGCGGATTTTTGCATTTGTAATTTATTGGTATACTGGTGCTGCGGCCTGCCCTATTCATCAAGTTTATATATAAATCAAAGTGCAGCATGTTTTCTCTAAATTGCTATAGCTATGGCGGTCAGCATTGGACATCTCTGACTAAATCTTGGAGTTCTCAGCCGTTAAAGAAACACAAAAGGGCAAAACAAACCAATTTGTGTCAGTAAGCTTGCATTTTACTTCTCATGCTGACATGCAAGAAGGAGCTTCAAAGATCCATACAATCATTATAGCAGAAGGATCTACAAATGCTGCAGAATTAAATCGGGTGGCCTAAAACCAAGGGACTGATCAGATTGGAATTCATCTTGTATTTTGTAAACATCTTGGCAGTAATACAATTGTTACTTGGCATCATTTTCTTGTCTTGCTTATTCACATGATTGATCTTCTATCTTGAAATTTGTCAAGGACCTCTGTGGTCACGATTTTGCTTTCGAAAAAACCCTTTGACATCTTGAGGGGGTGGATGTCGTACTGCTGCATATCCGAGGTATGGAATCCACCAAAAATTTTGTGTGTGTGACATTTGTTACTTTGTACATACTTAGACGTTGTGCTTTGCTCTGCCTGAACGTTTTGCCTTTAGTTGGTTCATGTTCAATTTCATAGAAGAGACAAGTGCTGCTTGGGAGTGAATCTGATATTTGTTACAAACAATTTAGAAGGAGAATGGGGTATAAAATATGTGAGATTGGACAAAGTCACAACTAAGAGGGCAAGGAGGATGCTAAAAACATTCATTTTATGGTATTGAAAGACATAGGTGCATGGATACAACACCAAGTTTGGCTTGTGCAAATAAATGTATCTTTTGTTGGAGACATCATACCAACCCTACAGGAAAGGTGTTTTCTCGGAATGAACTGGAATTGATTGCTACACTCTGCAAAGAGCATGATGCACTTGCTTTCGTAGATGAGGAGTATCACAAGCTAACTTTTGGTGCAGATCATATATATATAGCTTCCTTAGATGGAATGTATGATAGGACCGTGAGCATGAACTCTTTAGGGAAGACATTCTCCTTGACTAGCTGGAAGATTGGGTGGGCTGTTGCACCACCTAACTTAACTTGGGGACTCAGACAAGCACATGCATATCTTACATTTACAACTGCTACACCCTTTCAATGGGCAGCAGCAGCTGCCCTCAATGCGCCTGACAGCTTCTACAAGGACCTCATTCGAGATTACACGGTCAAGAAAGACATCTTAGTCAAGGGTCTAACTGAGGTTGGGTTCAAAGTATTTGAGCCACAAGGCACCTACTTTGTCATGGCAGACCACACTCCCTTTGGCTTTGAGACATATGTGGACTTCTGCAAGTATCTGATTGAAGAAGTGGGTGGGGTTGCGATTCCGCCTAGTGTGTTTTATTTGAATCCCAAGGATGGTCAGAACCTTGTGCGCTTTTCGTTTTCTAAGGATGAAGATACCATCAGGAAGGCAGTTGATTGCCCGCTATTTTTGTAGACTTCTAGGAATGATTCACGGATTCATTGAAGGCACTTCAAAAAAAGCAGAAAAAATGGGGACATACCGCTATTTCCAGAAGAGGCTTTGGACCTGCTTTGGTTTTTGTTGAGGGGAGCGATGAATTAGGAGGATTTTGGTGTGATCGAATTTGGAAAGGATGAAGAGGGGAGGAGCATAAGGGTGCTTCTATCAATCAATCATCATATAGAATGAGGAGGGCCAGAATGTCAACCTGTACATCCTGCGGAAATGCTCCTCAACGAACAAGCTAATCACCGCCAAGGACCATGCGTCAATGTAGCTGAATGTTGGTCACCTTGATGAGAATGGTCTTTACACAGGGAAATTCACAAATTTTGCCCTCAATGGCTTTGTTAGAGCATAGGGTGATGCAGACAGTGTGCTAGATCAGTTGTGGCTCATGATTCTACTAATTATGGAACTAGTCAACTCCTTCCAGTGTGATCCCTAGATGCAGTTCAGGCAGTGCGCCGTTTTGATATAATATAGGCACCTTCATAGCTGCACTAAGAGTGATACAAAACTTCAGTGCCCCAGTGTGTCCTTCTTCACAATGTATGAAGTTAGACAACAATTTTGATGTTAGCTACATGAAGACAAAAGCTCCACGACAACAACAACTACACATGAAGGGTAATTATGGAAGAAGCACAAAGGCTCCAAAGATTCCATGACAACTATTCACCAGGACACAGACAAATTGCATCATGGCTTCATGTTAAACTGATGTTGCGGTCACTGAAAGAGATTAGAGGTGGCCTCCCGCTAATCGCACACAACACACAGCTAGGAGATAGTAATGATCTTGTCTTAAACGTGCATCCAATTTTCATGCTAGTGGGATTCATTGTCCTCACAACTGAAGCAATATCGGTGTTCAAGGGTGTTCTGAGTACAAAGAGTTATAAGAAATCAATTCATCTTACTATCCAAACATTGGCTTTTGTGCTGGCTATAGTTGGCATTTGGGCAGCCTTTAAGTATCATGGTGCAAAAGGAATTTATGATTTCTACGGTTTGCACTCATGGCTGGGTATTTCAACAGTCCTTATGTTTTCTTTACAATGGATTTCTGCATTTGTAATTTATTGGTATACTGGTGCTGCGGCCTGCCTTATTCATCAAGTTTATATATAAATCAAAGTGCAGCATGTTTTCTCTGAATTGCTATAGTTATGGCGGTCAGCATTGGACATCTCTGACTGAATCCTGGAGTTCTCAGCCGTTAAAGAAACACAAAAGGGCAAAACAAACCAATTTGTGTCAGTAAGCTTGCGTTTTTCTTCTCATGCTGACATGCAAGAAGGAGTTGCAAAGATCCATACAATCATTATAGCAGAAGGATCTACAAATGCTGCAGAATTAAATCGGGTGGCCTAAAACCAAGGGACTGATCAGATTGGAATTCATCTTGTATTTTGTAAACATCTTGGCAGTAATACAATTGTTACTTGGCATCATTTTCTCGTCTTGCTTATTCACATGATTGATCTTCTATCTTGAAATTCGTCAAGGACCTCTGTGGTCACGATTTTGCTATCGAAAAATCCCTTCGGCACTGTAATGGAAGATTGAACCATTGCATATGTAGATTTTCTAAATGCATCCAAAGAGGTTTACAAAGCTCATATTTTACTTGATGTAAGGACTTAAAGGGAGATTGGTTGATTGGTGACTTGCTACATATACATGATTTGCAAGACATAGTTGTTATCTCTGCAATAGTTCATGAGCTAGAGGCTATGAAGATAGCAAATCTTATGTATGATACTCCACAGTTGAAAAATGTTTCAGATGCTTTGTTAGAGGTCTTAGTAGGCAATTCAATGATGCGTCAAGTTATGGACTACTTCAATATTTTCACTGATGGCCAGCATGTGTTGGATGCAAGTGTGAGGATCAGTTTATGTTTCATGTGGAACACAATTGTCTCAGTATAAGCAGATTTCCATATGCTAGACTCTGAAAGAGCAAGCAATTTGCTATGTATTTGTAGATGGGTGCATTGATAGCCTATATATAGAGATTTAACATCCTCTAGTATATGATGCACACCTAAGGCCTAATAACCGTGGAGTGAATACTTGGTATGGTATTAGAGTTGTGAAAATGCCAATTATTTTGATGTATGATCTAGTGGCATGCCTTATTATGTGCATGATGAGAAAAAATTTGACAATATGGATGTTTGACCCGAGTAGATGCATAATTGGCACATACCGGAGGATGTGTAGGTTCAAAGGGGATAGACGTTGTGCCGCTATTGGAGGGGTTTTAGTCAAAAGGTCATATCCAATAGGAATCAAAGATAGAAGGAAGTATGGAATAGGAGGTAGAAGAGAAGAAAAAGAATAAACAAGAGGTAAACAAGATAAAGACAAAGCACAATGAATCAAATCAATATGTGTTGATAGAACCTAAAATTCCTTGTCTAGTACTACTAGAAGCAATCTCCAAGCATTAGATCTCCTAGAGCTCCCTTGTAGACCAAAAACATGTATCAAACACTAGCTTCTTCTACGCTGCTCAGACCATTTATTGACATTTTTCTTAATTACACGTTGCATTTTACCCTTGCAATGTTTGCTTTTCCTTTATTGTTTTCTTTATGTTTTTGGTTTGATTCACCTTACCCTTTTTCCCTTTGCAATGAAAAGAATGGTTCCTAGGATGAAAGTGTTAGAGAATGAAGGGCCTTTAGCACGCAATCTTAGTGTTTTACTTTCGCATGAGCCATGTGTAGAAACTTAGATTATATTCTAACCGAGCATAGCCATCCATATCAAAAGTGTGGATTGTCAAGATTGTGGGAGAGAAGGAAGGAGTCTCACTTGTAGCTTTCTTGCTTGCACAATGGGGGAATACACACAAGGGTGGAGGCTGAAAACAATTTTCCTCTTCTTAGTTATGTAAGCCAAAAGAACTCTCTTACAAAGAAATAGAAGAACCCTATATATGGGTCTCAAACCAAACTCAACTAACTAAGGTGACATACTAACTGAGCCACGAACTAGAGTAGATAAGGATAGCTGTCATGTAGCTATTATTCATGGGTGGTGTACCAACCGCATTTGCAACTGACAAGTCGGTGACATAAATGCACAACGGTCACCCTGGCATATCACGAGTGGAGCTCGATATCTCAACACTCCCCCTCGAGCTCAATCCCAATTCCTGCACACCAAGCAGGTCTCTGAACTTGCGCAGCTTCTCTGCGCCCAATGCCTTCGTAAATATGTCAGCTACTTGATCCTCTGTACTGACATAAACTAGATAAATAAGACCTAGTAACACCCTCTCTCGCACATAGTGATAATGCATCTCAATGTGCTTTGTTCTAGCATGATAGAATGGGTTATTTGCCAAGTGTATACTACTCATGTTGTCACAATAAATGACAATTGGCCCATCTGTAGGCTGATGCATATCATAAAGTAGCTTATGCAATCAAGCTACCTCACATGCAGCCATTGTTGCACCCCTGTACTCAGCCTCTATGTTGGACAAGGCAACTGTAGGCTGTTTCTTGCTACTCCAAGTGACTGCAGCACTCCCAAAAGAGAACACATATCCACTGGTAGATCATCTATCAGAAATGCTACCAACCCAATTAGCATTAGTGTATCCATGCAACTGTATCTGAACCCCAGTCTCATAAAATAGTCCATACTGCAATGTGGACTTCACATACCTCAGTATGCATCTAGCCGCATCCAAATGTGGTTTCCTTGGAGCCTGCATAAACTGACTTACCAATCCAACATCATAGCTCAAATGTGGCCTAGTAATAGTCATATAAATCAAGCTTCCTACTATGCGTCTGTACATAGTGGGGTCTTCCAAAATCTCACCTACATCTGCGCTCAGCTTCCCATTCTGCTCCAAAGGAACTGAAATAGGCTTACAGCCTGTCATCCCATATTTGGACAGCATGTCTAATCCATACTGCCTCTGCAAGAGCTGTATCCCACTTGGTGATCTAATCAACTCAATGCCCAAGAAATAACGCAGCTCTCCCAAATCCTTCATCTCAAACTTCTGCTTCAATAGCATTTTCACATGAAGGATATCTTCATCACTGTCATCTGTCATAATCAAATCATCAACATGAATGACAAGTAGCATAATACCTTTCTCTGTTTTTCTCACATAAAGTGAGAAATCTGCCTTGGAAATCTGAAAGCCAATAGTGACAAGATAATGTCCTATCTTGTCAGACCATGCTCTAGGTGCTTGCTTCAAGCCATACAAGGCTTTCTTCAACCTGCAAACAAACTCAGGATGAACAGTGTGCACATAACCTGGTGGCTGCTCTATATAGACCTCTTCTTGCAAATCACCATGCAAGAAGGCATTCTTTACATCCATCTGATGTAAAGACCATCCCTTTGATGCAGCCATAGCAATGACTGCTCTTACGGTTGTCATCCTTGCAACCGGACTGAATGTTTCTTCATAGTCAATGCCATATGTTTATGCATACCCCTTGACTACTTATCTTGCCTTGTATCTATTCACAGAACCATCTGCATTGTGCTTCACTGTATAAACCCACCTATAGCCAATTGCATTTTTACCTTTAGGCAAAGATACCAACTCCCATGTAGCATTTCCTTCCAAGGCATCCATTTCTTCATCCATGACTTTCTCCCATTTTTCTTTTCCCATGGCTTGCTCAAAAGAAGTGGGTTCTGGTTCTTGTATCACTTTGACCATATATGGATAGTGAATGGCTGTAAATCCACCATATTTCAGCCTATCCACAGGATACCTAGCTCTCGTAGACCTCCGCAAAATAGGTTCACTCCCAGGTGCTCTCAAAACATCCCTGGTCTTCCTTACTCCAAGTGTAACAATAGAAGGAATACCCAACTCATCATCAATGCTCTGTTCTGAGCCACTAGATTCACCATCCACATAAGAGTGACTTGCATTCACATCAAATATGGGCTGATCAACCTTCTCTTTTCCTTTTCGTGATACCTGCATACCACTATCTGTATTGCTTTGAGAAGATTCTCCTGATCTCAATCTGCCTATCCATGGCGAAGAATGTAAACCACTGCTAGAGGACGCTCCAGGTCCACTAATATTTTGTGACTGCTGCTGTGAATTCTGTGCGGCATTACCATTTTGTACATCTACATCATCAATCACATTTACTGGTTTATACCAGCTACTCATCTCATAAAAAACAACATCTTTGCTCACTGTAAACTTACGAGTAGAAGGGTTATAGCATCTATACCATTTTTGCTGCAGAGAGTAACTAATAAAGATGCACTTCTCAGCTTTTGGATCCAACTTGGATCTCAACTCATCTGGCACCTGTACATAGGCAATGCAACCAAAAATTTTCAAATGAGAAATATTTGGTTTTCTACCAGTATACCTCTCCTCTGGAGTCATCCCATGTATTGCTGCAGTGGGAGTCCTGTTCATTATATAGACTGGTGTAGCAATTGCTTCAGCCCAGTAAAAATCTGGCAAGTCTTTTTCATTGAGCATGGTACGAGATACCTCTCAAATATGCCTATTTTTCCTTTCTGCAATTCCATTTTGTTGTGGGGTATGACTACATGAATATTGCTGCTTTATGCCATGCTCCTGCTGGAACCTTGCAAACTCATTTGAGAGGTACTCTCCCCCTCCATCTGACCTTAGGCATTTTATTTGCAGGCTTGTTTCTTTTTCAACCATAGCTTTAAGAGTTTTGAAATGCCCAAAAACTTCACTTTTCTTTTTCATAAAATACACCCAAACTTTTCTGCTATAGTCATCAATAAAAGTGACAAAATAATGACAGCCTCCAAGAGATGCAGCTTTAGTAGTCCACACATCAGAGTGGATTAATTCCAATGGCTTCTTACTCTTTTGAGCGTGTCTAGAAAATGGTTTCCTTGCCTGTTTTCCAAACTGACAGGCTTCACATACCTTATGCATTTTTGCAACCTTGAATTTAGGCAAACCTGTAGCAATATTTTGGGTCTGCATTGATTTAAGTCGACGTACATTAACATGACCAATGCGTTTATGCCAGATATCAATATCTGCAACTACACCGGTCCCATGTGCAAACATTGCTGCACTCAATTCAGACATGTTTGCATCCAATGTAAACATTCTGCCCTTCTTCTTTCCTTTTGCTATCAAGTGACCTTTATTTTTCATATCCTTAACAAAGCATCCATGAGGATTAAATCTGACCTGCAAGCCCTGCTCAACCATTTGACCAAAAAAAACCAGATTCTTGGTGATATTCGGGACATGAAATACATCAGACATGTATTTCTTTTTCCCATCCTACATAGACAAAGGAATTTTTCCAATCTGCACAATAGGATGTACAGTATCATCACCAGTCTCCACAAATCCTGGTTTTTCCATTTTCCTTGCATCCTCCATCCATTCTGCATGACCTATCATGTGGTTTGATGCACCTGAGTCAACATACCATACATCATTGCTTTCTTTTACACTTGTCACAGAATTGTTCGTGTGCTGCACCATAAACAAATGCTCATTTCTGTCATCACCCTGTCTACTAGAAGATGCATAATTCCCTTGTTGTAGTTTTCCATTCATGATGTCATTCTGCTTTTTATAGCAGTCTTTAGCCATATGACCCATTTTACCACAGTAGTAGCATTCAACATTACTGTTTGCATTTTGGCCTCTTTGCCATCCACCACGACCTCTTTGGCTCCCCCTGCCTCTTGAGTTACCACGTCCTTCTCCATAGGACTGGTTTTCTTGAGTTTGCTGCATATTCTGATTTCTACCACGGCCTCCAAATCAGCCTCCTCTACCTCTGCCTCTACCTCTTCTAGCATTTGAGTAGAAGACATCTTCTTTTGAAGTTCCTCCTGAAGAGGATGCACCACCATTTCTCTACTCCTCAGAAATCACGAAATCTTTCACGGATGGAAATGGATGTTCGGAACTGTGCATAATTCTTTCCTAGACCATTCAAGGTCACAGAAACTAAATCATCACCTTCCACTGGTGACCCAATGGAAGCAAGTGCATCTGCAATCTTCTTCACCTTCATGTGGTAGTCATTGATGCTCATACTTTCTCTTTGCACATTATGCAACTCTTGCTTGAGCTGCATTTTCCTAGCTTGCGTATTTGTGCTATACATTTTTGACAAAGTATCCCATGCCTCCTTTGGCATACTTGCATCTTGAATATGCACAATCATAGAGTTTGAAATACTAATAGACAACCAGTACATAACTTTCCTGGCTCTCTCATGCCATGCTTTGAATGCCTGCATTTATTGTTGATTGGGGACATCAGGAAGAACTGGTTCTTCTTCATTTCCTGCAACAAATTCCCAATATCCTTTTCCCATAAGGAAATTCGTCTTTTTAAACTTCCATGCTTGGAAGTTGTTCTTGTCAAGCTTTTTAGTTACAATCTGTGAAAGAGAATCAGATGCCATTACAGAATACTGCAAAAAATTCTTTCACTGCAGAGAACACACCTTCAGCCTCACAAGGGCAAATCTGCAAAACTGACGAAAGTGGTATTTAACCACACAGTCACTTCCTAGTGACGATTTTGCATCAACAGGCAACAAGGATGATTCTGTAACTCCCAATGTCTCTGCGCACAGGCATACGATGCAATTTCTACAGTAACTTTTCACCGACCTGTAGAATAGTGGTCGCACAACATAAAACTCGGCCTTTTCCTGAGTGCCTGTAGAAAACTTCCGCCTCCAAAACAGGCCCCGAAATGGCCTCAAATAAAAAAAACAGGGTCGCATGGGGCTAAAGCCCTTACCCGCAGCATATACTGCCCTCTTGCTTCACCGCGAAGGGCGTCTCAACCAGAGACAATGCACTCTTGCAATTTCCGGCTATGCTACCTGTAGAGATCTGCTCCCAAAACAGAAAATGAAAGCAGCACTGTTCCTCTTACCAGAACATCGCGAGCTTGGCTTCCTTTCTTGAGCTCCTTACCACGAACAAGGCTCTGATACCATGTCAAGATTGTGGGAGAGAAGGAAGGAGTCTCACTTGTAGCTTTCTTGCTTGCACAATGGGGGAATACACACAAGGGTGGAGGCTGAAAACAATTTTCCTCTTCTTAGTTGTGTAAGCCAAAAGAACTCTCTTACAAAGAAATAGAAGAACCCTATATATGGGTCTCAAACCAAACTCAACTAACTAAGGTGGTATACTAACTGAGCCATGAACTAGAGTAGATAAGGATAGCTGTCATGTAAATAATTCATGGGCGGTGTACCAACCGCATCTGCAACTAACAAGTCGGTGACATAAATGCACAACGGTCACCCTGACATATCACGAGTGGAGCTCGATATCTCAACATGGATGCCCACATGTGTAATGTAAGTGAGGACATCAAGTAAGAAGTCACTAGAGGCCACTCGACTAGCAACATGCAACTCCTCCTCGATGAGGATGCGATCTAAGTAAGGGTGTTCTTTAATGTGGTCTTCCATGCGTCGATTATGGAGAGTAGTCAACACCCTATATGAAGTTGGAGTGACATAGGTTGGGTCATATTCAGATGCTTTGATTGTGCACGGTTGATCAATGTTGATCATTATTCGATATCCCTCTAGGTCCCATTGCAATCGTAGAGCGTACCATTTCTGCAAGAAGGGGGAATTGTCTTTGGAAAGCCGTTGCAACTTCTCAATTTCCTAGTTTGTGGCCATGATCATTTTCTTACTATATGATGTGATGACACACTATTTGACTGCTTGTTCATTGGATATCTTGGTTGCAATAAACCTAGCTACTACTTTAGAAGCTTTAACGAATATGAATTTCGACTCCTCCCGAGAGCAAGGGAGTGTTCGTACTTCCATCGCTATCAGTTCATCCAAGAGTTGTAGATCTAGTTGATCCTAGCTTTTAGCCAATGTCATGAAAGTAGCATCCGAGTGTTGGAGGCAAGCAACCAAGTAGTCCCTAGTATTTTCAGCTAAATCTGCGACCAAGGTAAGAATTGAGCATCGTTCATAAGAGGGTCTAAGCCCATCGGCTAGTTGGGATTTGATCACGCTAGAGAGGTCAACAGGTAATGTTTGTCGCTTGGTTTGCTCCTAAGGTTGTAGCTTGGCCTTATGTTTGATGGGTGCGGTTGTGGCTGTGATTGACCTGCTACTTGGTGTAATTGAGAATTGAGGAGGGGCATCACGGGAATAGATGTGGTGAGTTTATTAATAACAGGTTGCAATAATGATTGATATATTGGCTTATGCCCTGCTGAACCAGGCTTTAGAGGTTCCATGGATCTAGCGGCTTGAGTGTCTTGTGGTTTGAGTGGTTATAACAGGACATTTTGTGTGGTCAAGCTTGAAGATGGCGTTTGAGTAGGACCCTTGGATGTTTGGGCTTTAGGTAGCCAAATCCAGTGTTACCTGCATAGTAGCCTTGTGCTTGCAATAAGGTCTTGGGGATCCATTGCGGCTTGACTGTGCGTCGATGTTTGTGGTTCGGCCTTAGCTTCCTGGGTTTTGGGTGTGGATGGTTAGCCTTACAAGACCGTAGTTTCTATTTCTAGGTGGCACTCCCGGTTTAGGTACCCATTTGAGCCAGGGTTCATGGTATTCAATGTTGGTTCTAGTGGATTGTTGGCCTCGCAGTTGTGACAAGTCACGATCCCCTTCTTGAGACTTGGTGTTGGGTTTCTCTACCGGTGGCTTTGTGGAAGTGGACGAAGTCACACCGCCCTTGCTGAAAGTTGTAACAGTGTAGACGTTACCCATGGCTAGGTGGATGCGTTGCGACTTGTAGTCAACATTGCAACGAGATTTCTTCTTGAAGATTCGTCCTAATATCGATTCTGTGTCTGCACCCTTATTGTTGGGCAACACATAGAAAAGTATTGGCATGCTCTCAGATGTGATAGAAACTACAACCTTGCACTTTCCCAGAAGTTTGTAGGGTTGGCCTCCATAAGGAGTGAGACTAGCATTAGTGGGCTGCAATGGTTTTTTACCAATTTGGGTTCAATGGTCATGGGTTAAGATGCCAAAATCAGCTCCCTCATCAATCAATGTGTTGATGGTGCATGTGTACTTAGTAGTGACCGTCATTTTGAGGTAGGCTAGTTCTACTACTTCCTCATCCCCACGTCCATCTCAGTGATGTTGGCTACTCACACGTGGACAAGGGGTGTTGGCATTGAGGGCTCTTGCGATGGGTGCATGGAGGGAAGTACTTCTCTATGCGGCTGCAATTGAAGAAGCCTATGCCCTCACCCTCTAGGGTTTCAAGCTCTATGCTTCCTGTTCACGTGATGGTTCAGATCTTAAAAGGTCCTAGCCCTTGAAACTTTAGTTTTTGCTTATGTCCTTTGATTGAGTACAGTAGTAATAAGTCACCCTGTTTGAAGTTCCACTGCTTGATATACTTTTCAAACTAGCTTTTGTGTCTTTCCTTTTCGCATATTAGCATGTGGGTGGTCAAAAGTTGGGTTTTCCTTAAGCATTAGAGTTCAATCAGGCATTGCATCCATGCCCCCTTCCCATCCCATCTTTCTTGATGTGCAATTTTGAGGCTTGGGACAAAGAATTCCAAGGGAAGGATTGCCTCTGTACCATATGTCAATCTAAAAAAGGGGGTCAGTCCTATAGCTGTCTTGTAAGCGCTGCGGTAGGCCCATAAGGCTGCCATCAACTTGTTATCCCAATCATTGCGTGAAGTAGAGATAACCTTAGTTAGGACCTTTATTAGGCTTTTATTTGTTGATTTGACTTTACTGTTTTCCTGTGGGTAATAAGGCAAGGATTTTCAATGGATGATTAGGAAGGAGGACAGGAGGTGAGCGATCACTTCATTGATGAAGTGGGTGCCTTGGTACTTAATGAGCTCGATGGGATAGCCAAATCGTGAGATCATTGCTCTCATAGGAACTTAACATTAGTTCTAGCATCATTCTTCCTTGTGGCTCATGCTTCTACCCATTTTGTGAGATAGTCAGTGGCTATAATGATGTATTTGGCTTGTGAGTACAATGTTGCAGGACTAATGGGCCCAATCAAGTCAATTTCCCATTTCTCGAAGATTTTTTGTGTGATAATTGGATTTAGCTCCATGTGATCCTTATGAATAGAATCTTTAGTCTCTTGACACTCATCACAATGCCTAACAAATTGTGTCGCATCTCAAAAGAGAGTAAGCCACCACAGGTGGGATTGCAACACCTTATGGGCTATTGCATCTCCACTAAAATATCCTCCTGCAATTCCACCGTGTGCCTCTATCATGAATAAGTCATGCATCTCATACTCACACACGCATCTATGCAGTAATGCATCTTACCCTAGTCTGAAAAGATGGCCTGCTATTAGTTGATATGGTTGGATCTTCAGGATTAGCCACTTAAGTCAGGCTTTTTCTATTGGTCGTTCTTGTAGTTTGTGTTGAAGCACTTGAACTATGTTGTCTATCCAATATGGCATCAAGTAAGCTGTAAACAAATCTTCTTCGCTGAATAAGTGGAATAGATGTGCATTTTGTAGCTCATCCGTAATGCCCTGTCTAGCCGCTTCTCTCGTGGGGACGCAAGACAGATGGTTAGCCATGTAATGCTACTTCCCTCTATGTACCACCACCAAGAAGTGAAACTCCAAAAGCAAAAGAGGCCATCTAGCAATGCATCTTGTAGCGCAGAGTTTGTTAACAAGATACGACAAGGCTTGATGGTCAACAAAGAAAGTAAAAGGCGTAGCCAAAAGATAATGTCGGAATTTCTTTACTACAAACACCATGGCCAAGCCCTCTCTCTCCGTTGTTGAGTAAACCATTTCAGTCTTAGTAAGTTGTCTGCACTAGGTAATCCAAGTTGTGTTCACCAGGTTGGCACAACACAACTCCTACCGCAAATGTTGAAGCGTTGATGTACACGTGGAACATGAGTGTCCAGTCTAGGGCTCATAGTGTCAGTTCGGTGGTTAGACCCTTTTTTAGTTCCTCATACGTACGTTGGCATTCCACGGTCCATTGGAATATAATCAATAGCTTGTATAGAGGTTTAGAAATCAATGCATAGTTTAACACAAACCAACGATAGTATCTGGTATATCCTAAGAAGCAGTAAACATCCGCGTAATCAACTTGGGGTGGAAGATTGACAATGACCTTGAACTTCGAGGAATCTGTGGCAATGTCATTCTCTGACACCATGTGTCCTAGGATACATCCATGCTTAACCCAGAACTAGCATTTCAAGGAGTTCAATGAGAAGCAATATATCCAACATCGTTCAAAGACCACTTGGAGCCTGCGTAAGTGTTCTTGCCAAGTAGAGTGAACACACAAGTCGTCTATGAAGACTTCAAACTCCTTCCTCAGCATGTCTTTGAGTATTGTACACATCAGTCATTGGAAACTGGTTGGTGCATTAGTCAATCCAAAAGGCATGACTATGTAGACAAAGACTCCCCATTTATTGGTGAATGTTGTTGCATGGGACTCGCCTTCGGTTCGTGAAAGTTGCTCGCCGCAAGATGCTTTGCAAGATGAAAACAAAATGATGTTGAATACTCAATTTAGGATAAGTTTTTGATGCGCTTTCGATCGTTAAGGGGAAAGGGGAAACAAGAGTTTTCCACCTTACAATGTTAAAGAACACAAAATCCAATCCACCAAATTCTTGATTTGATGCATTCAAGGAATAAGTTTCATGTAATTTTTCAAAGCTTCTTGCTTACAAGGAAGGATAATTTTCCATGGATGAGCATGAAAGAGGGGCAAATAGAAGTGATGGAACTTCTTCAAAGATAAGGCTCTTGATGTAACACCTCGAAATTTGTTACATTGACAAAGATAACATACTCATTTGAAGCTCCTTTGAATTCCTGAATTGGAAGTAGGGTAAGGGAGTAGGGAAATTTCATTAAGATGAAGAGAAATAAGAACCATTGCACTTGACCTTCCTATCTTATTGAGCCTTTGAGCCAAAAAAATAATATAGTTGTCATTATGTTGAAATCATGCTTGCTATAGGCGCCCTCTGTGCTTGAGAGTATCATGTTACTGAATTATACTAGCTTTGTCCTTCAAAAAACTCTGATTAACTCTCATAATTATCCATGATCAGGACCGCTCACGGGTGAAAAATTGACATTGATGAAGACACAATTATTTATTTGACATCCGTTGAATTAGTATACCTTCTTCGTCACCTTTCTTTGTTGTAGCAACCAGTCAACGACAGAGTTTTACTACTTCCCGGCAGCTTTGTTGTCACTCCAGTTACTGACAGAAAAGATGGTCAATGATCACACCCACACCAATTCAATGTTCTTCCTAGTAGAAGTCTTGCTGTGTTCACTGTTGGTTTCGTCGTCTGCTGGGCTTGCTACCTCACTTGCATTCCATGGAATCAAGTAGCACAGAGAAGAAAGAGAGGAAAAGAAACGTTCGGGCATAGAGAGAAGCCATCGATTGTCACGAGCATCTTTGTCGCCTGGCCCTCGACGTTCCTTCTCAGCTTCGACGACTAAGAAAGCTTCTTTTGTTGATTTCGTCATCCTTCGTCCTCTAAGTCAGAGCTTTACATCGACTCTTGAGGAAGCTTTGTCTTCCGATCTCGGCATTCCTGTGTCGTAGCAGCGTCCAATTCACGTGTCCTTCCATCCGCTCCGAGCTTCTCGTCTCCTCGTGTTGTCGAAGTAGGCAGGTGGCAGGTCCCAGTGGCTACGCAAGTTGGCTAGCTCCCCGACCGACGGCTAATCACATGGCGTCATATGTCGACTTCTCCACAAAAGAGTCGAGATTTGTCGTATTGTCTTCAATCGTCAAGCTTCTCTTCTTTAGTTCCCCCCTCATCCCTCTCTGATTGCAGGTAGTTCGCAATCCTTTTAAGCTTGTTTCTACCAATACACCAAAAAGCCATAGCTTTTCATAGTTAAGGCTTAAGCTTTTCTTGAAGCTAAAAGCTTTAGTTTTTGACGTCATTGCTTTTGTCATTAATACTTTAATTTTATTCAGTCGTTTATACTATGTGTGTCATCACTTGCCTAGCTTTTTATTAGATGACACACTTTAGAATATTCCTTCATTTGCACATCTTCAATGGCAGAAACACCTTCTATCCTAATAATAGCAAAGATTCCATTTGTCTTGTCAAACAAGAAGTTTAACTCAATAGTGGATGCAAAATCCTTTGTGACAATTGCTTCCATGTCACTCCCATGTAAAGAGTTTAATACATCTAGATAGTGGTGTCTCCTTGAATCATTGGCACTTTCTTATAGAATAAGCTTTTATACAAGAACACATTCTACTCTTTTGCATATAACATCAATGCTGGAACTAGCAAGAAATACTTTGTGATTCACCAAAATTCAATACAAAAGTAGCATTAAACATCATATTTTTCCTTTCACCCTGCTCTACTTGTGAACCTTATTTTGATATTCAAACCCCCATGTCAAACATATGGTCAATTTCTTCAAGTAGCATTGGTCCAAGTTTTCTTTAGAATTGTTGAACTTGCTCGTGTGATAAGCACTTTTGTTAAAGTCAATATTACTTCTGTGGACTTGGAGCCATATTTAAGATCTTGCCAAAAGAACCTTTTCTTCATGCAATGTGCCCTAACAAGAACATATTCTTTGAAACAAAACTTTGTGCTCATGCACTCATGATTTAAGAAAATACAAAATATTGGATTCATGTTATGCAACCAATCAATCGATACACCACACAAAGATTATGAATGAACTGAAGAGGATGTGCCTAGCCTAACTACATGTGCTCGTGTGTCATGCAGAAGCAAACACAAAAGAAACAAACAATGGAAAATAAACTCATAATAACTGCTGACTTAAAAGTCCAAAATTTTGGCAAAAAATTTCACCCTCAGGTTTGCAGTGGTAGACGCGTAGCGTCACGATATCTGCCCCCTCTAAACCTGCACATCCTCCGGATGGGTCACAACTACCCATCCCCATCACCACCAAGCTCAATTGTTAATGCAATCTTTTCATCTTCTGTAAAAGCATCTTCAATGTCCACATCTTTATCTTCATCCTCTCTTGGCTCATCATAAATCACATCATCCAAATCCTTGACTGTATATGCTATAACATCTCTTCTCTTGAAGAGTTTGATTCTCTTCCCTGCAATCAGAATCCGCAAGACCGTTCCATCAAGTTCTACTAAGGAATATGTAGCATTTTCATGGACATGCTGCACTAGATAGGGCCCAAACATCGTTTGGAAACCTTGCGGATAGCACTATATTGGTTGTCTAGACTATTGTCATAGACCGACACCCAATCTCCTTCCTTAATCTCTTTAGGCCTCAATATGTGTCTGCTATCAAAATGGTCTTTGTTGTGAATTCTGGCCCCTTTGAGCTTTTGAATTGCTCTCTCACTATCTTTAGGTCTTCTCTCCAATTGACGAATACGAAGAGTCAAAAGATCTTCTCTAGACATGTCTTCTTTTTTATGCCATGGTAAAGCACTCCAAGTAAGCATGCAAATCTCTGTAGGCATGACTGGCTTCTGTCCATACATCAGCTGAGCTGTCATATATCCTGTAGTCACATTGTGAGTAGTGTGATCAGCCCATAAGGGATAAGGCAATAACCTAGGCCACTCTCAAACCCGTCCACCGCATGCTTTGGCCAAGGCTTTCACAATCGGCGAATGGCCTCTGTCGCTCTTCCTGTTGCCTTCTGGATTATATGCCAAAGTCAAAGCAAGTTTAATGCCAAGGTGAGAGAAAAACTCACTAGCCTCATCAGCATCCAACTCACCTCTATCTGCAGTAACTTTTCCAATACATCCATACCTACAAATAACATCCTCCAATCTTTAACTTATTCCTCCTTTTATGATTTGCCTACCCATCTCTTTATCCTCTTTTACTTATTCCACTTCTATCTCCTGTCACTTCTATTTCTCAACCCCCTCAGTTGGTTAGTAAATATGAAGGGTTTGATCACCAGATTTCCAGAAGAAGAGGATGGAGCTCGACTTATTCTCTTACAGGACTTTAGATTGTAATGCTCTTCCTTCCACTTGATTTGTGAGATCTTCTCATGCCAAAAAAATATAGCACATCTGCCATAAACCAATAGGCATAGTAATCAAATCAAGAACCCACTTGTAATTAATACATAGCACGTAGGTAGGATGAAGCTCATCTCTATGCCTCATTGAAGAGAACCACAGACAATTAGAGCATGTCTCAACAAACCGTGAGATGTCTCTATAGATGCATTTCCACCAATAGCATTCTTTGATATTCTCATAGGTCATCCTTACAGCTCGATGTCCAACCCAAAGACTTTCATGGAATTCTTTCATGATACGCACCTGTGAAGCTCTATCACAAACAACTCTCAATGGCTGTCCTCCTCGCTTTCATGGATGCTTCCATAGTAGCCCACTTCACAAGAAGAAACCATAAGTTTTTCTTCTAATCTTTTTAAAGTTTGCATCAGACCATCCATCCTGTCTAGACATAGTACTCAAATAACAACCAATCTACAATACTCTCCTATATACAAAGACTCATCAAAGCTTTGCAAAGCAGTCATATGACAAATATGGTCACCATGCATGGTTGCAAGATCAGCCCCTTCATCAACATCATTGATGCAAGAAAAATCCATATCATAATACCTTGCTCGTGAAAGCATATCAACTACTGGGTTGCCTTTACCTGCTATATGCCTAAACTTAGGATTCATGAATTTTATGTACCCAATCCACCTAAGCATGGCAATATCTAGAGTAGAACAACTTGTGATCATACCTAGAGGAGGCAAACAATTAGTCTCAACCACCACAACAACTCCAATAAAGTATTCTCTATCATTCTTGAGAGCCATGACAACTCCCAAGAACTCTCTTTTAACTTGAGGATACCTTCATTGTCGCTTGTTTAGGACATTTCCCCAAACCGAATAGCATACATTTCCCATCTGCATCATCTTGGCCAACAACGCATCCAATGCTAATAGTACTAGTATCAAAAGTAAGCACAATAGGTCTTCCACACTCATAATCTGCCTTTCGAAGAGTCGAAGCATCTCTCAATAATTTCTTCAGTTTCTGCATGGCTTTAGTATGTTTTATCTCCCTAGAAAAACATTGCCCTTTTCTTAAGAGCTGAGAAAGATCATCTGCAATATGAGCAAAGTGAGGAATCCAAATAAGATCAAATACACAAGCTCCAAGAAACCTGCAAACCTCCAAAGTAGAGGAACAAGTCTCAACAATTATTTCTATGGCATCAACCTTTGCAGGTGAAGGATTTATGCCACAATATCCACACATATGACCAACAATCAAAACTTCTCTGGCACCAAAAGTAGACTTCAACCCTGACAAGGTCAAATTCACTTCTTCTAGTCTGTAAAGAATCTTCTCAACATCTCTAATATGCGAGGCCACAAAGAATCTACATCCATGATCATCTAAAGAATCATCTTTACCTTCTTCCAAACATCCCTTGATAGGTAAGTTATCAATGAAAGGCATAGTAAGCTCAGGAATAAAATCTCATAGAACCTTTTTCATCCCATTCATCATATGGGCAACTGGATTAGTAGCTCCTTGTGGAAGAGTACACGTTCGGACAAGACCTAGAGGTGTCTTCATAGTAGTCAAATCTCTACTTTTAAGGGCAAGATGGAGTTGATCATATCCAGAATAAAGGTCTCCAAGAGAATAGATAGCACAACTAGCAAAATCCTCAACAAATTCACAATAGGTCCTGAACCAACATTTCGAATAGTGACCTTGTTTAGTAGCTGTAGATCCTATATGAATTTGAGTGTCCCATTCTTCTTAGGAATTGTGAACCATCTGTTAGAATATGGAGCTGAAGATGGCTCTAGAATTCCCATACTAATCCGCTCATTCAAGAGCTCTACCAGTTTGGGCAAGTGAGCCCTCGGCACATGAATAGGCTGTAGATTCCAAGGGACATGCAAAACGGTAAAAATAACCGTAGGTGTCATAACCCTAGGATCAACACATCAAATCTCATGTGGAAAGAAAGCAAAATATTTTTTATTTCTGCATAATATCTCTCCAAAACATCTTACCTCATCAGGAAGTAGAAAATCTTCGGACCCAATCTTCATCTCTTTCAATGTCTCATCTGAAAAATTATGTCCAATACCTACAGGATCTCACAAAGGAGGTTGCATAGCAGCTCTTCTAATCATCTCATCATTGTCCAAAGGTAGTGGTCCTACAACTGGTCGAACCTTCTTGTCAACTATCTTATATTTTGTATGAAATCTAGCTTCATTGCTACAACCTACAGATTTCATTCTTCGATGAAAATATCCTAGTAAACACAAATTTTGTTGTGTATAAACAGCAATGCCCAAATCTTTTTGCTGAAATATGTCACCAAGGAATTCTTTGTGTTGAGAATCCTCAGCACCTAATTTATTTTGAAGCATGAAATCAGCAATCTCGCAATACATCGCCAGACAAAGAACTTGTAAGACATATGACATCTCTTGATTGTTAGCATTTAGCAAAACCAAAAGTTATTCCATGGTATCTGAGCATGAAAGGCCATCATAGAGACCATCTATCTAGTCTTCTTCTTGCAAAACACCTGCAATCATTAATTCTTTTTCTTTTCTTTTTACATTCTGCCTGGCAGCTCTAGGCATATCAGAAATATGCTAAAAATACAAAGTACTTTCAAAGGATACACCATAAACACATGATGTAAAATTGCTGCTACAAGGAGGCGAGAGCTTTCCCTGACTCGTACCACCATTGTATTATAAGACACTGGTACCTAGCAAAAATCTAGCTCTCCTACAGGAAGAGGGGAATCCCTTAAAGAATATTTATTTCGTTGATGATTAATACAAAAAATCATGAATTGAACATCTCTCTTCCCATTCTTGCTCCGGACCCATCATCCACAACCTTAGTCTCCATCCCAAACTCAGCAATAAATAGTTGCCCCAAAATAATAGGATAATAAGAACAAGAGTTTTATACAAAGAAATGATAAGACTCACCGACATCTCCAATAGAAATCTTCAGATTTGGACAAGCAGCATATAAGTCTCTTGTAGTGTTGTTGGCTGCACGCATGCACCAACCATGATCAACAACAACTGGCCATCTACTACCAGTATCATATAAACCTCACACAATTACATTAATCTCGAAACCATGATCCAAAAGAGCAACGCAAGGAGTCTCATTCTCACCAAGCTTGACGACAGTTTCCATAGTTGCATGAGCCCAATAACTTCGAGAAAAATGACTTCAAGGAATCAATCTAGGTGCATCTTCACTCATCATATTGTACGAGTTTAAGTGAAGGATGAAGAGACTTCTTGGATTACATACATAGAGCTTCATATATAAATTCCTCAACGATCTCTTCTTTAGAATCAACCTCAATCTATAATCCATAGAGAATAGCCTCAACAATAGCTAAAGTCACTCGATGGATCATATCTTGCGTTGGTTTTTCAATAATTTGGCACTTTCTTTTTATGATGTTAATGAAAACATCATGGAACTCTCTCTTGGAAATCCCCAAAACTTCTCCAAGTGTAAACTCAATTTTGCAATTAAGAATTTGATCCTCAAATACATTTCTCAAGTCTCTGGAAGTCTCAATATCAGATAACAGCTTGAATCTAGGTTGCTTCTTCGGCTTCAAATCCTTTAACTTTGGGGTCTTTTGGTCTTCTTGAACTTTTGGCTTTTGCACGTCAGTCATACTCTGCTCCGGTCCTGAAGAAGAAGGCTGAAGAATTGGCTAACTCCCCCTAGTTGCCTTCTTTGATCCTTCAGGTTGATCATTATCTCTTTTGTGCTTTTCTTCAACAAGTGCTTCAAATCCTTGAGATTTTGCAATATAAGCATAGATAGAGAAGACACCTAAACAATCATTCCATCGGATTCCTTTTCTAATTGCATCTTCTATGAATGAAAGTTCAGATGAAGAAGCTTTACCTTTCTTTTCCACATGTAGTGCATAGGACCATAAAGGAGACTTATCTTTCGGTAACTGCTCCAATTGAAGACCATAGGCAGTAGCTTCTCTCGCCACCTCTTGCTTCACATAAGAAGAACGTAAGAGAGTTTCCTCCAATAATTTCTTCATACCTCCTTTGCTGAAATTTGTTTTGAGTGGTTTCTCTATGTCTTCGAAACATATCATGCTATCCTTCCACACCACCAACTTCAATATTTTTGCATCTTCGAAGTCTTGACACTCCTTGCGCTCATGGTCTGGACTATCACACCATATGCAATGGCGAACAAAATCATTTTTGGAAGAATTCATAGGAGTAGAAGAGGATGGGACAGAAATTGGAGCTAGGTTAAGTGGTTGTTGATCTCTTTTGGCCATCTTTATCTGAAGATCCTTCAAATTCTTTGAAATTTCTTTCACCATGTCTTTGACAATTGGTTTTGCAAATGGCCTGACCACTGCCACAGGAATAGGCATAGGCATAGGCATAGAAGTAGGCATAGACATGGGATGAGGGGTGGAAGAAGTGGAAGGAGTAGAGAGGAGAAGTGGAGGTAGGAGTAGACATTGTTAGGGGAGTTTGCATACCATTTTGTAGGCGATCCTTCCATCTTCACCTCTTCGTTAATGTGGACACCGCATCAATAGCATCTTGCCAATCCGTCTTCAATCCCATAGGTCGCGTACGGTCTTCAAGAAGCTCTCCTAACTCATCTTGAAGTGCAGGATCAGTTGCCTACAAGAATAACTCTACTTTCTCCGAGTTTAGGGCTCTTTGTTCAAGTGCATCCAACTGGCTGTAACGTTCTTCAAACTGGCATAATAACTTGGAAGAAACAAGTCCTTTGTTGGGTTGATAGACCCACTCTCTGAACATCTTCTGAAGTAGCAATACCATGATCGTCCAGGAAATATTCATCTTTGAGCCCCTTCTTGAAGACATTTCAATTTGAATCTTGCGCAAATAAACCAGTCACTCTAACCCGCAAAGCAGGTGTGACAAGCCGTAAGAAATAATTGCTTCAGTTGGTAGGAACTCCAAATAAGTGCATCTAGCTTTCAAATTCTTTAAGATAAGCTAAAACATTCTAGCCATCAAATAATTTACATTCACTTACCACGGCTTCGATTTCTTCGGTTGCTCCATGTGTATGCTCTTGTTCTTGATATAACATTCGTTGTTGATCCGATTGTTATTGACGTAGCTGCTGCTGTTGTTGCATAGATAATTGCATTTGTTGATTTTGTATCATAATAGCCAAAGATAGAGTTTGGAATAAATTCTTCATCTCATTAGTCGAAAAGGAAGAAGCACTCGATGATGAAGTGGGTGGAGTATTTGAAGAGTCTCCCATCTTGACAATCAGAAGCGACGCTTTCACATCGGGTTCACCAGACGTCGCACGGGATTCGGACGGGGTTCGTGAAAGTCGCTCGCCACAGGGACGCTTTGCAAGATGGGAACAAAATGATGTTGAGTATTCAATTCAAGATAAGTTTTTGATGCACTTTTTATCGTTAAGGTGAAAGTGGAAACAAGAGTTTTCAACTTTATAATGTTAAAGAACACAAAATCCAATCAACCAAATTCTTAATTTGATGCATTCAAGGAATAAATTCCGTGTAATTTCTCAAAGCTAGAGCTTACAAGAAAGGATAGTTTTCCATGGATAAGCATGAAAGAGGGGCAAATAGAAGTGATGGAACTTCTTCAAAGATAAGGCTCTTGATGTAACACCTTGAAATTTGTTATATTGACAAAGATAACATACTCATTTTAAGCTCCTTTGAATTCCTGAATTGGAAGTAGAGTAAGGGAGTAGGGAAGTTTCTTTAAGCTGAAGAGAACTAAGAACCATTGGACTTGGCCTCCCTATCTTATTGAGCCTTTGAGCCAAAAAAAGAATATAGTTGTCATTATGTTGAAGTCACACTTGCTGTAGGCGCCCTCTCTGCTTGAGAGTATCACGTTACTAAAGTATACTAGCTTTGTCCTTCAAAACATTCTGATTAACTCTCATAATTATCCATGATCACGACCACTAGCGGGTGAAAAATTGACGCTGATGAAGACATAATTATTTATTTGACATCTGTTGAATTAGTGTACCTTCTTTGTCACCTTTCTTTGATGCAGCAACCAGTCAACGATAGAGTCACTACTTCACGGCAGCTTTGTTGTCACTCCAGTTCTAACTGACAGAAAAGATGGCCAATGATTACACCCACACCACTTCAATGTTCTTCAAAGTAGTAGAAGTCCTGTTGTGTTCACTGTTGGTTCATCTGCTAGGCTTGCTACATCACTCGTGTTCCATGCAAGCAAGCAGCACATAGAAGAGAGAGAGGAAAAGAAACGTTGGGGCACAGAGAGAAGCCATCAATCATCATGAGCGTATTCGTCGCCTGGCCCTCGACGTCCCTTCTCAGCTTTGGTGGCTGAGAAAGCTTCTTTTGCTACTTCCATCGCCCTTCATCCTCTTAGTCACAGCTTTACGTCGACTCCTGAGGAAGCTTCATCTTCTGATCTTAGCATTCCTTTGTCGTAGCAGCATCCACTGCATGTGTCCTTTCATTCGCTTTGAGCTTCATCGTCTCCTCGTGTTGTCGAAGTAGGCAGGTGGCAGGTCCTAGCAGCTACGCAGGTTGGCTAGCTCGCCAACCGATGGCTAATCACATGGCATCAGATGTTGACTTCTGCATGAAAGAGTCGAGCTTTGTCGTATTGTCTTCAATCGTCAACCTTCTCTTCTTCAGCTGCCCCCTCCTCCCTCCTTGATTGTAGGTGGTTCGCAGTCCTTTTAAGCTTGTTTCTATCAATACGCCAAAAAGCCGTAGGTTTTCATAGTTAAGGCTTAAGCTTTTCTTGAAGTTGAAATATTTTGTTTTTGACATCAGTGGTTTTGTCATTAATACGGCAATTATATTCAGCCGTTTATATAGTGTGTGTCATCACTTGCCTAGCTTTTTGTTAGATGACACACTTTAGTGTATTCCTTCATCTGCACATCTTCAATGGAAGAAACACCTTCTATCCTAATAATAGCAAAGATTCCATTTGTCTTGTCAAACAAGAAGTTTAACTCAATAGTGGATGCAAAATCCTTTGTGATAATTGCTTTAGATATTGTCCATGTAAAGAGTTCAATACATCCAAATATTGGTGTCTCCTTGAATCATCAAAATAAGGTTCAATACATCCAAATATTGGTGAAAGGCAAAATATGATGTTTAATGCTACTTTTCTACTAAATTTTGGTGAATCACAAAGGATTCCTTTGTTGGTTCGAGCATTGATGTTATATGCCAAAGAGTAGTATGTGTTCCTATATAAAAGCCTATTCTATAAGAAGGTGCCAATGATTCAAGGAGACACCATATTTGGATGTATTGAGCTCTACTTGTGAACCTTATTTTGATATTCAAACTCCCATGTCAAACATACGGTAAATTTCTTCATGTAGCACTAGTCCAAGTTTTTTTTTGAATTCTCAAACTTTCTGGTGTGATAAGCACTTTTGTTAAAGTCAATATTACTTCTGTGGACTTGGAGCCATATTTATGATCTTGCCAAAAGAACCTTTTCTTCATGCAATGTGCCCTAACAAGAACATATGATTTGAAACAAAACTTCGTGCTCATGCACTCATGATTTAAGAAAATACAAAATATTGGATTCATGTTATGCAACCAATCAATCAATACACCACACAAAGATTATGAATGAACTGAAGAGGATATGCCTAGCCTAACTATATGTGCTTGTGTGTCATGCAGATGCAAACACAAAAGAAACACACAATGGAAAGTAAACTCATAATAATGCTGACTTAAAAGTTTAAAATTTTGGCAAAAATTTTCGCCCTTAGGTTTGCAGTTGTAGACACGCAGTGTCACAACAACGCTATCTTATGCCTATCATTAGGATGCACTTACACCTGAGTGTATCTAAAGAACCTGTCTAGAAAATTGTAGGCTTCTTTTCTGGCCACTCTCTCTAGTATGTGCTCGGTGTACGGCAGTGGGTAATTATCTCTCTTTGTAACTGCGTTTACCTTCTTGTAGTTGACACACACTTTAATCTTCCCATATTTCTTTAATACAATGACTATGGGAGAAAACCTAGTCCATGTGTTCAATTTCATATATTAATCTTGCTCTCATTAGCTTATCAATTTCTTCATTGACAGTGTGGGATGGCTTTGGATACATGGGATACAATCACTGCTTGTTGATCGGTGTTGTGTCAGGTGTCATGGGTATGTTGTGAGTCACCATGCTTGAGTCTACCCCCTTGAGCTCATCTAGAGACCAAGCAAAGACGTCTACATACTCTTGCAAGATAGTAATGAGACTTGCTTCACCTTACTCAACCAAGTCAATATCGGCTATAAAGATAGGTCGTGGGGTCTCCCCTTCCCTGGCCAAATTGACCTCCTTGACCTTGACGGGTCCCTTGATTGGTTCACCTGTTTGCCCATGTCATTTGGCTCCTAGCAATACCACCACCCTATCTCTCTTTTTGAACTTTGTGAATCATTTCTGCAAGTCTTGCAGTTTTCACTGTTCTTTTGTCTACATCTCTTTAGGTAGCTTCCATCATTCCTCTCTCAACTGTTGGCATCTTAGGTGGACGAGTACGTCCCCCTTGGTGCATCTAGTCTTGGGAGGTCAAGATATTTCACGATAACTATCTGAGCTAACTTTTGATTCAAAATCAAATTCTCTGTCTTCACTAGAAGAGAAGGTCTCCCCTGGTGGTCGTAGCTCACAAGGTGAGTCCATTCGCAACAATGGTGCAACACTTGGCAGAGCTAGGCCTGCCTTCTTATAGTAGTCAATCGCACCTATGTGCTCCAACCAAGTTCAATCATAGTCTTTGTGTCTCGCTGCCTTCTCCACTCTAAGTGTGCTCCGCTTGTGTGGTCTAGGGTCCACTTGTATTTGTTCGATTATATGCCCCCCAGTGTTGTACTCTAGGGTATTGATTTCCTTTTCTCTCTCATGGCTGAAGGAACAATAGTCCTTATATTCATAGTCAGAGCTCTCTTTGTCTGGTTGCTCCTAATTCTCTTGGTTCTGACAATTCCCTTCTTATTGGTCATGAAGTAAGGCCCAATTGTACTTCAAGTTCAAATCATGTACCTTGGACCATCACCATTCACGCTCATCTAAGAGATCTTGGAGTGGCTTAAGGTTCTTTGTTGGATTTCTAGTCAACTTAATGGTTAAGTACCCTAGGATCTCCTGGAGCTCACGTCTATTGTTTGGAACTTGGAATGCAACATGATTGGGTCTTTCACGTAGACTCCCCATCATCATGCAGACTATGGCAGTGAAGGTGTGTCCTTGAACTTATCAGTTGCCTTGAAAGCTTGTTTGTACTCCTTAGCATCTGAGAACGGTAGATCGATGGTAGCAAGAACGTGCATCTAGTCTCACTCGTCCTTAAGACATGATATATACTTGGTAAGAGCCCCATAGGATCCCCTTCTTTGTTTGTTGCTCTTCAATATGATGGAGATGGCGTGGAGGTCCACTGACATAGTCTTCCACATGTCCATCTCTACTCTCACAACTTCTTGTTTGATTGCCTAAGAAGATAAGACTATTGCCTCAGTCTTCTATGACTCTTGCATTGCACATCCAAGGTTGCAGCCTAGCAGGATGTGGTAGTTCACTCCCTTCATGACTATGAAGTCAATAGAGAATGGGATCCCTACCATCTTATTGGCCAATTTTTCAACACTCCGAATGGCTTCACCTTCATTCCATTTTCTAGTGTGACGTTAAACCTAGTAGTCTTGATTGGTGGGTTACCCCAAGTTTGGAGTATTGTGTGAATTAGTACACTCCCTCCTGCCCCTCTGTCCACAATCCCCTTTATGGTGACATCTCCCAGTGCCAGGACTGGTAGGATTTCATGCATTTCCATGCCTTCCCAAAAGGCATTGCCGTGCAAGGATTTAGGCATGGAGTGCAACATTAGACTCGATATTTGGGTTTGTGCATCATGCTCATGCAAGTCTATGGCAATTGGCTCATTTGGTTCTTCAACCCACTACTTTAGCTCCAGCCATAGCCTTGGGTATTACCTAAGCAGGTCGCCTAAGCTCAGAGTTATCAAGGTGGTCACCAGTGTATTGAGGAGGCTATTAGTCACTTGCCTCTCTCTTATGTCTATGGTTCTTGGCCACTAGCCTCGATTGCCTTGCTCGCCTGGAGTATCTAAGCTTTGTGTAGGCGACCTAGCTTTTGGTGCCATCGTCTCCCTTGAACTTGGTCATGGGAGAGAGATTGGCGTGTTTATGCTTGAGAGGTCATCGATCTCGTCCTCTAGTATGGGTCAGCGTCCTTTAGGTGTTCATGGGCCTCCTTCACCCACTCTTTCACCTTCTTGATGGCTTTCAGTTGGCGCTTTGGATTGGGGTACTCCCCGACCTTAGCACTTTCCTTCTTAGCCATTCATGGAGTCGACGTTTCTTCCTTAGCGTCAATGACTTTCTTTCCAACCAGTAGTGTTGTGGCACTCTCATTTTTTAGGGTGACCTTAGTGTCTGGTCTTTTCTTCCTTTGTCTCTAGCTTTTCTTTCCATTTGAGGTTGCGTTAAGGTTGCTAGGCCGCCCTAACAATGATATGCCAACTTCCTTCATCTGCATGCGGGTCATGACTTGTAATGGAATATGTGTTGCCTCCCCATCGAGTGTCTCGATACAAAACAACCCCAGTGGAACAAATGGCTCATTTGTCGAACTAGAGGATGGCCTTCATCTTGGGCAATCGACAAACAGATGAGTGATTCCACACTCAATGCATCTCAAGTCAATCTTATCTCTATTTGCTTGCTCCCTCTCAAGGTAGCGTGAAGAAATATGTCCTAGGGTTTATCGCAATTCCAATAAATGATTGTCTCTTGGGCTTACTCTCCTAGGCCTCTGCCTCTCCCTCTACCCTACACCATCACTAGTATTGGTTGATAGTCCCTAAGGATAGCATTGCCTTTCTCATCGTATGACATGTATGGGTTTACATAAGGCTCATCGTTGCCAGGCTCTGTCCACATAGTGGACTGGAGTATCACTCGGTGGATGGGTCACGTAGGGTCCATGCGGTCTAGGGATACCTGTAGGATTTATTTTCATCCTAGAGATGGTTGATTTAGTGTCATTTCATGCCGGAAGAGCCAACGGGGCTCCCCTTCCAAATAAATTCAGTGGCATGTTCACAAGGTGGAATTGACTGTAAGGCTTTACGTATGGGAGCCTCCGAGGTAATCGACAATGCATGGTGTCCTAGATGAACCTACCACAATTAGCACAAGGTCGTGATACTCAGATGGTAAGTGGTTCCCACTGCAATGTACACATTGGACATGTGGGTGTGTCACTCGTCTCATCATCTCCTGCAGTTTGTCCATCCTAATCTCTTCTAGCTCTTGTCCTGACTCAATGCCCTTCCCTTTGTCCCGAGTGCTTGGGTCTGCTCTCTCACCTTGGGGGAGGTCACTCATGAATATATGTATATATAACGTGAGTTCAAAATAAGGGGTTTTTTAAAAACCATTTTTATACATTTTTTGCATATACAGAAGGGTGTCATATAAAGGGGTAGCTTAGAGATTGAATAGAAAATGGTTGTGTTTTATTCAAGAAAACATCAAAGATTAGGATATTTATAAAAAGGCCATGAACGCACATTATATAGAGAATATATATATAGTGAACCCCCCAAGTCTCTCACTCAACGTTGAGGATCTCTCAGAACTCTTAGCACTGGATTCTTCCTCATTTGAGCCTCCGTAGCCTCTTTCCTTGAGCTAGTCATCCGCTCTAATAGCTTCTTCAAACCCCCTTGCCAATGAGTTTGACTACAAGCTTGAGTTGCCGACCAAGGCTTTGTAGCGCTCTTCGCCTCATATTCCATTGATGAGTACCGTGGATACCGCCATTTCGGTTAGTCTCTCACCCATGGGAATTCCCTTGAAGAGGCTCCTCACATGGGTCACATAATCTCGAATGTCCTCTCTCTTTTTTCTTGATGTTCATAAGTCGCACTAACAGGTTATCAAAGTATCCCCGTTCTGAAAATCTCTTAATGAAGAGATTTTTCAAGCCACTAAAATCAGCATGATCTGCAACATCTAGACTTGTGTACCAGGTCACCCTTATTGTGTAAGCACAATCCGAAGGCTTGGGAGCATTGAGTAGGATCAATGAGGGCATTGGCCTTGCAAACCTACTCAAACTGCTCCATGAAGCTGTATGGCTCATCGATAGCTTGGTATTTGTCTAGGTACTTTGCTACCACATGGATTTTTAATTGACTCTTAGAGCCTTGGTTGACTCGTGAACCCCCTCAGTAGCGATGTTGCCAATGCTACAACACTTTTCTCTACGGCCGTGTTATCTAGCAGCCGCTTTGTCAAGAGCTCGCTCATTGTGACATCTTCTTTTAGCACTCTCTCGCTCTCTGACCAACTCCTACCCGCTAAGGCTAGCACTCTCTAGATCTCCTGCATTTCTAAGCTCTGGCATAAGTTCCTAGTTTATTGATCTTGGTTGTATGCAGCTAGGCCTTGTAGAGCTCTACATGCCAATTCTCTTTCCCCCTCAAGGTCTGCCATGATGTCCTCGACTCATTTTCTGTTGTGTTCTAGCCAAGTTTGAGCATCGCATTTGTACACTAACTATTGGACAACCTCAGGAAAGTTTCCTAGGTTAAGCTCCTCATTGCTTCTATGGCCTCAGCTACCTTCTTCCATATCTAGGGCTTCTTGTTCTGCCAAGTTGTCAATCAAGTTGATAAGGTCGGGCAGATCCACTTCCGTGGTATTGTCTGTCCTTGTTGCCTTCAAATTTTTTCCCGTGTTCTCCGCTTGGTCCTACCTTTGGGGATTCGATATCCTTTCTATGTCTTTGGGTCTTCTCTTATTACCAGTGGGTTCCTTCAAGTTCTCAAGTCCATGTGTGTTCCTTGTTACTTACAATCAATCCTCAACTTACCCTCACTCTGTGTGTGGGTGCATGTGTGTGCTCTTTTCTGTGCACTATGTGAAATCATGCTTTTAGTTTTCCTTAATTGAGCTTTGAGTGATGGAAATCGGAGTGAGTGAAATACCAAGGTGTGTGTAGCTCCGTTGTTGTTGCCTACGGGTTGGCTTGACAGGGTCGTGTGTTTGGTTCCTAACTATTCTTGCCAGATTTTAGGGTTTTTTTACTACACTACCTCGTTCCACTCACCTGGGTCAAGTTGGAGTCTTGCAATCAGCCCACAACACCAAACACCCTTTCAGACTGTTTGACCACAATCTCTAATGCGAACCGCATGTGAGACGTTCAGTGGGTTCTTCCAGTGTGGTTCAGGCTTCTCGTTAGCTAGCATTTATCAAATTCCCAGGTTTTCCTTATCAGGCTGTGTCCAATTTACCGAGTGTTTGATTTTTAAAATCGGACGTCTGATTTACCAGTGTCCAATTTTGGGGATTAGACAAGGTCAGGTCCGATTATCACAATCAAACATGTGTGTGTTTGGAGTTGGTCCGCCGATTTTGGTGGTGCCATTTCCATGCGTTCAATTCTAGGAGTCCAGTCCTAGGGATAGAATGTCCAATTAGGGTATGTCCGATCGAACAAGGCTTTGGCATGATTCTGTGGTTCGATCCTCACGATTGAATCGATCAAGCATCCGATCATACAGGTGTATATCCGATCGAATAGTTGGAATTGGTCAGATTTTCAAAATCAAATTGGTGTCCAATTGGACCAAGTGGGCTTGTCCAAGTCTGATTCTGGGAATCAAACATTTCACTCAGTCCGATTCTAGGAATCGAATAGGTCTATGAGTCTCATTCTAGGAATCGGACAAGTTACTTGGTCCCACTTTGAGAATCGAACAGGTTGCGCGGTCTGATTCTGGAAATCAGACACTGTTGTGGGTGTCTGATTTCACCAGTCGAAACATGTGTTGATCACTTATTTCCCAAAAATCTAAACATAGATGTTGCCTTTATCCATAACAATAATCAAGAATCAAGAAGAGGTGTGGGCCAAGGGCATCCTATACCTGAATCTCACAGAAAGCCCCAATATGCTTCGATTAATCTGACGTATACCTGGACCTGCAAGCTCTCTCTCTCTCTCTCTCTCTCTCTCTCTCTCTCTCTCTCTCTCTCTCTCTCTCTCTCTCTCTCTCTCTCTCTCTCTCTCTCTCTCTCTCTCTCTCTCTCTCTCTCAAAGCCAGAACTATAAATGAGGTTTTTCCTGGTCACTCATGACCTTAAACCTTTGCTGGCGCAACTTAGCCTTCATAATCACATCCATGCTAAGCCAAGACTTGTGTCGCACAGTTTCAAACAAGGTGGGTGGCTAACAATTTCAACAATATGTTCGGGGATCAGGTCAAACTATAGTAGTTTACAACAACCTTCAAAGGTAAGGCCATGGATTGGTATAGTACTTATGATGTTGAACACTTCACCACATATGATG
This sequence comes from Lygodium microphyllum, assembly GCF_053477565.2. NCBI lineage: Eukaryota > Viridiplantae > Streptophyta > Polypodiopsida > Schizaeales > Lygodiaceae > Lygodium > Lygodium microphyllum. The sequence continues at coordinate 181,626,107 of NC_141136.1, read as the reverse complement.
GCCTTAAAACTACTTTCTTAAGTAGATTTAGGAAACATAAGACAGCTAGAGATGCATTAAAGAAGTTGAAGCAAATCAAGCATATGACAATGCTAGTACAATATTATGCACAAAGATTTCAGAACCTATTAAACATGTTGAATGAAGAATATAGGCCTTCTTTGGATTTACAATGTTCATACTTTGTTAAGGGATTGGATAAATCTATTGCAAGAGCAATTGCTAATGTGGAAACTGAAAATATAATACCACAGATGTACTAGCTAAACAACACAATGGGTGGAAAAACTACTTGGAAAGAGTAGATCCAAGAAGAAGAGTAAGAAAGACTCGTCAGACTCTGATTATGATAATTCTGATTCAAGGGACAATAGTGATGAAGTGGATATCTCATCACATCCTAAGTCAGATACTGAATTAAGCAACTCGAATGATGACAGGAGTAGACAACGGCAAAAGAGGCATCAAAAGAAATCTAGGAAGGATAAGAGTTATGCTAAGGATAAGAAGAAGGGGAAAGAAAAAGAGGAGAAAACATCCTTAGAAAAAAGTTTGAATAAGAAAATAAAGAAGCAATTATTGGAAATGGGAGTTATGGCTACTTGAAGGAATATGAAGTCATGTAGCATATTTTAGAAGTTGGGCCGTGAGGCTAGAGAATGCTAGTACAACCCAATCGTGCAGAATGTAAGACAGAAAATAACACCTTTAGTGGCACTAGTAAACCAAAATGCACCTTAGGTACTAATGATGGCTTAAGATTGTTCGGAATAAACAACACATTTAGCCATCATGAAAATTGATGTCCATTAGTTGCTCAAACAATTAATGTTACACCTGAGATTGAAGATGATGAAGAGGAACTCAAGCTAATCCTATTGTTGTACCCGTTTTTGAGGTAGATGTTGAAAATATTTTGTCTCAATATAGTATGTTTCTAGGAATACCACTTCTAGATGTGGTTTACCCATGCAATAACACAGTGACCCCATGCAGGAACAGAATAACCCTATGTAGCAAAGTACTGACCCCATAGAGCAAAGCAGTGACCTCATATAGCAAGAAATTAACTTGGTTGCAAAAAGTAATGGTTACCCTAAGGGGAGTAAGAGAACTAATATGGAGACTTAAAGAGCAAAAAAAGCCTTCATTAGAGATAGAGGAGTGTAGTGAGAGCTCATGATCAACCGCCAAGACCCACGGATTGTTTATTGCTTTAAGAGTTTCAAGTGAGCTCTAATGGCTATCTCTTACCTAGCTGATGCGCTTTCGATCCTATGGGTGTAGTGATCTTACCTTGATGCCCAAATGAGTAGTCTCCTCCCTCAAGTACTCTAGTAGCTCCACGATCCTAGATGCAAGCTCAAGCAACCTCAAGCCTCCTCCACACTCCATCCTCCATAACCACACGTGAGACAAGAGAAAATAATAAGAGAGGAGAAGATGGAGAGCTTCTCCTCCCGAATCCCTCACCCTCACACACTCACTCCCTCACAGTCTCACACTCTTTCTCTCAACACAATCACACACAAGCAAGAAGGAGAGAAGAAGAGAAGAAGAATAAGTCACTTAGCCATACACCAACGAATAAGCTTCTCATTCACTTTTTGAGTTTATAGACAAACCCTAAATCCCTTGGGCACGCATCCCCTTTTTACATGACAGGGCATCTTGCCACGGTCCTCTTTTCCTATTCCCTTGTAGTTGCCTTATCCCTTCACCTATGCTCGTCTAGATTTTACAATTTGCACAGGAGGGAGCCTGACGCTCTTTCACAAAATTTTAGTGGCACCTTTGACCTTTTGCACTTTTTTTCTTTCCTCTCTTATACATTTTTCCTGTTGTCTTTTTCACATTATTCCATATTTTTGAATTTTCTTTTTCACATCTTGCATCGGGGTTAACATTATCCCCCTCCTAGTCGAGTGCCAATCCCATGGCACTTATGGGTCTTTGTTGATGAGGGCTTGATGATTTGAAGGGTGGTCATGTGAGTTGATGATGGGGCCTTGTGGAGATTGGTTATGGAAGAGAAGCTTGTCAAATGATTGTGGTGGTGGTGGAGGTTGAGGATATGTGGAGTGGATGGCAGAGCCTCCGATGTCGATGGTTGGTAGCATTCATATTTTCGTGCAAGGAGAAGAAAAGTGCACTGTCTAGAGGGTGTGTCTACCTTATCATGTTGTGCATTGTGCTTGTGCTAGTGGAACTGGGAGTTGGGTCAAAAACCACAAGCAAAAGCTTCGATATTGTCACACACTTGAGGACCTAGTTCATGCAGAAGGGAGGTGTGGTGTGCACTTTAGGGAGATATGTCTAACCATAGGCAAGGGTGACCTCTCTAGGTATGCCCTACCCTTGATGAACCCTAAGCAAGAAGTGGGGAATCAAAATGGGCTAGGGGGGACCCTAACTTGAGGACCCTTAAGTGTAGTGATTGTGCACTCATAAGTTTCTTGTTTTTCCTTGTGATTTTCTTCTCTATTCTCTTACTTTTTTCTTTTTCTTTTTATTTTTCTCTTTTTTTTAAATCTCTTCTTTTTCTTTTTTTTGAGATTATAAAAAAGAACTAATCTTCGTCATCATGGTTATGAGAGGCAGAAGTGGGGGGGGTTTAAGGGACTTACTAAGAAAGCTTTTTCCTTGCATGTATCCTTTTAGGCCCATTTGAAAGTTGAGAGGAGTTGTGGACAAAAATGGATGGTCATAGCTAGTGAAGTGGCTATTGTTCATGTCCTCTAAGAGGGCTACACAAAAAGATGATAAGAGGGCAACGTGCTATCGGAGGGTTTTTGTCGAAAGATTGAATCCATCGGGGATCATAAGTAGACGGAAGTAGAGATAGGAGATGGAAGAGAAGAAAGAGAATACACAAGTGGTAAACATGGCAAAGACGAAGCACAATGAATTGAATTAATATGTATTGAAAGAACGTGGAATCCTTGCACTACTCAAAAGCAATCTCCAGGCATTAGATCTCCTAGAGTTTCTTCGTAGAACAAAAACGTAGATAAAAAATAACAACTCCTTCTCTACTTCTCAGAACCCGAATTTGATGGCTTTGTTCACTACTATGAAAGGGGGGTAAAACCCCTGGACACGTGCTCATAGATATCCTAGAACACTCTGTTGAGATATCGAGCTCCACTCGTGATACGCCAGGGTGACCGTTGTGTATTTATGTCACCGACTTGTTAGTTGCAGACGCGGTTGGTACACCGCCCATGAATAATAGCTACATGATAGCTATCCTTATCTACTCTAGTTCGTGGCTCAGTTAGTATGCCACCTTAGTTAGTTGAGTTTGGTTTGAGACCCATATAGAGGGTTCTTCTATTTCTTTGTACTTGAGTTCTTTTGGCTTACACAAATAAGAAGAGGAAAACTGTTTTCAGCCTCCACCCTTGTGTGTCTTTCCCCATTGTGCAAGCAAGAAAGCTTCAAGCGAGACTCCTTTCTTCTCTCCCACAATCTTGACATGGTATCAGAGCCTTGTTCGTGGTAAGGAGCTCAAGAAAACAAGCCAAGCTCGCGGTGTTTTGGTAAGAGGAGCAGTGTTGCTTTCATCTTCTGTTTTGGGAGCAGATCTCTGCAGGTAGCACAGCCGGAAAGTGCAGGAGTGCATTGTCTCAGGTTGAGACGCCCTTCACAGTGAAGCAAGAGGGAAGTATATGCTGCGGGTAAGGGCTTTAGCCCCATGCGACCCTGTGTTTTTTATTTGAGACCATTTCGGGGCCTGTTTTGGAGGCGGAAGTTTTCTACACGCACTCACGAAAAGGCTGAGTTTTATGTTGTGCGACCACTGTTCTACAGGTCGGTGAAAAGTTACTGTAGAAATTGCATCGTATGCCTGTGCGCAGAGACATTGGGAGTTACAGAATCATCCTTGTTGCCTGTTGATGCAAAATCGTCACTAGGAAGTGACTATGTGGTCAAATACCACTTTTGCCAGTTTTGCAAATTTTCCCTTGTGAGGGTGAAGCTGTGGTTTTTGCAGTGACAGAATTTTTTACAGTCTTCTGTAATGGCATCTGATTCTCTTTCACAGATTGTCACTGAAAAGCTTGACAAGAACAACTTCCAAGCATGGAAGTTTAGAATGACGAATTTCCTTATGGGAAAAGGATATTGGGAATTTGTTGCAGGAAATGAAGAAGAACCAGTTCTTCTTGATGTTCCCAATCAACAGCAAATGTAGGTATTTAAAGCATGGTATGAGAGAGCTAGAAAAGTTATGTATTGGCTGTTTATCAGCATTTCAGACTCTATGATTGTGCATATTCAGGATGCAAGTACGCCAAAGGAGGCATGGGATACTTTGTCAAAAATGTATAGCACAAATACGCAAGCCAGGAAAATGCAGCTCAAGCAAGAGTTGCACAATGTGCAAAGAGAAAATATGAGCATCAACAAATACCACATGAAGGTGAAGAAGATTGCAGATGCACTTGCTTCCATTGGGTCTTCAATGGAAGATGATGATTTAGTTTCTGTGACCTTGAATGGTCTAGGAAAGGATTATGCACAGTTTCGGACATCCATTTCAGTTCGTGAAAGATTTCCTGATTTTGAGGAGTTGATTGCTCTTCTAATTTCTGAGGAGCAAAGAAATGGTGGTGCATCTTCTTCAGGAGGAACTTCAAAAGAAGCTGTCTTCTACTCAAATGCTGGAAGAGGTAGAGACAGAGGTAGAGGAGGCCGATATGGAGGCCGTGGTAGAAATCAGAATATGCAGCAAACTCAAGAAAACCAGTCCTATGGAGGAGGACGTGGTAACTCTAGAGGCAGGGGGAGCCAAAGAGGTCGTGGTGGATGGCAAAGAGGCCAAAATGCAAACAGTAATGTTGAATGCTACTATTGTGGTAAAATGGGTCATATGGCTAAAGACTGCTATAAAAAACAGAATGATATCATGAATGGAAAACTGCAACAAGGAAATTATGCATCCTCTAGTAGACAGGGCGATGATAGAAATGAACATCTGTTTATGGTGCAGCACATGAACAACTCTGTGACAAATGCAGAAGAAAGCAATGATGTATGGTATGTTGACTCAGGTGCATCAAACCACATGACAGGTCATGCAGAATGGATGGAGGATGCAAGGAAAATGGAAAAACCAAGATTCGTGGAGACTGGTGATGATATTGCACATCCTATTGTGCAGATTGGAAAAATTCCCTTGTCTATGCAAGATGGGAAAAAGAAATACCTGTCAGATGTATTTCATGTCCCAAATATCACCAAGAATCTGGTTTCTGTTGGTCAAATGGTTGAACAGGGCTTGCAAGTCAGATTTAATCCTCATGGATGCTTTGTTGAGGATATGAAAAATAAAGGTCGCTTGATAGCAAAAGGAAAGAAGAAGGGCAGAATGTTTACATTGGATGCAGACATGTCTGAATTGAGTGCAGTAATGTTTGCACATGGGACCGGTGTAGTTGCAGATATTGATATCTGGCATAAACGCATTGGTCATGTTAATGTACAGCAACTTAAATCAATGCAAGCCCAAAATATTGTTGCAGGTTTGCCGAAATTCAAGGTTGCAGAAATGCATAAGGTATGTGAAGCCTGTCAATTTGGAAAACAGGCAAGGAAACCATTTCCTAGACATGTTCAAGAGAGTAAGAAGCCATTGGAATTAATCCACTCTGATGTGTGGACAACTAAAGTTGCATCTCTTGGAGGCTATCATTATTTTGTCAGTTTTATTGATGACTATAGCAGAAAAGTTTGGGTGTATTTTATGAAAAAGAAAAGTGAAGTTTTTGGGCATTTCAAAACTCTTAAAGAGATGGTTGAAAAAGAAACATGCCTGCAGATAAAATGCCTAAGGTCAGATGGAGGGGGAGGGTACCTCTCAAATGAGTTTGCAAGGTTCCTGCAGGAGCATGGCATAAAGCAGCAATATTCATGTAGTCATACCCCACAACAAAATGGAATTGCAGAAAGGAAAAATAGGCATATTGGAGAGGTATCTCGTGCCATGCTCAATGAAAAAGACTTGCCAGATTTTTATTGGGCTGAAGCAGTTGCTACAGCAGTCTACATAATGAACAGGACTCCCACTGCAGCAATACATGGAATGACTCCAGAGGAGAGATATACTGGTAGGAAACCAGATATTTCTCATTTGAAAATTTTTGGTTGCATTGCCTATGTACATGTGCCAGATGAGTTGAGATCCAAGTTGGATCCAAAAGCTGAGAAGTGAATCTTTATTGGTTACTCTCTGCAGCAAAAAGGGTATAGATCCTATAACCCTTCTACTCGTAAGTTTACAGTGAGCACAGATAATGTTTTTGATGAGATGAGTAGCTCGTATAAACTAGTAAATGTGATTGATGATGTAGATGCACAAAATGGTAATGCTGCACAGAATTCACAGCAACAGTCACAAAATATTAGTGGACCTGGAGCGTCCTCTAGCAGTGGTTCACATTCTTCGCCATGGACAGGCAGATTGAGATCAGGAGAATCTTCTCAAAGTAATGCAGATAGTGGTATGCATGTATCACGAAAAGGAAAAGAGAAGGTTAATCAGCCCATGTTTGATGTGAATGTAGGTCACTCTTATGTGGATGGTGAATCCAGTGGCTCAGAACAGAGCATTGATGATGAGTTGGGTATTCCTTCTATTGTTACGCCTGGAGTAAGGAAGACCAGGGATGTTTTGAGAGCACCTCCGAGTGAACCTACTTTGCGCAAGTCTACGAGAGCTAGTTATCCTGTGGATAGGCTGAAATATGATGGATTTACAGCCATTCACTATGCATATATGGTCAAAGTGATACAGGAACCAGAACCCACTTCTTTTGAGGAAGCCATGGGAAAAGAAAAATGGGAGAAAGCCATGGATGAAGAAATGGATGCCTTGGAAGCTAATGCTACATGGGAATTGGTACCTTTGCCTAAAGGTAAAAATGCAATTGGCTGTAAGTGGGTTTATAAGGTGAAGCACAATGCGGATGGTTCTGTGAACAGATACAAGGCAAGATTAGTAGTCAAGGGGTATGCACAAACATATGGTATTGACTATGAAGAAACATTCAGTCCGGTTGCAAGGATGGCAACCGTAAGAGCGGTCATTGCTATGGCTACATCAAAGGGATGGTCTTTACATCAGATGGATGTAAAGAATGCCTTCTTGCATGGTGATTTGCAAGAAGAGGTCTATATGGAGCAGCCACCAGGTTATGTGCATGCTGTTCATCCTGAGTTTGTTTGCAGGTTGAAGAAAGCCTTGTATGGCTTGAAGCAAGCACCTAGAGCATGGTCTGACAAGATAGGATAGTATCTTGTCACTATTGGCTTTCAGATTTCCAAGGCAGATTTCTCACTTTATGTGAGAAAAACAGAGAAAGGTATTATGCTACTTGTCATTTATGTTGATGATTTGATTATGACAGGTGATAGTGATGAAGATATCCTTCATGTGAAAATGCTATTGAAGCAGAAGTTTGAGATGAAGGATTTGGGAGAGCTGCGTTATTTCTTGGGCATTGAGGTGATTAGATCACCAAGTGGGATACAGCTCTTGCAGAGGCAGTATGGATTGGACATGCTGTCCAAATATGGGATGACAGGTTGTAAGCCTATTTCAGTTCCTTTGGAGCAGAATGTGAAGTTGAGCACAGATGCAAGTGAGCTTCTAGAAGACCCTACTATGTACAGACGCATAGTAGGAAGTTTGATTTATATGACTATTACCAGGCCAGATTTGAGCTATGCTGTTGGATTGGTAAGTCAGTTTATGCAGGCTCCAAGGAAACCACATTTGGATGCGGCTAGACGCATACTCAGGTATGTGAAGTCCACATTGCAGTATGGACTATTTTATGAGACTAGGGTTCAGATACAGTTGCATGGATACACTGATGCTCATTGGGCTGGTAGTACTTCTGATAGACGATCTACCAGTGGATATGTGTTCTCTTTTGGGAGTGCTGCACTCACTTGGAGTAGCAAGAAACAGCCTATAGTTGCCTTGTCGAGCACAGAGGCTGAGTACAGCGGTGCAGCAATGGCTGCATGTGAGGTAGCTTGGTTGCATAAGCTACTTTATGATATGCATCAGTCTATAGATGGACCAGTTCTCATTTATTGTGACAACATGAGTAGTATACACTTGGCAAATAACCCAGTCTATCATGCTAGAACAAAGCACATTGAGGTGCATTATCACTATGTGCGAGAGAGGGTTTTACTAGGTCTTATTGATCTAGTTTATGTCAACACAGAGGATCAGGTAGCTCACATATTCACGAAGGCATTGGGCGCAGAGAAGCTGCGCAAGTTCAGAGACCTGCTTGGTGTGCAGGAATTGGGATTGAGCTCGAGGGGGAGTGTTGAGATATCGAGCTCCACTCGTGATACGCCAGGGTGACCGTTGTGTATTTATGTCACCGACTTGTCAGTTGCAGACACGGTTGGTACACCGCCCATGAATAATAGCTACATGATAGCTATCCTTATCTACTCTAGTTCGTGGCTCAGTTAGTATGCCACCTTAGTTAGTTGAGTTTGGTTTGAGTCCCATATAGAGGGTTCTTCTATTTCTTTGTACTTGAGTTCTTTTGGCTTACACAACTAAGAAGAGGAAAACTGTTTTCAGCCTCCACCCTTGTGTGTCTTCCCCCATTGTGCAAGCAAGAAAGCTTCAAGCGAGACTCCTTCCTTCTCTCCCACAATCTTGACACACTCCTTCTTCCTCTTCCAATTCAAACTGCAGTTTTCAGCATGTCAACAACGATCATGACACTCGAGATTTCATCAATCTGTCTTTTTTATGAAAATCCCATAACTGGTTGAAAAAGAAACTTTCTTTTTGCATGCCATCCTAATTTAGAAGCTTTTCTAGCTTTTCGGATTTTTACAATAATTAATACCAAAAATAGACTAAAATTATCCAAAAATCTAGTATTTTTGGAGAATCCATGCCATGGACACTAGCACTAAAAACTCAGATCACTTTGACTCTCTTGATTAATAAGAAAGTTGAATGATGATGCATTGTATGCTTTTTCACATTGTGTCTGCATAGCATCACGACATCTACCCCCTCTGAACCTGCACATCCTTTGGTATGTGCCGCCGATGCACCACCCATATCAAACACCCATAGCTTTTTGCTTATCATGCTTATAAGAAGGCATCCCCTTGGATCATAGATCAAAATACTCAACATTTGTACAACTCTTGAGCCATACTTAGTACCCCCTCTAGGGTCATAAGGCCTTGCCATGCATATTATACATTAGAGGTTGTTGAATCTCCATATACATGCAATCAATACACCCATCAACAAATACATAGCAACATGCCTGCTCTCTCAAAGTCCATTGCATGGGAAGTTGCGTGTTCATTTCATGTCGGGTTCACCAATGTCGGAGGGGTTTTTGCCGAAAGGTCGAACCCACTAGGGATCAAAGGTAGAAGGAAGTAGAGATAGGAGATGAAAGAGAAGATAAAGAATATAGAAGAGGTAAAGACAACAATGACAAAGAACAATGAATCAAATCAATATGTATTGATGAAACCTGAAATCCTTTGTCCTAGAACTACTCAGAAGCACTCTCCAGGCATTAGATCTCTTGGAGCTCCCTCGTAGAACAAAAACGTGGATAAGAAATAACAGCTCCTTCTCTGTTGCTCGGAACCCAAATCTGATGGCTTCTGTTATGAGCCATCAGGACCATAATAGGAAATGCAGGAAATTAGCACTACAGGGAACTTCGTGACACAATTTACAGCCATTACACACACCTAATCTTCAGGAATACCATGTAAACATGATCTACATATCGTAAACATCAATGCTGAATCACTATCCTGAAAACGATCACACAGTTTATCATCATCATATTCACTCCTGATCAAATAACTTGAAACAGACATCACAAATATTCAGGACACAGATACACAGTGTTAGAATCAGACATAAGCGACCAGAATCTGGCGTTGTCTTGAAGAATATCTCATTTCTCATCATGCAAGAATACAAAAGACACGAACTCCTAACTATCAGGAAGGCGCCTGAATGTCAGGTAAAAACCTGAATGCTTCATATGACATCTTAGGTCACTTTCCATATGCTGGTTCTACATGTATGCTAGTACTAAGGTATAAAAATACTAATATAGTGCAATTCGAGCCTCAACACATGCCACAGCCCGGTGGATGACTGGGATAGTCAAGACTCGAACCCACAAGTATGTAGCTATATAACGGAAAGCATACAAAACAAGAAATAACCCAGAGAATACAATTATGCCCTGCCAGAGGCCTTGCACCCCTTGACAAGCCACATTGAGCAACCATGAGTAGAGCCCCTCTAGGATACTCATAGTCCTCTTCAGTAGTTGCATAATTGATCCTAAGTGTTAGCAGAGGTCATTACATCATGTCATGAGCAAAAAAGAAGATACATATCAAAGTCAAGTAGTAAAAAAACTAGGAGTGTACAAAATAATATCTGTGCAAGTAGTAATCTGACACTCCGAATGTGCAGTAGCATAGTCTTCAACAGATCTACTACTAGTAACCTTAATCTCTTCATGCACCTCATAAAAAACTTGCTGCACAGTAGCATCCTTATCTTCCAACTTAAAATCCTTTTGCTGTAAAAGAGATGCTACATAGTCATCACTTTTTCTCTTCTCATCCAAAGCATGCTGCAACTTAGCAGTAAGATCCACTTTGACAGCTTGCAAATCTGCAACTTGCTGAAGCAATGCATCCTTTTTCTGAATTAATGCATTAAACTCAGCTAGAACAAAAGCATTTTTAAGCATATTATAAGGTCTAGAAACCAAAGTGTCAAATTTTCCCATCACCAACAGCTGCTAAGTGTTTCTAACATCACCAATCAAAGCTTGCTGCATCTCAAAAAATTCAGACTTCAATACAACTAAGGCATCCACATCTACTTCCAAATTCTTCAAAATCTGCTCTTCAACATGTTTAAGAGGCTGAAACCTCTCCAACAACAATTGATGCTCAACCTACAATTTAGCATGCATATCAACAAAACTTTGCAACTCATGCATACACTTATCTTGCAACTCTTGAGTCCATTTCTCAAACAAAGCAGTTGACATTTTTCTATTATTCACTAACTGCTATAAAGCTGCAATTTTGCCAAGAGACTCTGTTTGCAAAGCATCATACTCATCTTGTTTAATCTTCAACTATTTAACCAAGGCATCATACTGCTTCTACTAAAAATCTAACTGGAACTTGACCTATTTACATTCAACTGTAGTTTGAACACTATTTTTGTCAGCCTGCTCAAAAAATGACATCACCTTTTTCATGACAGTCCAAGCATTTGACACACTACTGACAGCAATTTCATCCACCCGAGAGCAATCTGGAACAAAGGGAACACTGGGCTGAACAACATCCATCTGCTCTTTAACATCCAAAGATGCTGCAGATACCAAAGGGTCTTCAGAAAAAGTCTGCTGCTGAACCTGAGGCTCCTGCATGTTTCTCAACCAAATCTTACCAATTCTAGGTTTCTTTTTAGCATGCCCATGACCTGCAGACTTAAGAAAATATTCATTACCTTGATTTTCATGAATTGCTACTTCATCCAAAGAGACAAAATTCTTTGGAACAAAATCCAAGGCAACTTTTCGAGCATAGGTTTCATTATAACTGACCTGCACCAAGTCCCTGTAAATAGACTTCTATTGCTCATGGCCGACAAAAACATTATCACTGTCAGCATCCTTTTGATGAGAATCAAACTCTACATGTTGATCATCAACATGCACTGCATTATCCATTGAAGAGAATGGCTTCGAGTCAGACACATTCCCCAAAACAACATCAGGAAATTTGGACTGTGCATACTCATAAAGAGCAACCAAATAGCATCCCATACGCGACTTCTGAAAAACCTTCTTGGGCTTAGAGATATTAATCTCAGCCATAAGCCATGTCAAATATCAAACCTGCCCAATTTGGCATACCCACATTCTCATCATAATAAATAACACCATAAGTCTCCCTTGCTATGCTGTCAGTTTTGATGAATAGCATGAAATGCTCTATAAACCATCGGAGCTGAAATTTTCGGAGAGCATCAACTCTCTTCAAAATCTAAACATGCCGAGGACCAGCAAGCTCCCCAAAGGCCTGATACATCTGCTCATCACTACATTTCCACAAAGTTGGATTTTCATTCATGGGTAATGCAAATACCCGTGCAACCATTGCAGTAGTCAATTCCAAATGGCCTGCAATCATGCCCTGACTTTGCCTCATCATGTCCAATTGGGCGGATGCATTAACATTGGCAGCCCATCGAGACCATGGCAAACATGCAAACGTATATAATCCAATCCGCTGCAGCCAAGGGCTATGAACTACATCATCCACGTCAAGGACCAGGGAAGAAACAACAAACGGTGTACTCACAGCACTCGGTCTTGATAGCTGAGAAACCGACATCGGTGTTGACGTGTCCTCCTTGTGTTGACCAGGCCGATCATCTTCCGACAGCTCATACTCCTCATCGTCCTCCTCCTCTTGGCGAGCATGCTTTGGAAGAACCAGCTTCCGGGCAGAGCTTCGGCGTGTATATGTCATGACGGCACGAACAAGGCGCACAGCACACGGCGATGGAGAAAGAGGAGAATCAAGAAGAATGCCTACTTCCTTCTCCATTTGAAAAGTGAAGTCCAAGTCTTCTGCAAGTGAACTTTGTTGTGTTCCAAATGTCATGTCAGCATCATGCACAAGTGACCCTTCATACATGTAACCTTCACAATTTGATTCCCTTACATTAACAGGAAAAATTAAATTAACAGGTGAATAATAAGGTTGTAGTAGTCTTTTAAGCCGAAAATCATTGATCGCATGCTTCAAGATATTGCCCTGCAAATTTTTGAGCAGAAATGTACCTTGCCCAATATCTTTATGAATAATAAATGGTCCAACATATCTAAGCTTCAATTTTTCGGGAAATTTTCCCAATCGAGAATCATAAACAACTACCCAATCCCCCTCTTCAAAAAATTTCTTACGAATGTGTCGATTTACCCAAGTCTGTCTCCTTTGCTGCGTGATTCCTGACACATAAGCAACTAACACTTTGTCTTCCTCCAACTTCAGGAGCTATTCCATCCGATGCTGCACTGACTGTTCCGGATCCAACTTATGTTCAACAACAACTCTTAAACTGGGAACCACAAATTCCATAGGGACAACAGCCTCCAATTCATACTCTAACCTGAAAGGTGTTAATCCAGTTGTCACCTTGTATGCAAACCAGAAAGCCCACAAAGTAGAATCCAACTTGACATCCCAATCCTTCCTGTCATCTTCAACGATCTTCTTCAAGATACGGACTAGGATCTTGTTGGAACTCTCAGCTTGCCCATTAGCCTAAGGATGGTATGGAGTTGACTTCTTGTGAAGAATCATATGCCTGACAGTCAGGTCCCGAATAACTTGATTCAAAAAATGTTTACCCCTATCACTGACCAGCTCAATAGGACATCCAAACCTAGTCATAATGTTAGTATACAAAAATTTGGCCACACTAACTGCTTTATTATCCTTGAGGGCTTGTGCTTCCACCCACTTTGTGGCATAGTCTATGCAAACCAAAATGTATTTGTAACCTGTGCCTTTAGCTGCTAGTTTAATAGGTCCAACAAAATCAATTCCCCATTTCTGAAATGGTTCAAGTGGTAATAGAGGATGATCCGGCATTCTATCCCTGTCAAGAGGTTGACCTTCCTTCAAGCATTGCAAACACTCCTTAGCATATTGATGAGCATCCTTCAACACAGTAGACCACCATAAACCTGCTTGTAGTATTTTCCTGCCTGTAATTTCTCCAGAAAAGTGACCTCCTGACAGTCCAGAATGAACTTCATGAAGAACTGTTGGTTGCTCAAATTCAGGGACACACCTCCTCAATACATTATCAACTGCCTTTTTGTACAAAAGATTCAGAATAACCTAAAAGGCTCGACTCCTCAAAGCTAATCTCCTTCTCTAATCTGCTGTAAGGTGTGCAGGTATCACTCCTTCCTGTAAGAAATGCACTAACTGATCATAATAAGAGTTAGAATCTATTTCTTGAACTTCAAAAAGTTCAGCATCAAGAAGCTGTTGAGATATCGAGCTCCACTCGTGATACGCCAGGGTGACTGTTGTGTATTTATGTCACCGACTTGTCAGTTGCAGACGCGGTTGGTACACCGCCCATGAATAATAGCTACATGATAGCTATCCTTATCTATTCTAGTTCGTGGCTCAGTTAGTATGCCACCTTAGTTAGTTGAGTTTGGTTTGAGACCCATATAGAGGGTTCTTCTATTTCTTTGTACTTGAGTTCTTTTGGCTTACACAAATAAGAAGAGGAAAACTGTTTTCAGCCTCCACCCTTGTGTGTCTTTCCCCATTGTGCAAGCAAGAAAGCTTCAAGCGAGACTCCTTCCTTCTCTCCCACAATCTTGACATGGTATCACAGCCTTGTTCGTGGTAAGGAGCTCAAGAAAACAAGCCAAGCTCGCGGTGTTCTGGTAAGAGGAGCAGTGTTGCTTTCATCTTCTGTTTTGGGAGCAGATCTCTACAGGTAGCACAGCCGGAAAGTGCAGGAGTGCATTGTCTCAAGTTGATTTTGGTTTGAGACCCATATATAGGGTTCTTCTATTTCTTTGTACTTGAGTTCTTTTGGCTTCCACAACTAAGAAGAGGAAAACTGTTTTCAGCCTCCACCTCTGTGTGTATTCCCCCATTGTGCAAGCAAGAAAGCTACAAGTGAGACTCCTTCCTTCTCTCCCACAATCTTGACATGGTATCAGAGCCTTGTTCGTGGTAAGGAGCTCAAGAAAGCAAGCCAAGCTCGCGGTGTTCTGGTAAGAGGAGCAGTGTTGCTTTCATTTTCTGTTCTGGGAGCAGATCTCTGCAAGTAGCATAGCCGGAAAGTGCAGGAGTGCATTGTCTCAGGTTGAGACGCCCTTTGAGGCCATTTCGGGGCCTGATTTGGAGGCGGAAGTTTTCTGCACGCACTCAGAAAAAGGCCCAGTTTTATGCTGTGCGACCACTGTTCTGCAGGTCGGTGAAAAGTTACCACAGAAATTGCATCGTATGCTTATGTGCAAAGACATTGGGAGTTACAGAATCATCCTTGGTTCCTGTTTATGCAAAATCGTCACTAGGAAGTGACTGTGTGGTCAAATACCACTTTCACCAGTTCTGCAAATTTGCCTTTGTGAGGGTGAAGCTGTGTTCTTTGCAGTGACAGAATTTTTTGCAGTGTTCTGTAATGGCGTCTGATTCTCTTTCATAAATTGTAACTGAAAAGCTTGACAAGAACAACTTCCAAGCATGGAAGTTTAGAATGACGAATTTCCTTATGGGAAAAGGATATTGGGAATTTGTTGCAAGAAATGAAGAAGAACCAGTTCTTGCTGATGTTCCCAATCAACAACAAATGCAGGCATTTAAAGCATGGCATGAGAGAGCCAGGAAAGTTATGTATTGGCTATCTATCAGCATTTCAGACAGGAAAATGCAGCTCAAGCAAGAGTTGCATAAGGTGCAAAGAGAAAATATGAGCATCAATGACTACCACATGAAGGTGAAGAAGATTGCAGATGCACTTGCTTCCATTGGGTCGCCAGTGGAAGATGATGATTTTGTTTCTCTGACCTTGAATGGTCTAAGAAAGGATTATGCACAGTTTTGGACATCCATTTTAGTTCGTGAAAGATTTCCTGATTTTGAAGAGTTGATTGCTCTTCCAATTTTTTAGGAGCAGAGAAATGGTGGTGCATCTTCTTCAGGAGGAACTTCAAAAGAAGCTGTCTTCTACTCAAATGCTGGAAGAGGTAGAGGCAGAGGTAGAGGAGGCCGATTTGGAAGCCGTGGTAGAAATCAGAATATGCAGCAAACTCAAGAAAACCAGTCCTATGGAGGAGGACGTGGTAACTCAAGAGGCAGGGGGAGCCAAAGAGGTCGTGGTGGATTGCAAAGAGGCCAAAATGCAAACAGTAATGTTGAGTGCTACTACTGTGGTAAAATGGGTCATATGGCTAAAGACTGCTATAAAAAGCAGAATGACATTATGAATGGAAAACTGCAACAAGGGAATTATGCATCTTCTAGTAGACAAGGTGATGACAAAAATGAGCATTTGTTTATGGTGCAGCACATGAACAATTCTGTGACAAGTGCAGAAGAAAGCAATGATGTATGGTATGTTGACTCAGGTGCATCAAACCACATGACAGGTCATGCAGAATGGATGGAGGATGCAAGGAAAATGGAAAAACCAGGATTTGTGGAGACTGGTGATGATACTGCACATCCTATTGTGTAGATTGGAAAATTTCCTTTGTCTATGCAGGATGGGAAAAAGAAGTACCTGTCCGATGTATTTCATGTCCCCAATATCACCAAGAATCTAGTTTCTGTTGGTCAAATGGTTCAGCAGGCTTGCAAGTCAGATTTAATCCTCATGGATGGTTTGTTGAGGATATGAAAAATAAAGATTGCTTGATAGCAAAAGGAAAGAAGAAGGGCAGAATATTTACATTGGATGCAAACATGTCTGAATTGAGTGTAGCAATGTTTGCACATGGGACCGGTCTAGTTGCAGATATTGATATCTGGCATAAACGCATTGGTCATGTTAATATACAGCGACTAAAATCAATGCAGGCCCAAAATATTGTTGCAGGATTGCCCAAATTCAAGGTTGTAGAAATGCATATGGTATGTGAAGCCTGTCAGTTTGGAAAACAGGCAAGGAAACCATTTCCTATACATGTTCAAGAGAGTGAGAAGCCATTGGAATTAATCCACTCTGATGTGTGGACTACTAAAGCTGCATCTCTTGGAGGCTGTCATTATTTTGTCACTTTTATTTATGACTATAGCAAAAAAGTTTGGGTGTATTTTATGAAAAAGAAAAGTGAAGTTTTTGGGCATTTCAAAACTCTTAAAGCTATGGTTGAAAAAGAAACAGGCCTGCAGATAAAATGCCTAAGATCAGATGGAGGGGGAGAGTACCTCTCAAATGAGTTTGCAAGGTTCCTGCAGGAGCATGGCATAAAGCAGCAATATTGATGCAGTCATACCCCACAACAAAATGGAATTGCAGAAAGGAAAAACATGTATATTGGAGAGGTATCTCGTGCCATGCTCAATGAAAAAGACTTGCCAGATTTTTATTGGGCTGAAGCAGTTGCTACAGCAGTCTACATAATGAACAGGACTCCCACTGCAGCAATACATGGAATGACTCCAGAGGAGAGGTATACTGGTAGGAAACCAGATATTTCTCATTTGAAAATTTTTGGTTGCATTGCCTATGTACATGTGCCACATGAGTTGAGATCCAAGTTGGATCCAAAAGCTGAGAAGTGCATCTTTATTGGTTACTCTGTGCAGCAAAAAGGGTATAGATCCTATAACCCTTCTACTCGTAAGTTTACAGTGAGCACAGATAATGTTTTTGATGAGATGAGTAGCTCGTATAAACTAGTAAATGTGATTGATGATGTAGATGCACAAAATGGTAATGCTGCACAGAATTCACAGCAGCAGTCACAAAATATTAGTGGACCTGGAGCGTCCTCTAGCAGTGGTTCACATTCTTCGCCATGGACAGGCAGATTGAGATCAGGAGAATCTTCTCAAAGTAATGCAGATAGTGGTATGCATGTATCACGAAAAGGAAAAGAGAAGGTTGATCAGCCCATGTTTGATGTGAATGTAGGTCACTCTTATGTGGATGGTGAATCCAGTGGCTCAGAACAGAGCATTGATGATGAGTTGGGTATTCCTTCTATTGTTACACCTGGAGTAAGGAAGACCAGGGATGTTTTGAGAGCACCTCGGAGTGAACCTACTTTGCGCAAGTCTACGAGAGCTAGTTATCCTGTGGATAGGCTGAAATATGATGGATTTACAGCCATTCACTATGCATATATGGTCAAAGTGATACAGGAACCTGAATCCACTTCTTTTGAGCAAGCCATGGGTAAAGAAAAATGGGAGAAAGCCATGGATGAAGAAATGGATGCCTTGGAAGCAAATGCTACATGGGAATTGGTACCTTTGTCTAAAGGTAAGAATGCAATTGGCTGTAAGTGGGTTTATAAGGTGAAGCACAATGCGGATGGTTCTGTGAACAGATACAAGGCAAGATTAGTAGTCAAGGGGTATGCACAAACATATGGCATTGACTATGAAGAAACATTCAGTCCGGTTGCAAGGATGGCAACCTAAGAGCAGTCATTGCTATGGCTGCATCAAAGGGATGGTCTTTACATCAGATGGATGTAAAGAATGCCTTCTTGTATGGTGATTTGCAAGAACAGGTCTATATGGAGCAGCCACAAGGTTATGTTCATGCTGTTCATCCTGAGTTTGTTTGCAGGTTGAAGAAAGCCTTGTATGGCTTGAAGCAAGCACCTAGAGCATGGTCTGACAAGATAGGACAGTATCTTGTCACTATTGGTTTTCAGATTTCCAAGGCAAATTTCTCACTTTATGTGAGAAAAACAGAGAAAGGTATTATGCTACTTGTCATTTATGTTGATGATTTGATTATGACAGGTGATAGTGATGAAGATATCCTTCATGTGAAAATGCTATTGAAGCAGAAGTTTGAGATGAAGGATTTGGGAGAGCTGTGTTATTTCTTGGGCATTGAGGTGATTAGATCACCAAGTGGGATACAGCTCTTGGAGAGACAATATGGATTGGACATGCTGTCCAAATATGGGATGACAGGCTGTAAGCCTATTTTAGTTCCTTTGGAGCAGAATGTGAAGCTGAGCACAGATGCAGGTGGGCTTCTAGAAGACCCTACTATGTACAGACGCATAGTAGGAAGTTTGATTTATATGACTATTACCAGGCCAGATTTGAGCTATGCTGTTGGATTGGTAAGTCAGTTTATGCAGGCTCCAAGGAAACCACATTTGGATGCGGCTAGACGCATACTCAGGTATGTGAAGTCCACATTGCAGTATGGACTATTTTATGAGACTAGGGTTCAGATACAGTTGCATGGATACAGTGATGCTGATTGGGCTGGTAGTATTTCTAATAGACGATCTACCAGTGGATATGTGTTCTCTTTTGGGAGTGTTGCAGTCACTTGCAGTAGTAAGAAACAGCCTACAGTTGCCTTGTCGAGCACAGAGGCTGAGTACAGGGGTGCAGCAATGGCTGCATGTGAGGTAGCTTGGTTGCATAAGCTACTTTATGATATGCATCAGTCTACAGATGGGCCAGTTGTCATTTATTATAACATGAGTAGTATACACTTGGCAAAAAACCCAGTCTATCATGCTAGAACAAAGCACATTGAGGTGCATTATCACTATGTGCGAGAGAGGGTTTTACTAGGCCTTATTGATCTAGTTTATGTCAGCACAGAGGATCAGGTAGCTGACATATTCACGAAGGCATTGGGTGCAGAGAAGCTGCGCAAGTTCAGAGATATGCTTGGTGTGCAGGAATTGGGATTGAGCTCGAGGGGGAGTGTTGAGATATCGAGCTCCACTCGTGATATGCCAAGGTGACCGTTGTGCATGTATGTCACCGACGTGTCAGTTGCAGATGCGGGTGATACACCGCCCATGAATAATAGCTACATGACAGCTATCCTTATATACTCTAGTTCGTGGCTCAATTAGTATGCCACCTTAGTTAGTTGAGTTTGGTTTGAGACCCATATATAGGGTTCTTCTATTTCTTTGTACTTGAGTTCTTTTGTCTTCCACAACTAAGAAGAGGAAAATTGTTTTCAACCTCCACCTCTGTGTGTATTCCCCCATTGTGCAAGCAAGAAAGCTACAAGTGAGACTCCTTCCTTCTCTCCCACAATCTTGACAGAAGTTGATCAGGAACTCCTGCTTCCATATTATCATTGTCCAACTTGCTAAGATAATCATCTACAACATGCTCTTTCCTAGGAGTATGAATAACCCTGAAATCAAATTCCTGCAATAGCAACATCCATCTAGCAAGTCTGCATGTTAATTGAGGTTTATTGATCAGGAACAACAGTGCCTGATGATCCACATGAAATATGACCTGATTCCCAAGCAAGTAATGTCTAAATTTCTGAACTGAGTACACCATACCAAGTGCTTCCCTTTCCGTTACTGAATAATTCTTTTTAGCAGTACTCAATCTCCGACTTGCATAATAAATAGGTCTATACCATCCAGGCACCTTATCTTGCATCAAAACAGCTCCCACAGATAGCAAGATCAGAAGCATCAACAAAAATATGGAAAGGTAAATCCCATGTAGGAGGCTGCAATATGGGAGCTACAACAAGCATTTTCTTGAGAATACCAAAGGCCTTATCATGATCTTCCCTCCAGACAAAGTGCATCCCCTTTTTTGTTAAATTAGTAAGAGGAGCACATATATGAGATAGATACCTCAAGTACATGCTATGCCACTTCACTTGCCCGAAAAATCTCATAACTTCCTGCACATTGGATGGAGCTTTAGCTTTCTGAACAACTTCAATCATTCTTGGATCTATGCTCATACCCTCCTTAGAGAGAATATGGCCTAACAGCACTCCTCTCTTTGCTACAAATACTGATTTGAATGGATTTTAGGACATGCCAAATTTTCTGCATCTCTCAAAACATAACCTAAGATGTTGAAGATGATCTTTAGTGCTGCCAAAAACACAGAAATCATCAATAAACACCCTCATAAAAGTTGTCAAATACGGCCCAAAGGTCTTATGAGCAGCTCCCTGAAACTCAAGAGGCCCATTCTTCAATCCAAAATTCATGACCGTACTAACATATGCTCCCCATTCAGTAACGAAGGCTGTCTTATCCATATCTTCCGGATGCATCCTTATTTGATTGTAGCCTGAAAAACCATCCAGAAAACTATACATTTCATGACCAGCCACATCATCAAGAAGAGAATCAGTAAAAGGAATAGGAAAAGGATCAGTAATAGTAGCTGCATTCAATTTCCTATAATCCACACAAACCCGAATCTTTCCATTCTTTTTAGGTACCACTACTATAGGGGATAACCAAGTGACCTCATTGACTGGTTTGATGAATCCCACCCTCAGAAGCTTGTCAATTTCTTCCTTGACCTACTTGGCATAATTGGGATTCATCCTATATCTTTTCTGAACAATTGGCTTGGCGTCTTTTTTAAGATTTATTCTATGTTGACAAACATCTAGATCAAAACCCTTCATATCTGTGTAATCCCAAGCAAAGATATCCTGAAACTCTTTGCACAATTGAACAAGGTTTTGCTTGAACTCTTGGTCCATAAAGATACTGACCTTAATGAGTTTAAACTTCCCTTCAAGATCCAAATTGACTTCCTGCACCTCATCTTCTACCACCCTTGCAGATGTTCTCAAGGTGTGCTCATATCTCAACTCAGCCTGAATGATTGCTTTTTGTCCTTCTTCATCAAGTACTCCAGGACTGTCACTACATTTATCCACATCCTTAGGCTGATTTCCAAGTTGCTCTGGCTAAAATTCTTCAGGATAACTACTACCCTGATCCTGAATCCTGTTATAAGTTTCATTTCTTGAGTTCTCCTGAACATCAGGCTGTTCCTGACTTTCAGGAAATGCTTCAGGTTGCTGTCATGACTGGTTTCCTCCTACATGTTGAACCACTGAATGGTCTCAAACTTCATAACTCGTAAACATTGAAGAATCTTTGATACTTCTGAATAATATTGTCCACATCAATTTCAAACACTGGAACTACAGAAGGATTTGCTTGAAGAAACATTTCCTCCTCATCATCTTCCACTTCATCAGCCAAATTAATAGTCTGAGCTACCACAGGTCAAGAAAAACTCTTCAAGATTACCTTATTAATGGTTGATAATCTGATCTCTTTCAATCCCTGTGGTATACAGACATGATCATTCCCCCAATCCTGCTTCAATTTAGCCATCTTAAACCACGGTCTTCCCAACACCATCTTGTAAGAATCTCCAATCTCTGACATTCTTAATACCACAAAGCTTATCCTGAACTTCAGACCAACAACTTGAATTTCTTGCTTCCTGAGAATTCCCAGAGGTTGTAACTTCCTCTGGTCTACCATCCTGACCTGAAATGGAGCTGGTAGCAACTCTTCTTGCTTAGTTGCTAAATATGTATGTTCAGGAAGGTTATTAACTCAAGAACCCCATCCAACAGGACATCATCAAACTTCTTCCCTTGATATTCAACTTGAACAGCGGGCACTTGATAATCTACCACCTCCTTTTGAGTTGGTATAACTGCTTGACAGTCAGGAAGTACCTGATCCTGAACTGATGTACTTTCAATAACCTCATGCTGTATTTCCCTGATCTTCAGGAGTAACTTCTCCTTGAACCCTGGGATCAAATCCAAGATGTGCTCCAATGTTAATTGCAAGGAACACTTTGCTAGAGCCTGAAATAGCTCTGCTGAACCTCCCTCCTAAAATTTTCCTGATTCTGTATCTTCAGGAGACTGATCCTGATCATCAGGAAACAGTGTTCCTGACTCTGCCTGATCCTGAGGCTCTTCAAATCTGTCTTTCTTTGCAATTTTCTGCAATCTTTTGACCTGCTTTGTCACCTTTCTCTGGCTTCCTCTTATTCCTGCCAATCAAGCTTTCGGCCTGCTTGGCTTCTAGTAACCGCTAATACCATAGCTTCATCACGGCAATCCTCAACTTTAATGCAATTAAAACAATCACACTGAATATGCATACTTGCAGCATTTAAGTTTCCTGACACCCTCTCTTGACCTTCATGAACCTCTTCTTGTTGTATTTCCCTACCACTAAAAGCTCATGTATCAGCAGGGACTTGCCATTCCTCATCATGATCAAGTAACTCTATTAGGACTGCTACAACTGGGGTAGGTGGATGTTGTAGATGAGATGCTCCTGCTAGTCTCCTATCATTGCGGTTCCTTGCTACTTGCATTCCTCTCTCAGTCCTATGCCTTGCCCAAAGTTCACAGTTTGGTCCCACAAAGTGTCCTTGACCTCCACAATAATGGCATGCTCCCATTTGAGTAGTTTGCTACTGTGTTCTTAAATTTCCCCAAGGCTGTCTTGCTTGTATTTTTCTAGATCCCGTGAAAGGTCTTTGAGGCATTGTGTCAGTCATAACGTGATTTACTGCAACTGGCTGCAAAGGCCTAGGCCTAAGCTGCCCCATTGGCATCTGCTGTGGCATCCTAGCATTAGGATTGTACCAACATGTCCTTCTTTCATGGCCATTTCTTTGGCATATCTCACAATACCTTTCTTTCCTCTTAGTGTTTGAAAGACCTAAATCCTTCAGCTTCTGCTTGATCTTTCTATCTAGTTTAGTCTCCTCTGCTTTTCTTTCATTCCTATCTTTGGTTTTCTTTCTTTTGGACTTGATTGATCCTAACTTTTCCTTCCTCTTCTTGTGTTTCTTCCTACTAGAAGTCTCACTATCAGAATCACTGGCATCATTTTCTGAATCTGAACTATTTTCACTGTCATCATCACTAGTATCACTTTCAGATTCTGAATCTGAATCTGTGTCAGACTCTAATCCTGAAGAATCATCCTCTTTATGTCTTTTTGAATGAGAAGTACCCAGCCTTCTCTCCACTCTTATAGCAGCCCTAATCATGGTATCCAGTGTACCATTGTGTCCGAATTCCACATTAGCAATTGGATTCCTCATCTTGCTTTGCAAACCCTTAATGAAATAAGTAATTTGCATTTCTACTAATGGTGCATCAGCATTATTCAACCTATTCAATAGGTTCCTGAACTTTTAAGCATAATCTTCCACCAATATTCTCTTTTGCTTAATTCTCTTTATTGAGAGCGGAATTTAGGTGCCGAGAAGTGCTTAAAAATAGCTAAAAATTATGAATATCAAGGGAAAAATATTCACTGTCAAAGGCGGCGGCTCGATCTAGGATGATTTTAAGCGCCAAAGTGCTTTAAAGGTGCCTGATTTGAGCAACACTTGTTAATTTTTTGTAATTTTTCAGACAGTCGTGCAGGTTGACACGAGCTACTGGCCAATGCGGGATGCTAAGCTGGATGCCTAGGATTTTTCAGAGCTCAATTCGGAGTCCGAACGGGAAAATGGCCACAAAATGGTCAAGATATGAAAAGGTGGACACTTGGGAGGCCAAATTTGAGCATGCCTTTTGAGTTTGGACCCCCCCAAAAAATTTTATGCACCTTATGAAGCAAAAAACGTGGAGAGAGAATGAAGAGGGATGAAAAAACGTGGAGGAAGATGGCGCCCAAAAAATGCGCCATGGAGGATGGAGAGGCAACTTGCCTGCTGCGAACAACCCCCCCAATGGATTATGGGGCTTCATTCCCTCCTGAATGCTGACTCTATCGCCGCCCTTCCCCTGTCAATTGATGGCCTGAATGCTGAGATAGAAATCTAGTATTTCTCTCTCCTCCCTCTCTCTCTTCTAAGGGGGAATTCATGTGGGAAGAGAAAAGAAGAAAGAATGATGGAGGCTTGTCCGGCATTGTTCGGGGCATTGATCGGATTGCTCCACGGACTGGAAATGGTGACTTGTGATCGTCATGAGTATGAAGTGCTGCTGATTTTCAGATTTGCAGCCATGGACATGAAACCTGAAACATGCAAATAAGCGGTAATTCAATTTTTTTCAAAGGAAATTTGAGATTTCATGGCTTTTGATTGATAAAATGTTGTTCATGTGGGCTAAAAATTGTTAATGTTGCTGTTTTCCATGAGTACTTGTTGTTCATAATCAGAAAATCAGAAAAATATGCATCTTGTGACTTAAAATAATACATTAAAATACGTAAAATATGGAAAATCAATGGAAAATTATGTTTTTGGGTATAAAAATGGGAAAATGAATAGGAACACCAACTAAATTTTCATTTTTGCTGCAAGAAGGAACTAAGGGCACAGCCCATAACCTATTTTGAATTTTCAGTAATTAAATAATGCAAAAAATAAGGGAAAATACAAGGAAAATAGAGAAAAACCATTAAAAATAGGGAAAATATGCATTTTGGGTGTGGAAAATTAATGAAAATAAAGAACAATGTTTGTGAATATTTGTGGGGACTGAAGCATGAGGATTTGCCTCAATTCAACCCCACCTTCTTGTTCTAGTGTGTTTTTCTCGCTTTCTACACATAAAATGATGGCAAAATGCCTTATAAATCTATACAACAATGCAAAATTTGATCGATGGAAGGGTAGAGTGGTCAAAATGTGTCTAAATGCGGAGTAAAATTATGAAAAGATTGCTGTTTTTTGTTTGCATGCCATATAGGTCGGTGAATAATTATAGAATGAGAGCCTATTAGCACGAGGGTTTCCTTGGTGCTAGGTTCGTGCAACGTCGCATAAGAACGGTAGTTGAAAATCATTGAAAGGATGTTTTTCACATGCGCACCATATTGATTTCATAATTGTTTGAGCACTTAACATCCACAACATGCATAAATCATGGAAATATTTAAAGGTATCAGAAATCCTGGATTCACAGCAATTGTTTTCATTAGGATCTTGACCCACGTTGAGTGAGAGACAGGACACCCTAAGCCATAGGCTAGTCGTGGGGTCTAAGGGAAAGAGAAATAAGGACAATGGTACATTCCTGTATACGATTAAATGGTACATTGAGTGGATTTTGTGTGAAATGTCTATATGTCGAGCAACGCATCGAGGGGCCAATCCCCAAGGTGTAGGAGAGTCGTAGAGGGGTGGCGGCACTCAGCCGTTGGAGGACCCCCTATGTTTATGCTTCGTGCCATTAGGCAATGTGCAAGGGACTCCCTTTGAGGAGTAGTAGGTGAGAGAAAAGTGGACTACAAATGACGTAATACAAACGCAAGACATTTAGGAAGGCAATGTATGTGTCATCAACGCTCCTGGCCGCAAGCCCGTGGGGTTATGGAGTGCGTGTGATAGAGGTCCGACTAGTGCATTAGCCAGTGCGGGCCCGTTCTAGATTCCATCAGTGGTGCGTCTGTCGGGAGCTGCCGATAAGTGGCGGTCCTCGAATCTAGGGTTTCAAGGAATCCTAAATTACCCATAAATTGGGGTTTGTTCAAGGATGGAAAAACTTAATTTTCCCCATACAAAACTTACTAATGGACTTAAGTTACTTATGTAGAGCATGAGTCCTCTGCAGAAGATAATTTATGTGATGAAAAGAGTAGCCCATTAGTGGTTATCCCATCCTCTAGTATGATGGCATGGGCCGAGGTTCGCCTTGGTGTGGTCTTTACCCAAGAGAAATTAGGTTTAACCATCCATCACCCTAGAGGGCATGAAACAAGCATGTTGGAAACTATGGTAGTTGTGGCATCAACAAGTCATCATGCTAAAGCCATAATGCCATGGGAGAGTGCGGATATACGATGGAATATGCTTGTGCTTGAAACATCTCGTGTAATGGGCCACCATGACGACATAGTAGGCATCACAAGGATGTTAGAAGCCCTAGCTGTCAAGGGAAAACCGTTGCTTAAAAGGCACGATTCCCAAGTTTTAAGAAGTGGTAATGATAAATCTCCTTTAGATAAGGACCAAAAGCTCTTATATAAAACCGTTATGGACTTTCCTTTTAAAGGCAAAGGTATGGAAGACCCTCTAAGAGGGAATCAAAATGACATGTTAAAACTTATAGGACTCCCTAGACCACTCAATGAGTTGGCAGAAAGGGATGTCAATGAGGATATTAACCCCCCTACACCGAAAAGGGCAGGGATGGAACAGGTTAAAGATCCTAAGAGGCTGGACCCAGATCATGATGAATATGAAGATTTTAATGACTCGGTGTTGATCCCAAAATGGAGGACTAAATGTCCTCTTTATAGGGATCTCCCAGTGTTTTATGGGTTGCCAAATGAGGATCCAATGATTCATTTTAGAGAATATGACCTAACTTACATTGCAAGTGGGTTCGATGATATACATCGGATGCTTGTATTCCCAAGTACCCTAAAGGAAGAGGCAAGGAAATGGTACTGGAGCCTCCCAAGAGGATCAATCAGATCATTTGAGGAGTCTTGTGATAGATTTCTAGATGAGTATGAAAAACAGCTCCCTATGATTTAGGTCTTAGGGCAGCTTATGCAGTTTAGACAAGAGTCTTATCTTTCTGTTAAAGAGTATGCTAGAGCCTTTGATAGTACTCTTAGGCTTTGGCCAAGAAGAGCCATTGCATTAGCACATGATGTGCTATGTGAGCTCTTTCTGAATGGCTTAGAGATTAATACGCAAATCCAAGTGGGACTGCGGAATCCTAAGTCATTATGGGAAGCAAAACTGCATGCCATCGATTATGAGGGTCATATTCAAAAATGTTGGGAAAACTTTTGGAGTTTTCCCTGCTCAGTACAGGTGCATCCCAGCTTCCAATCATTTCTGCAAGGAGGCAGCTCACTTGTTGATACCAAGGCAGCCTATGAGGGGAACCTTAGTGGCCAAAATCTCAAAGCAGAAAATGGCCATCCTATGAGTAGTAATGACATGCCCCTTAGTGAACAGGTTCCAAACCATGTAAGTCCCATTAGGGCTTGCAACACTTCCATGAGAGATAGTTGTGATGGAAATATGGATGGCACCAATGGGCCTATGAGTGTTGATAAGAATTCTATGTGTGGTTCTAATTTTGTTGCTAGTAAGGCTCTTGAGAGACCTTTG
Organism: Lygodium microphyllum; assembly: GCF_053477565.2. Lineage (NCBI taxonomy): Eukaryota > Viridiplantae > Streptophyta > Polypodiopsida > Schizaeales > Lygodiaceae > Lygodium > Lygodium microphyllum. The sequence goes on along the minus strand of NC_141136.1, from coordinate 181,598,420 downwards.
GTATTGGAATCATGATTCCGGGTGGATGTTGTTCCTTCCAATGAAAGCATGGTTCTTATGGAAGAAAATTTGCAATATGGACGTAAACAAGTAAAGATATCTATTGCAAAGAGGATGCAAAATGCTAAAAGTCCACCTGTACTTCACAAAGGTCATGAGGATGTGAGGCCATTTAGCCACATAGGGATAAGTTTGCATTGATTTCGTTAGACCAGTGCAACAAATTGAGGGAGTGCAAGAATATTAAGGGAAATGTGAGATGGGTTTTGAGACCCAAAATCTCCAAAAGTATGGCAGGAGTGTCAGATGCAAAGCCAAGGATCCCATTTGGATATATTCTGTTGAAACCCCAAGAGGGTAAGATTGGATATACATCTGACCATATACACTGCCTTGGGATACACCCATGTGATGTGCCTAGGCTTGAAGCTCTACCTAGTTTGGGTCGCAGCACTGATTTCTGTGAAAACCCAAATAGAGAAGGTTCGAATGAGTACAAAGCTATGACTATTTCTCCCAAAGGAGCCACTCAGCCACTTGAACGACCACTTGATTCAGATTACAGTAAATGTGAGACATGCGAGCCCACTAAGGTTGTTCATTCAGCTCATAGTGCCCAAGAAGGGATTGGTCTTATTGATGAGCTATTTGTGGAAAGGCTTGGACTTGTAGCTCTACAAAACCCGGAGATTTCAAAAAAAAAAAAAACCATACAAGATCAAGCTTTTAGCTAACTCGCATGAGTAGCATGGGGTTAGTCGACCTATGATATGTTATCTTTGGCATCCTGGGTAGTCTGAGAGGGTGTGATGTATATGCCAATGACATCAGTATTACGTGGACTAAAATGACCTATCTAGTTTTAAGCTAGGAAGGCTAGCTGCTTTGGAGATTACGTCCAGATCTCGTTAGGCCAAGAGGGCCAGTTGTCTGTTTAGTGCAGGTGCGGTTAATGGTTTCTTGTTTTAGTTCTGTGCTAGACAGGTTCGAAGAAGAGCTTGGAAGGAGCCTTTTGTTGTGTGAAAGCTTCTTGTGGCCCTATCTAGGTGATATCTCTCCTTTATGAGTACCGTGTTTTTCTGCTATATGTGTATGTGTACTTTTTGGGGGATTTTCTTTTCTTGTTGGGGACCGGCAACCAAGGCATGAAGTCCTAGGTTTAGGCTAAGTATGTTTGAGAGAGGTCAGAGTAGTCATTGCCTCCTGTAAAGACATTGTCAAGCATCGAAAGACCTGTTTTAGAAGGAAGTCCTAGTGACCCTGTTCTGCTAAGCCTACTAGGCAGCCGTTCTAGGAGTTCTTGTTAGTTGTGAGGTAGTTAGAGAAGCCTGCGAGAAGATAATAATGATGATGCCAAGAAACCCTGAATATCCAAAAAGACAATAAGTATATACAAAGGTGTGTAAAAAGGGGTTCTAACCCCAATCAAAGAAAAGAAAAGAAATGAAAATGTATAAGCAGTTGATCATCGCCTTGCGAAGGCCTGGTAGGTTCCTGGGAAGGGGTCAGACTTGGGGCTGATACCTTTTCTTCCTAGGGGTGGCTTCTTGCTGGAAAACAAAAAAAAAACAAAATAAGGAAGGTTGGAGCGAAAATAAGAGTGAGCATTAGAAAAGGATTAAGTGTTGCCTTGCGAGGGCTTGGTAGGTTCTTGGGTGCCGAGACAGGTCCTGAGATCGATGCCCTGTTCTCCTTGGGTCACCATGCTCAGCTCCCTCCTTTTTACATACCCAAGTATGTCAATAAAATAAAAACCCTAAAAGAAGAAATGTATTGGAAGAAAATACTCCTTGATCAAGCTATAGGAGTCCCCGCCTTGTAGGAACTCCTAGTTGTGTTGTCTTTAGTTGGTAAGTAGTTCAGACTACCACTTAGGGCAACCTCTTCGGTAGGTTTTTTAGTTTGGCTCTGTTGGAGCAGTTGGTTAGCAACTCACTTCGGATCTTCTATTAGATGATGCTAGGCCTACTCCTTGTAGGTGTCATGCCTTGGTTCTGTCCTGGGGTAGGGGGAGCATTGTGCTGAGTTTTATCATATATTTGTTTTGTATCAGTTTGATGCTTCTTTGGTTGTTTATGTGCAGATATGTTTGTGGATTCGACGGGCTGAGTTGCCCTATCCCGTGGTCGCCAATGAGAGCGGAATTTAGGTGCTGGGAAGTGCTCAAAAATAGCTAAAAATTATGAATATCAAGGGAAAAATGTTTTTTGTCAAAGGCGGCGGCTCCATTTAGGACAATTTTAAGCGCCAAAGTGCTTTAAAGGTGCCCAAGCGACACTTGTTGATTTTTCGTAATTTTTCAAACAGTCGTGTGGGTTGACAGGAGCTACTGGCCAATGCGGGATACTAAGCCGGACGCCCAGGATTTTTCAGAGCTCAATTCGGAGTCCGGACGAAAAAATGGCCACAAAATGGTCAAGATATGAAAAGGTGGACACTTGGGAGGCCAAATTTGAGCATGCCTTTTGAGTTTGGACCCCCCCCAAAAAAATTTATGCACCTTATGAGGCAAAAAAAGTGGAGAGAGAATGAAGAGGGATGAAAAAACGTGGAGGAAGATGGCGCCCGAAAAATGCGCCATGGAGGATGGAGAGGCAACTTGCCTGCTGCAAACAATCCCCCAATGGATTATGGGGCTTCATTCCCTCTTGAATGCTGACTCTATCGCCGCCCTTCGCCCGTCAATTGATGGCCTGAATGCTGAGATAGAAATCTAGTCTTTCTCTCTCCTCTCTCTCTCTCTTCTAAGGGGGAATTCATGTGGGAAGAGAAAAGAAGAAGAAAGAATGATGGAGGCTTGTCCGGCATTGATCGGATTGCTCCACGGGTTGGAAATGGTGACTTGTGATCGTCATGAGCATGAAGTGCTGCTGATTTTCAGATTTGCAGCCATGGACATGAAACCCGAAACACGCAAATAAGCGGTAATTCAATTTTTTTCAAAGGAAATTTGAGATTTCATGGCTTTTGATTGATAAAATGTTGTTTATGTGGGCTAAAAATTGTTTATGTTGCTGTTTTCCATGAGTACTTGCTGTTCATAATTAGAAAATCAGAAAAATATGCATCTTGTGACTTAAAATAATACACTAAAATACGTAAAATATGGAAAATCAAGGGAAAATTATGTTTTTGGGTATAAAAATGGGAAAATGAATAGGAACACAAACTAAATTTTCATTTTTGATGCAAGAAGGAACTAAGGGCCATAGCCCATAACCTATTTTGAATTTTCAGTAATTAAATAATGCAAAAAATAAGGAAAATACAAGGAAAATAGAGAAAATCCATAAAAAATAGGGAAAAGATGCATTTTGGGTGCGAAAAATTAATGAAAATTAAGAACAATGTTTGTGAATGTTTGTGGGGACTGAAGCATGAGGATTTGCCTCAATGCAACCCCACCTTCTTGTTCTAGTGTGTTTTTCCCGCTTTCTACACATAAAATGATGGCAAAATGCCTTATAAATTTATACAACAATGCAACATTTGATCGATGGAAGGGTAGAGTGGTCTGAATGTGTCTAAATGCGGAGTAAAATGATGAAAAGATTGCTAGTTTTTGTTTGCATGCCATATAGGTCGGTGAATAATTATAGAATGAGAGCCTAGTAGCACGAGGGTTTCCTTGGTGCTAGGTTCGTGCAACGCCGCATAAGAACGGTAGTTGAAAATCATTGACAGGATGTTTTCTACATGTGCACCATATTGATTTCATAATTGTTTGAGCACTTAGCATCCACAACATGCATAAATCATGGAAATATTTAAAGGTATCAGAAATCCTAGATGCACAGCAATTGTTTTCATTAGGATCTTGACCCACGTTGAGTGAGAGACAGGACACCCTAAGCCATAGGTTAGTCGTGGGGTCTAAGGGAAAGAGAAGTAAGGACAATAGTACATTCTTGTATACGATTAAATGGTACATTGAGTGGATTTTGTGCGAAATGTCTATATGTCGAGCGACGCATCGAGGGGCCAATCCCCAAGGTGTAGGAGAGTCGCAGAGGGGTGGCGGCACTCAGCCGTTGGAGGAACCCCTATGTTTGTGCTTCGTGCCGTTAGGCAATGTTTAAGCAACTCCCTCTGAGGAGTAGTAGGTGAGAGAAAAGTGGACTACAAACGACGTAATACAAACGCAAGACATTTAGAAAGGCAATGTACGTGTCATCAACGCTCCTGGCCGCGAGGCCGTGGGGTTGTTGAGCGCGTGTGATAGAGGTCCGGCTAGTTCATGAGCCAATGCCGGCCCATTCTAGGTTCCATCAGTGGTGCGTCTGCCGGTTGCTGTAGATAAGTGGCGGTTTTCGAATCTAGGGTTTCAAGGGACCCTAAATTACCCATAAAATGGGGTTTGTTCAAGGATGGAAAAACTTAATTTTCCCCATACAAAACTTACTAATGGACTTAGTTAGTTATGTAGAGCATGAGTCCTCTGCAGAAGATAATTTATGTGATGAAAAGAGTAGCCCATAAGTGGTTACCCCATCCTCTAGTATGATGGCATGGGCCGAGGTTCGCCTTGGTGTGGTCTCTACCCAAGAGAAATCAGGTTTAACCATCCATCAACCTAGAGGGCATGAAACAAGCATGTTGGAAACTATGGTAGTTGTGGCATCAACAAGTCATCATGCTAAAGCCATAATGCCATGGGAGAGTGCGGATATACGATGGAATATGCTTGTGCTTGAAACATCCCGTGTAATGGGCCACCATGATGACATAGTAGGCATCACAAGGATGTTACAAGCCCTAGCTATCAAGGGAAAACCATTGCTTAAAAGGCACGATTCCCAAGTTTTAAGAAGTGGTAATGATAAATCTGCTTTAGATAAGGACCAAAAGCTCTTATATAAAACCGTTATGGACTTTCCTTTTAAAGGGAAAGGTATGGAAGACCCTCTAAGAGGGAATCAAAATGACATGTTGAAACTTATAGGACTCCCTAGACCACTCAGTGAGTTGGCAGAAAGGGATGCCAATGAGGATATTAACCCCCTACACCGGAAAGGGCAGGGATGGAAGAGGTTAAAGATCCTAAGAGGGTGGACCCAAATCATGATGAATATGAAGATTTTAATGACCCGGTGTTGATCACAAAATGGAGGACTAAATGTCCTCCTCTTTATAGGGATCTCCCAGTGTTTTATGGGTTGCCAAATGAGGATCCAATGATTCATTTAAGAGAATATGACCTAACTTACATTGCAAGTGGATTCGATGATATACATCGGATGCTTGTATTCCCAAGTACCCTACAGGGAGAGGCAAGGAAATGGTACTGGAGCCTCCCAAGAGGATAGATCAGATCATTTGAGGAGTCTTGTGATAGATTTCTAGATGAGTATGAAAAACAGCTCCCTATGATTCAGGTCTTAGGGCAGCTTATGCAGTTTAGACAAGAGTCTTATCTTTCTGTTAAAGAGTATGCTAGAGCCTTTGATAGTACTCTTAGGCTTTGGCCAAGAAGAGCCATTGCATTAGCAGATGATGTGCTATGTGAGCTCTTTCTGAATGGCTTAGAGATTAATACGCAAATCCAAGTGGGACTGCGGAATCCTAAGTCATTGTGGGAAGCAAAAATGCATGCCATCGATTATGAGGGTCATATTCAGAAATGTTGGGAAAACTTTTGGAGTTTTCCCTGCTCAGTACAGGTGCATCCCAACTTCCAATCATTTCTGTAAGGAGACAGCTCACTTGTTGATACCAAGGCAGGCTATGAGGGGAACCTTAGTGGCCAAAATCTCAAAGCAGAAAATGGGCATCCTATGAGTAGTAATGGCATGCCTCTTAGTGAACAGGTTCCAAGCCATGTTAGTCCCATTAGGGCTTGCAACACTTCCACGAGAGATAGTTGTGATGGAAATATGGATGGCACCAATGGTCCTATGAGTGTTGATAAGAATTATGTGTGTGGTTCTAATTTTGTTGCTAGTAAGGCTCTTGAGAGACCTTTGAGATTGGAATCATGCTTCCGGGTGGATGTTGTTCCTTCCAATGAAAGCATGGTTCTTATGGAAGAAATTTGCAGTATGGACGTAAACAAGTAAAGACATCTTTTGTAAAGAGGATGCAAAATGCTAAAAGTCCACCTGTGCTTGACAAAGGTTATAAGGATGTGAGGCCATTTAGCCACATAGGGATAAGTTTGCATTGATTTCGTTAGACGAGTGCAACAAATTGAGGGAGTGCAAGAATATTAAGGGAAATGTGAGATGGGTTTTGAGACCTAAAATCTCCAAAAGTATGGCAGGAGTGTCAGATGCAAAGCCAAGGATCCCATCTGGATATATTCTGTTGAAACCCCAAGAGGGTAAGATTGGATATACATCTGACCATATACATTGCCTTGGGATACACCCATGTGGTGTGCCTAGGCTTGAAGCTCTACCTAGTTTGGGTCGCATCACTGATTTATGTGAAAACCCAAATAGAGAAGGTTCGAATGAGTACAAAGCTATGATTATTTCTCCCAAAGGAGCCACTCAGCGGCTTGAACAACCAGTTTATTCAAATTACAGTAAATGTGAGACATGCGAGCCCACTAAGGTTGTTCAATCAGCTCATAGTGCCCAAGAAGGGATCGGTCTTATCGATGAGTTATTTGTGGAAAGGCTTGGACTTGTAGCTCTACAAAACCTGGAGATTTCAAAAAAAAAAACCATACAAGATCAAGCTTTTAGCTAACTCGCATGAGTAGCATGGGGTTAGTCGACCTGTGATATGCTATCTTTGGCACCTTGGGTAGTCTGAGAGGGTGTGATGTATATGCCAAGGACATTAGTATTACGTGGACTAAAATGACCTATCTAGTTTTAAGCTAGGAAGGCTAGCTGCTTTGGAGATTATGTCCAGATCTCGTTAGGCCAAGAGGGCCAGTCGTCTGTTTAGTGCGGGTGCGGTTAATGGTTTCTTGTTTTAGTTCTATGCTAGACAGGTTCGAAGAAGAGCTTGGAAGGAGCCTTTTGTTGTGTGAAAGCTTCTTGTGGCCCTATCCAGGTGATATCTCTCCTTTATGAGTACCGTGTTTTTCTGCTATATGTGTCTGTGTACTTTTTGGGGGATTTTCTTTTGTTGTTGGGGACTGGCAACCAAGGCATGAAGTCCCAGGTTTAGGCTAAGTATGTTTGAGAGAGGTCGGAGTAGTCATTGCCTCCTGTAAAGACACTGTCAGGCATCAAAGACCTGTTTTAGAAGGAAGTCCTAGTGACCATGTTCTGCTAAGCCTGCTAGGCAGTCGTTCTAGGAGTTCTTGTTAGTTGTGAGGCAGTTAGAGAAGCCTGCGAGAAGATAATAATAATGATGCCAAGAAACCCTGAATATCCAAAAAGACAATAAATATATACAAAGGTATGTAAAAAGGGGTTCTAGCCCCTATCGAAGAAAAGAAAATGAATGAAAATGTATAAGCAGTTGATCATCACCTTGCGAAGGCCTGGTAGGTTCCTAGGGACGAGTCAGACCTGGGGCCGATACCTTTTCTTCCTAGGGGTGGCTTCTTGCTGGAAAAAAAAAAAACAAAACAAGGAAGGTTGGAGTGAAAATAAAAGTGAGCGTTAGAAAAGGATTAAGTGTTGCCTTGCGAGGGCTTGGTAGGTTCTTGGGTGCCGAGACAGGTCCTGAGACCGATGCCCTGTTCTCCTTGGGTCACTACGCTCAGCTCCCTCCTTTTTACATGCCCAGGTATGTCAATAAAATACTCCTTGATCAGGCTATAGGAGTCCTCGCCTTGTAGGAGCTCCTAGTTGTGTTGTCTTTAGTTGGTAAGTAGTTCAGACTACCAGTTAGGGCAACCTCTTTGGTAGGTTTTTTAGTTTGGCTGTGTTGGAGCAATTGGTTAGCGACTCACTTCGGATCTTCTATTAGATGATGCTAGGCCTACTCCTTGTGGGTGTCATGCCTTGGTTCTGTCGAGGGGTAGGGGGAGCATTGTGCTGAGTTTTATCGTATATTTGTTTTGTATCAGTTTGATGCTTCTTTGGTTGTTTATGTGCAGATATGTTTGTGGATTCGACGGGCTGAGTCGCCCTATCCCGTGGTCGCCAATGAGAGCTGAATTTAGGTGCTGGGAAGTGCTTAAAAATAGCTAAAAATTATGAATATCAAGGGAAAAATATTCACTGTCAAAGGCGGCGGCTCGATCTAGGACGATTTTAAGAGCCAAAGTGCTTTAAAGGTGCCCGAGCGACACTTGTTGATTTTTTGTAATTTTTTAGACAATCGTGTGGGTTGACACAAGCTACTGGCCAATGGGGGATGCTAAGCTAGACACCCAGGATTTTTCAGAGCTCAATTCGGAGTCCGGACGGGAAAATGGCCACAAAATGGTCAAGATATGAAAAGGTGGACACTTGGGAGGCCAAATTTGAGCATGCCTTTTGAGTTTGGACCCTCCCCAAAAAAATTTATGCACCTTATGAGGCAAAGAATGTGGAGAGAGAATGAAGAGGGATGAAAAAACGTGGAGGAAGATGGCACCCGAAAAATGCGCCATGGAGGATGGAGAGGCAACTTGCCTGCTGCAAACAACCCCCCAATGGATTATGGGGCTTCATTCCCTCTTGAATACTGAGTCTATCGCCGCCCTTCGCCCGTCAATTAATGGCCTGAATGCTGAGATAGAAATCTAGTCTTTCTCTCTCCTCCCTCTCTCTCTTCTAAGGGGGAATTCATGTGGGAAGAGAAAAGAAGAAGAAAGAATGATGGAGGCTTGTCCGGCATTGATCGGATTGCTCCACGAGCTGGAAATGGTGACTTGTGATCGTCATGAGCATGAAGTGCTTCTGATTTTCAGATTTGCAGCCATGGACATGAAACCCGAAACACGCAAATAAGCGGTAATTCAATTTTTTTCAAAGGAAATTTGAGATTTCATGGCTTTTGATTGATAAAATGTTGTTCATGTGGGCTAAAAATTGTTTATGTTGCTGTTTTTCATGAGTACTTGCTGTTCATAATCAGAAAATCGGAAAAATATGTGACTTAAAATAATACACTAAAATACGTAAAATATGGAAAATCAAGGAAAAATTATGTTTTTAGGTATAAAAATGGAAAAATGAATAGGAACACCAACTATATTTTCATTTTTGCTGCAAGAAGGAACTAAGGGCCACATCCCATAACCTATTTTGAATTTTTAGTAATTAAATAATGCAAAAAATAAGGAAAAATACAAGAAAAATAGAGAAAACCCATAAAAAATAGGGAAAATATGCATTTTGGGTGCGGAAAATTAATGAAAATTAAGAACAATGTTTGTGAATATTTTTGGGGACTGAAGCATGAGGATTTGCCTCAATTCAACCCCACCTTCTTGTTCTAGTGTGTTTTTCCCACTTTCTACACATAAAATGATGGCAAAATGCCTTATAAATCTATACAACAATGCAAAATTTGATCGATGGAAGGGTAGAGTGGTCAAAATGTGTCTAAATGCGGAGTAAAATTATGAAAAGATTGCTGGTTTTTGTTTGCATGCCATATATGTCGATGAATAATTATAGAATGAGAGCCTAGTAGCACGAGGGTTTCCTTGGTGCTAGGTTCGTGCAACGCCGCATAAGAACGGTAGTTGAAAATCATTGAAAGGATGTTTTCCACATGTGCACCATATTGATTTCATAATTGTTTAAGCACTTAGCATCCACAACATGCATAAATCATGGAAATATTTAAAGGTATCAGAAATCCTAGATGCACAGCAATTGTTTTCATTAGGATCGTGACCCATGTTGAGTGAAAGACAGGACACCCTAAGCCATAGGCTAGTCGTGGGGTCTAAGGGAAAGAGAAGTAAGGACAATGGTACATTCCTGTATATGATTAAATGGTACCTTGAGTGGATTTTGTGCGAAATGTCTATATGTCGAGCGACGCATCGAGGGGCCAATCCCCAAGGTGTAGGAGAGTCATAGAGGGGTGGCCGCATTCAGCCGTTGGAGGACCCCCTATGTTTGTGCTTCGTGCCATTAGGCAATGTGTAAGCAACTCCCTCTGAGGAGTTGTAGGTGAGAGAAAAGTGGACTACAAACGACGTAATACAAACGTAAGACATTTAGAAAGGCAATGTATGTGTCATCAACGCTCCTGGCCGCGAGGCCGTGGGGTTGTTGAGCGCGTGTGATAGAGGTCCACCTAGTGCATGAGCCAGTGCCGGCCCGTTCTAGGTTCCATGAGTGGTGTGTCTGTCGGGAGTTGCCGATAAGTGGTGGTCTTCGAATCTAGGGTTTCAAGGGACCCTAAATTACCCATAAAATGGGGTTTGTTCAAGGATGGAAAAACTTAGTTTTCCCCATACAAAACTTACTAATGGACTTAGTTAGTTATGTAGAGCATGAGTCCTCTACATAAGGTAATTTATGTGATGAAAAGAGTAGCCCATTAGTGGTTACCCCATCCTCTAGTATGATGGCATGGGCCGAGGTTCGCCTTGGTGTGGTCTCTACCAAAGAGAAATCAGGTTTAACCATCCATCAACCTAGAGGGCATGAAACAAGCATGTTGGAAACTATGGTAGTTGTGGCATCAACAACTCATCATGCTAAAGCCATAATGCCATGGGAGAGTGCGGATATACAATGGAATATGCTTGTGCTTGAAACATCCCGTGTAATGGGCCACCATGACGAAATAGTAGGCATCACAAGGATGTTACAAGCCCTAGCTATCAAGGGAAAACCATTGCTTAAAAGGCACGGTTCCCAAGTTTTAAGAAGTGGTAATGATAAATCTGCTTTAGATAAGGACCAAAAGCTCTTATATAAAACCGTTATGGACTTTCCTTTTAAAGGGAAAGGTATGGAAGACCCTCTAAGAGGGAATCAAAATGACATGTTGAAACTTATAGGACTCCCTAGACCACTCAGTGAGTTGGCAGAAAGGGATGCCAATGAGGATATTAACCCCCTACACCAAAAAGGGCAGGGATGGAAGAGGTTAAAGATCCTAAGAGGGTGGACCCAAATCATGATGAATATGAAGATTTTAATGACCCGGTGTTGATCCCAAAATGGAGGAATAAATGTCCTCCTCTTTATAGGGATCTCCCAGTGTTTTACGGGTTGTCAAATGAGGATCCAATGATTCATTTAAGAGAATATGACCTAACTTACATTGCAAATGGGTTCGATGATATACATCGGATGCTTGTATTCCCAAGTACCCTAAAGGGAGAGGCAAGAAAATGGTACTGGAGCCTCCTAAGCGGATCGATCACATCATTTGAGGAGTCTTGTGATAGATTTTTAGATGAGTATGAAAAACAGCTCCCTATGATTTAGGTCTTAGGGCAGCTTATGCAGTTTAGACAAGAGTCTTATCTTTCTGTTAAAGAGTATGCTAGAGCCTTTGATAGTACTCTTAGCTTTGGCCAAGAAGAGCCATTGCATTAGCAGATGATGTGCTATGTGAGCTCTTTCTCAATGACTTAGAGATTAATATGCAAATCCAAGTGGGACTGCGGAATCCTAAGTCATTATGGGAAGCAAAAATGCATGCCATCGATTATGAGGGTCATATTCAGAAATGTTGGAAAAAATTTTGGAGTTTTCCCCGCTCAGTAGAGGTGCATCCCAGCTTCCAATCATTTCTGCAAGAAGACAGCTCACTTGTTGATACCAGGGCAGCCTATGAGGGGAACCTTAGTGGCCAAAATCTCAAAGCAGAAAATGGCCATCCTATGAGTAGTAATGACATGCCCCTTAGTGAACAGGTTCCAAACCATGTAAGTCCCATTAGGGCTTGCAACACTTCCATGAGAGATAGTTGTGATGGAAATATGGATGGCACCAATGGGCCTATGAGTGTTGATAAGAATTCTATGTGTGGTTCTAATTTTGTTGCTAGTAAGGCTCTTGAGAGACCTTTGGTATTGGAATCATGATTCCGGGTGGATGTTGTTCCTTCCAATGAAAGCATGGTTCTTATGGAAGAAAATTTGCAGTATGGACGTAAACAAGTAAAGATATCTATTGCAAAGAGGATGCAAAATGCTAAAAGTCCACCTGTACTTCACAAAGGTCATGAGGATGTGAGGCCATTTAGCCACATAGGGATAAGTTTGCATTGATTTCGTTAGACCAGTGCAACAAATTGAGGGAGTGCAAGAATATTAAGGGAAATGTGAGATGGGTTTTGAGACCCAAAATCTCCAAAAGTATGGTAGGAGTGTCAGATGCAAAGCCAAGGATCCCATCTGGATATATTCTGTTGAAACCCCAAGAGGGTAAGATTGGATATATATCTGACCATATACATTGCCTTGCGATATACCCATGTGATGTGCCTAGGCTTGAAGCTCTACCTAGTTTGGGTCGCAGCACTGATTTCTGTGAAAACCCAAATAGAAAAGGTTCGAATGAGTACAAAGCTATGACTATTTCTCCCAAAGGAGCCACTCAGCCGCTTGAACGACCACTTGATTCAGATTACAGTAAATGTGAGACATGCGAGCCCACTAAGGTTGTTCATTCAGCTCATAGTGCCCAAGAAGGGATCGGTCTTATTGATGAGTTATTTGTGGAAAGGCTTGGACTTGTAGCTCTACAAAACCAGGAGATTTTTTTTTAAAAAAAAACATACAAGATCAAGCTTTTAGCTAACTCGCATGAGTAGCATGGGGTTAGTCGACCTATGATATGCTATCTTTGGCACCTTGGGTAGTCTAAGAGGGTGTGATGTATATGCCAAGGACATCAGTATTACGTGGACTAAAATGACCTATCTAGTTTTAAGCTAGGAAGGCTAGCTGCTTTGGAGATTACGTCCAGATCTCCTTAGGCCAACAGGGCCAGTCGTCTGTTTAGTGCGGGTGCGGTTAATGGTTTCTTGTTTTAGTTATGTGCTAGACAGGTTCGAAGAAGAGCTTGGAAGGAGCCTTTTGTTATGTGAAAGCTTCTTGTGGCCCTATCCAGGTGATATCTCTCCTTTATGAGTACCGTGTTTTTTTGCTATATGTGTCTGTGTAATTTTTGGGGGATTTTCTTTTCTTGTTGGGGACCAGCAACCAAGGCATGAAGTCCCAGGTTTAGGCCAAGTATGTTTGAGAGAGGTCGGAGTAGTCATTGCCTCCTGTAAAGACATTGCCAGGCATCGAAAGACCTATTTTAGAAGGAAGTCCTAGTGACCCTGTTCTGCTAAGCCTGCTAGGCAGCCGTTCTAGGAGTTCTTGTTAATTGTGAGGCAGTTAGAGAAGCCTGCCAGAAGATAAAAATGATGATGCCAAGAAACCCTGAATATCCAAAAAGACAATAAATATATACAAAGGTGTGTAAAAAGGGGTTCTAGCCCCTATCGAAGAAAATAAAAGGAATGAAAATGTATAAGCAGTTGATCATCGCCTTGCGAAGGCCTAGTAGGTTACTGGGGACGAGTCAAACCTGGGGCCGATACCTTTTCTTCCTAGGGGTGGCTTCTTGCTGGAAAAAAAAACAAAACAAAACAAGGAAGGTTGGAGCGAAAATAAAAGTGAGCGTTAGAAAAGGATTAAGTGTCGCCTTGGGAGGGCTTGGTAGGTTCTTGGGTGCCGAGACAGGTCCTGAGACCGATGCCCCGTTCTCCTTGGGTCACTACGCTCAGCTCCCTCCTTCTTACATGCCCAAGTATGTCAATAAAATAAAAACCCTAAAAGAAAAAATGTATTGGAAGAAAATACTCCTTGATCAGGCTATAGGAGTCCTCGCCTTGTAGGAGCTCCTAGTTGTGTTGTCTTTAGTTGGTAAGTAGTTCAGACAACCACTTAGGGCAACCTCTTTGGTAGGTTTTTTAGTTTGGCTGTGTTGGAGCAATTGGTTAGCGACTCACTTCGGATCTTCTATTAGATGATGCTAGGCCTACACCTTGTGGGTGTCATGCCTTGGTTCTGTCGAGGGGTAGGGGGAGCATTGTGCTGAGTTTTATCGTATATTTGTTTTGTATCAGTTTGATGCTTCTTTGGTTGTTTATGTGGAGATATGTTCGTGGATTCGACAGGCTGAGTCGCCCTATCCCGTGGTCGCCAATGAGAGCGAAATTTAGGTGCTGGGAACTGCTTAAAAATAGCTAAAATTATGAATATCAAGGGAAAAATATTCACTGTCAAAGGGGGCGGCGATTTTAAGCGCCAAAGTGCTTTAAAGGTGCCGGAGCGACACTTGTTGATTTTTCGTAATTTTTCAGACAGTCGTGCAGGTTGACACGAGCTACTGGCCAATGCGGGATGCTAAGCTAGACACCCAGGATTTTTTAGAGCTCAATTCGGAGTCCGGACGGAAAAATGGCCACAAAATGGTCAAGATATGAAAAGGTGGACACTTGGGAGGCCAAATTTGAGCATGCCTTTTGAGTTTGGACCCCCCCAAAAAATTTTATGCACCTTATGAGGCGAAAAACGTGGAGAGAGAATGAAGAGGGATGAAAAAACGTGGAGAAAGATGGCGCCCGCAAAATGCGCCATGGAGGATGGAGAGGCAACTTGCCTGTTGCAAACAACCCCCCAATGGATTATGGGGCTTCATTCCCTCTTGAATGCTGACTCTATCGCCGCCCTTCACCCGTCAATTGATGGCCTGAATGCTGAGATAGAAATCTAGTCTTTCTCTCTCCTCCCTCTCTCTCTTCTAAGGGGAAATTCATGTGGGAAGAGAAAAGAAGAAGAAAGAATGATGGAGGCTTGTCCGGCATTGATCGGATTGCTCCACGGGCTGGAAATGGTGACTTGTGATCGTCATGAGCATGAAGTGCTGCTGATTTTTAGATTTGCAGCCATGGACATGAAACCTGAAACACGCAAATAAGCAGTAATTCAATTTTTTTCAAAGGAAATTTGAGATTTCATGGCTTTTGATTGATAAAATATTGTTCATGTGTGCTAAAAATTGTTTATGTTGCTGTTTCCCATGAGTATTTGCTGTTCATAATCAGAAAATCAGAAAAATATGCATCTTGTGACTTAAAATAATACACTAAAATACGTAAAATATGGAAAATCAAGGAAAAATTATGTTTTTGGGTATAAAAATGGGAAAATGAATAGGAACACCAACTAAATTTTCATTTTTGCTGCAAGAAGGAACTAAGGGCCACAGCCCATAACCTATTTTGAATTTTCAGTAATTAAATAATGTAAAAAATAAGGAAAAATACAAGGAAAATAGAGAAAACCCATAAAAATAGGGAAAATATGCATTTTGGGTGCGGAAAATTAATGAAGATTAAGAACAATGTTTGTGAATGTTTGTGGGGACTGAAGCATGAGGATTTGCCTCAATTCAACCCCACCTTCTTGTTCTAGTGTGTTTTTTTTGCTTTCTACACATAAAATGATGGCAAAATGCCTTATAAATCTATACAACAATGCAACATTTGATCGATGGAAGGGTAGAGTGGTCAAAATGTGTCTAAATGCAGAGTAAAATGATGAAAAGATTGTTGGTTTTTGTTTGCATGCCACATAGGTCGGTGAATAATTATAGAATGAGAGCCTATTAGCACGAGGGTTTCCTTGGTGCTAGGTTCGTGCAGCACCGCATAAGAACGGTAGTTGAAAATCATTGAAAGGATGTTTTCCACATGTGCACCATATTGATTTCATAATTGTTTGAGCACTTAGCATCCACAACATGCATAAATCATGGAAATATTTAAAGGTATTAGAAATCCTGGATGCACAGCAATTGTTTTTATTAGGATCTTTACCCACGTTGAGTGAGAGAGAGGACACCCTAAGCCATAGACTAGTCGTGGGGTCTAAGGGAAAGAGAAGTAAGGACAATGGTACATTCCTGTATACGATTAAATGGTACCTTGAGTGGATTTTGTGCGAAATGTCTATATGTCGAGCGACGCATCGAGGGGCCAATCCCCAAGGTGTAGGAGAGACGTAGAGGGGTGGCGGCATTCAGCCGTTGGAGGACCCCCTATGTTTGTGCTTTGTGCCATTAGGCAATGTGTAAGGGACTCCCTCTGAGGAGTAGTAGGTGAGAGAAAAGTGGACTACAAACGACGTAATACAAACGCAAGACATTTAGGAAGGCAATGTATGTGTCATCAACGCTCCTGGCTGCGAGGCCGTGGGGTTGTTGAGCGCGTGTGATAGAGGTCCGGCTAGTGCATGAGCCAGTGCCGGCCCGTTCTAGGTTCCATCATTTATCTTCCTCAAAATATCTCCTGGTATTTTATCTTTTCGAAACCTGCCCAAAAATGCATTCTTCAATTCATCATAGGTGTTAAATGCTGCCATGCCATAATTGGAAAACCAGTCCATGGCTTTTCCCTGTAAAGTAGCTGTGAACTGCTGCTCTTTAGCCTGATCTCCATACAATTGATTAAATCCACTTGCTGTCCACCTTGTTTCAAACTGAGCTACATGACAATCTGGATCTTTCTTCTTCCTGCCTGAAAATTTAGATGCCCTCACCTTTGGGTTGAACAATTGATTTTGATTCATATTGTGTTTCTTCTTAGGTTTCCTTTGAGGTGGTCAAGGATTAAAATTCAGAGATTTATTAACTAAAACCCCTGCATTCCTTAATAGGAATGTTCTTCCTAGAACTACATGCTGCAGTCTTTCAAGTTCCTCTTTTGGGGGAGTACCCTGATAGTCAAGAGGTAATATTGGTTCTTCATTATCTGATACATCTGGTATGCTGGAAGGGGTTGGAGGTGTAGGGATGGACTCTGTAGAGGTGGCAGGAGAATGATATACTATTGAAGTGCCCTTAGTAGAACCCACCCCCAAAAGATTATGTCCAACATCTGTGAACTCCTCTTCATCCAGCCTACCTAATCGCACCACTTCATCTATATCATTAGACCTTACAGATTGTTGTTGTTGTCTTGACAATGCCTCCCTCAATGCTCGAGATCTGCTCCTCGTGAAAATAAGATCGGAGGAATGAGGATAATTCTCTGACATAAAGACTCCCCATGTAAGGCACCTTGTACATCTTCACTGCCATTAGCATCCTAAATTCCTGCAGCTAAATTGTGTAAGTATTTCTTCCAAGCCGTATACCTAAATCATGAGAAATATTCTCATGAAACTGGGCAGGATTGCCAAAGTGTTATGAGCCATCAGGACCATAATAGGAAATGCAAGAAATTAGCACTGCAGGGAACTTCCTGACACAATTTACAGCCATTACACACACCTAATCTTCAGGAATACCATGCAAACATGATCTACATATCGTAAACATCAATGTTGAACCACTATCTTGAAAACGATCACACAGTTTATCATCATCATATTCACTCCTGATCAAATAACTTGAAACAAACATCACGAATATTCAGGACACATATACACAATGTTAGAACCAGACATAAGCGACCAGAACCTCGCGCTGTCCTGAAGAATATCTCATTTCTCATCACGCAGGAATACAAAAAACACGAACTCTTGACTGTCAGGAAGGCGCCTAAATGTCAGGTAAAAACCTAAATGTTTCATGTGATATCTTAGGTCACTTTCCATATGGTGGTTCTACATGTATGCTAGTACTAAGGTATAAAAATACTAATATAGTGCAATTCGAGCCTCAACAGCTTCCTTGGCTACGAAAGGGGGGTAAAACCATAGAACACGTGCTCACGGATCTCCCAGATTACTTCTTCTTCCTCTTTAACTTGAAACTATAGTTTTCAGCCTATCAACAACGATTGCAACATGCGCGATTTCGCCAATGTGTCTTTCCTATGAAAATCCCATAACTGACTGAAAAAGTAACTTACTTTTTACATGCCATCCTAATCCAAAAAAAAAATTTAACTTTCTCAGATTTTTTGCAATAAATAATATAAAAAATAGAATAAAATTATCCAAAAATCTAGTATTTTTGGATAATCCATGCCACAGACACTAGCACTAGTGACTCAGATCACATTGACTCTTTACATTAATAAGAAAGTTGGATGATGATGCATTCCATGCTTTTTCACACTGTGTCCATATAGTATCACAATATCCAACCCCTCTAAACTTGTACATCCTTCGATATGTGCCAAAATCCTAGTTGTCACTGGATTCTGAGTCCTCCTCATCCTCTACAACCATATCCTTTGCTTCTTCATCTTCCATGTCGTCTTGGCTAGCCCCTCTATCATGGCCACTATTTTCTTCCAATTCTAGAAACTCGTAGGCAGTAGATTCTCACCTTTTGAATAATTTAATTATTTTCCTTGCTATCAAAAGTTTTATGCCTATCCCATCTAGCTCATTTAATGCATAAGTAGCATTATCAAATACCTATCTTACCACATAGGGTCCAAACCATCTTTTGGAAACTTTACTCATGGCATTATGTTGGTTGTCTAAACTGCTATCATAAACCAATACCCAATCCCCATCTTGTTTGGTTCTTAGTCTCAGTTTATGTCTTTTGTCAAACCATTTCTTGTTCTATATCCTTGTTGCCCTTAACTTTGCAATTGGTGCCTCTATGTCTTCTGACTTTCTTTCCAACTGTCTAATGTGTAAGGCCAATAACTCCTCTCGATTCAACTCCTCCTCCCAAGGTAGCACACTCAATGTGACTATCATCTCTTCTATTGGCATGATAGTTTTTTTACCATACATCAATTTTGCAAGCATATATCCTGTAATAACACTATGAGTTGTTTTGTCGGCCCACAAAGCATAAGGGAGCAATCGTGGCCACTCTTTTACCTTCTCTCCACATGCTTTTGGCAATGCCTTCACAATAGGTAGATGACCTCTTTCACTTTTTCCATTTCCTTTAGGGTTATAGGCTGAAGTTAAAGCAAGATTTATCCCAATTGTGTAAAGAAATCATGAGCTTCATCTACATCCAACTCACCCCTATCTGCTGTAATTTTGCCCACACAGCCATACCTACAAAAGATCTCTTTTAAGAGAAAAGTACACATAGCATTTGTTGTCTTAGTACATAAAGCTATCCCTTCCACTAGTCAAGTCTTCACGGGCAAGCACAAGATACCTCATTTGCCAAAGACTTGTAAGCATTGTGACCAAATCCACCACCCACTTAAAATGAAGAGACAATGGATATGTGGGTTGTGATCCATCTCGATGTCTCATAGATGAATGCATTTGATATGTCGTACATATTTCCACAAAGTGAGAAACATCCTTATACATACCCTACCACCAATATATTTCTTTGATCTTTGCAAAAGTAACCCAAAGACCTCTATGACCGGACCACAAGCTTTCATGAAATTCTAGCATAACCTTTTCTTATGAAGCTCTGTTACCCAAAACTCGCAATGGCATATTTCTTTTTAGCATGCTTCCATAAGTATCTATCTTTTAAGAAAAACCCATAGGCTTTCCTCTTGATCTTCTTAAACTCCTCATCTGACCATTCATCTCTCTTTGTTAATGTACTGATGTATTGACCGATTCTTAGCCACTCTCCTACATATTTGTCTTCCAGAAATATTTCCACACAAGATGTAGAACATCTAAAGTGTCTTCTCTTTGTTGTCCAAGATTTTGTTGTCCAAGCTTCTGTTAATGCTATAACAACACCTTGCATTGCTGAATTCACTCTTACAACATCATTTTCAGCCGCAAGAAATTCATTATCTTCCTCCTCATCCATCATCCCATCTTCATTCTCATAGCATGCTTGAGATAACATGTCTGCCACTGGGTTATCTCTTCCTGCAACATGCTGAAATTCACAGTTCAAAGATTTAATGTATGCAATCCAGCAAAGCATAGCAATGTTTGGGGTAGCAAAACTAGTAATCATACCCAATATTGGCAAACAATCGGTCTCAATGACTACATGAGAACTGACAAAATACTCTTATCACATTGAAGGGCTGCCACAATTCCCCATAATTCTCTTTTAACCTATGGATACCTTCTCTATTGTTTAGTCAATACTTTAGTGCCAAAACATATTGCATATCTTTGCCCTTCTTCATCATCTTGCCCAGTTGCCCATCCAATCCTGATTGGGCTTCTATCCACAGTAATAGTGATAGGCTTTCCATGTGAATAGTTAGCCTTTCTCAATGTAAGAGCAGATTTTAAGAGATGCTTCAATTTCTTCATTGCTTTTTTATGCTTCCTCTCCTGATGAAATCTCTTACCTTTCCTCAGAAGTTGATAAAGAGCATCGGCTACATGTGCAAAGTGAGGAATCCATATCAAATAAAACACACATGCTCCCAAGAATCTATGCACCGCTGATACATTCGTGCATATGTCTTGCATTCTATCAATCCCATCTATTTTTTCTGGTGATGGTCTTTGCCCATAGGGCCCACACATATGCCCAACAATCAAAACCTCTTCAACTCCAAAGACATACTTTAGTCCAGAAAGTGTTAAATACACCTCTTCTAGATGTGTCAAAATCCTCTCACAATCCACAATATGGTCTATAGCAACAAAATGTTTGCATCCATGAGCATCCATCTCTTCATTCTTTTCATCCATTGCACACCCTTTGATTGGAACATCATCCAGGAAGGGCATTGTCAATTGTGGTATAAAATCCCTGATTACCCTATTCATAGCATTTGCCATGTGTGCCTTTGATTCTGTTGCACCCTGTGGGAGAGAACACATCTGTAATAGCCCCAAGGGAGACTTCATGGTTGTGATATCCCTGATTTCAATTGCAAGCTCAAACTGATCATACCTCAAGTAGAGATCACCCAAATAATAGATCGCTCTGCCGGCAAAAGCCACCGTAAATTCATCAACCACAAGATCTGCACCCACATTTCTTATGGTCACTTTATTGACCAGTTGTATGTCTTGAATAAATCCCAAAGCACCATTTTTTTGGGCACAGTAAACCAACAATTTGAGTACGGGGCTAAAGAGGGCTCCAAGATCTTCATGCGGATCTTTTCATTTAGCAAATCCATCAGCTTTGTCAAGTAAGCTTTACGCACTGGAATAGGCCTCAAGTTCCATGGTACATGTGGCACAATAAATATTACTATAGGAGAGACAACATTTGGATCCACACAACCTATTTCACTTGGTTGAAATGCAAATGCCTTTCCATGCCTAGCCAACATCCACATAAAACAGTCTCTCTCAGCATGCAAAAGAAACCCTTCTGCTCCAACTTTCAATTCCTGTAATGTTTCAGATGTAAACTGATGGCCTATATATTTAGGATCTCATAAGCTTGGTTACCTTGACACTTTTTCATACAAACCCTCACTCTCTCGTGGAAGTAGCAAAGCAATTGGTTTCACCTTTTTATTAGTTGTCTTATACTTTGTCTCCACAAGTGCTTCAACCCATTGTAATCCTTCCTGCTGAGCAAACAATGCTATAACATCATACATATCCAAAGAACATACTAACAACACTGTGTTTTTAGCCTCATTTTTTGCAAGTATAGTTGCTGAAATTTCAGCCATAAAAGATGCCTAAAATCCTTCATTTTTAGCTAGCAGTCCCAATGCTCTCAGTTTTTTAGTAGCTCGTTTCATAGATATGTGTTCAACCTTGCACATGCCTTCCATAGGCTTAAACCAACATGAACGGTTTGCTATAAACTGAGAATAACCAATAGTAAATACATGCTGCATTCCATCAAGAGGTGAGTATATCCTCTGAACAACACTATTGTAGCCCCACATTACAACATTGCTTAATGAAAATCTAGGTCTTTGAATTCCCTTGCATTTGGAGCCAAAGGAGACTCTCAAAGCGTATCTCGATTTCTAGGATGATTAACACAAATAGTAAGAAATTGGACTGCTTTCCTCCCATCCTTGCTTCTAACTCTTGCATAACCAGAACCATCAAGCACCTTTGTTTCTATATGCACTCTTATAATATAGGGTTGTCCCAAAATCACTGCATATGAGGAATTATTTTGCACAAAGAAGTGTTGCTCTTCTTGTATATCACCAATTGTCACTTTTACATTAGCACATGCAGCATAGAGTTCTCCCGAAGAATTATTTGCAACCCTCATACGCCAACCATGATCAGTGTCTACAGGCCATGCACCATTTTCATACAATCCATGCTCAATGACATTTATCTCAGACCCATGGTCAAGTAAAGCAACACAAGGAGTTTCACGTTCCCCTATTTTCACTACTGTTTCAGTGGTAGCCCTGGCCCAATGATCTCTTGTGTAGTGACTTCAAGGAATAAATCCTAGAGTCTCTTCCCCATATTGTTGCATCTACCTTACTCCACCATGCATATTGCTACAAGACAATGCATTTTCAGCCACTTTCTTCTCTTTTTCACATGTTGTCCACTGATTAATAGCATCCTGCATAGATAATCGAGTACTTACTTAATGCTCATATTCATCCCAAATACTCCAAAAACCAATTTCCTCTTCAAATTGCAGCAATGCACTAGTGGTATCACCAAGAAATTGACTCTTCCTCTTAATTATGACAATGATCTCATCATGAAATTCTCACTTGGCGATGCCAAGCACATCTCCAAAGGTGAATTCCACCCAACTGTTTAAGATCCGTTCTTCACGAACCTTCTTAAGATCTGCAGCTGTCTCAATGTAGATTGCAACTTATATCTTGGCTGTTTGCCCTTCTTTTTGCCCTCTTGTTTGCTATCATGTTTTTTCTCCTTGACTGACCTCCTCCATAACATGCTCGGGATGTGGCTAATTTGCAGGTTTAGGCTGATCCACACTTCTTCTTGTCATTCTTTTATATGTCCATGCATTATCTTTATCTCTTTTTCATTTTTCTTCCACAAGTATATCCATGTTTTGTACCTTTGCTAAATATGCATACACTGAATATGCATCTATCGGTGATTCCCAACCAGTTATGCCACGAATGTCTTGCCCTGTATGAGACATTTCACTATCAGTGACGTTTCTCTTTTCAACTGCATGTAAGGCATGTTTCCACATTTTAGAGCCTTTGGACCAACCATCACTTTTTCATGAATTTTATCCAACTGTAGACCAAAAGTAGAAGCATGTATCACCACATAAGCATTTTGAACTGCCAAGTTTTCCAACAACTTCTGCAAACCTCCATTTCTAAAATTCAAAGAAAGAGGCAATCCCATTTCTTGTGCATGGATCTTGCCATCTTTCCAAAAGATGAGCTGTCATGCCAAGGCCTCTTGATAGGTGGCACAATCCTTTCTCTCATGTTGCAAACTATCACACCACATACATCTTTTTCCTGGCTTAGGGGTTGCTTCCCGTCCCCTTTCCTCTTGTCCTTTTTCATCCAATTTTGCAACCATCAATTGAAGATCCCACATGCCTTTGACCAATTCATGCCTTTGACCAATTGAATAATAGAAGGTATAGCCATAGGGTTAGCCACAGAGGTAGGTGGCTTACTGGATACATCAAATGTCTTGCCCATAACAATGGGCAAGCTAGAGGCATGCAATCTTTCTCTTCTTCGATGATTCTTCACAAGTGTAGTAGCAGGTTCCTTGACATATCTCCACTCTGTTTTCAGACCTCTCTCTTCAGTCTGATCCTATAGCAAATCATGAAGCTTCTCTTGAAGCTCAGGATCAGCTGTCTATAGAAACAATTCAATTTTCTAACTTGTAATTGCTGTTCTGCAAGATCCAATTGCTCAAATCAACTTTCAAATTCTCTTAACAATTGTGTAGCCACATGACCCTTATTAGGTTGTAAAATCCACTCCTGAAAAGTCTTGTGCATAATCAAACTGGTATCTTCAATGTAAAATTCTTCCATGAGTATCTTCTTGAAAGCTACCCAGCCAGCATCTTACAAGTATAATTCAATAATTCGTGCTTTCAGTTCATGTACAGTGACACGTACATTTCAATTTCTTGCAAAGTATTCATCACAACACTTTTTGTTTGAGCAGAAGCTTGCATTACCTATTGTTGCTATACCTTCATAAGCATATTGATATTTTGCACCAACTGTTGCAAAAAATCACTGGAGATTGTGTTCGAAGGTTCTCCCATCTTGTATTTCCTTCTTCTGACAACCTGCCATGTCGGGTTCACCAATGTCGGAGGGGTTTTTGTCAAAAGGTCGAATCCACCGGGGATCAGAGGTAGAAGGAAGTAGAGATAGGAGATGGAAGAGAAGATAAAGAATACTTAAGAGGTAAACACAATTATGACAAAGAGCAATGAATTTGCAAATCAATATGTATTGACAGAACCTAAAATCCTGTATCTGGCACTACTTAGAAGCACTCTCCAGGCATTAGATCTCTTGGATCTCCCTCGTAGAACAAATACATGGATTAAAAAAAAGCAGCTCCTTCTCTGTTACTTTAAACCCAAATCTAATGGCTCCGTTGGCTTTGAAAGGGGGGAAAAACTTTAGGACACCTACTCAGAGATCTCCTAGACCACTTCTTCTTCCACTTCTTCTTCCACTTCTAGTTCAAACTGTAGTTTTCAGCTTGTTAACAGCGATCGCGATGCGTGTGATTTTGTCAATTTGTCTTTCTTATGAAAATCCCATAACTAACTAAAAAAGCAACTTGCTTTTTGCATGCCATCCTAATCTACAAGATTTTTTAACTTTTTTGGATTTTTTACAATAAATAAGATTAAAAATAGACTAAAATTATCCAAAAATCTAGTATTTTTGGATAATCCATGCCACGAAAACTAGCACTAATGACTCAGATCACATTGACTCTCTACATTAATAAGAAAGTTGGACGATGATGCATTCCATGCTTTTTCATACTATGTCCGCATAGCATCACGACAACGCATCATTAGCCTAGCCATTTCACAGTTATCTATGCATGCACTGAGATAAAAAAATAGTGGTGGGAGGCGGTATCCTTGCAAAGTAGGATCTTGCTTTAATATCACTCTAAGGAGCCTAAGGTAGTTACACTTTGTGAGAAAAGAGGGGTCTAGGCAAGAATAGAACTCATTAAGGAAATGGTAAATCGAGGCATATAAGTCATGGTCAGAAAAGGTGAGTGCTTCCTCAGGCTTGGTGGTGTTGACATTATAGATTCTTGGAAAGTCATATCCGCCATGGATGTTTGAATTGAAGTCCACTCCTACCCTTCTAGGATATGACATGTAAGTGGGGTTATCTCTTTCAAAGGGTAGGGTGTTGCAAAATGAAATCCAAGCATCCATGTTGTTGTCCCAAATTCTTCTTCTCCACCTTGGCTTGCACTCATAGCCTTTTACTATTTTGGGCACTTCCATGACCTTATTCTCCTAGTAGTCAGGAGCCTCTATTCCCCATAAAGTAGGACTCTTCTCTCTTTCACTAGCCCATCTGTCTCCCAGCCTTCTTCCTACATTAGTCACCTCTTCTAGCACCTTGGTTGATAGCAATTTGCTCAATGTAGTGGGGAATTGAAAATAAAAGCCCAAGGGTTCACAGCCGTTCTCTTTTTGCTTCCACACTATGAGCTTTGCATTCTAATCTACTGGGAAACAGTCTTCTCTTGGAGGGATGGGCGCTTCTAGGGCCATTACAAGTTGAGCTCTCAGCCTCCTCTGTGCTTGGTCCAAGGAATTCAATCTCTTCTTTTTGATTTGTGCTTTTCTTTCACCTGTAGTGTCTGTCTTGTACTGTACCACTGGCTAGGGAAAGAGGGAGTTGCGGGACTAGTTCCTCATCTTGATGCCCCATTTCAAAGCTTGGTCCTACTTCTTTGGTTAGCATTTGCACCTCCTCTCCCCTATGTTCTTGCGGCTTTTTTTGTGAACCCTAGGGAGTCTACTTCTTGGATAATTAAGCATGCCCTTAGCATGTAGCTTCTTTGGTGGTGTAGGCCCATGCTAGCTCTTGATGCTTGTCGTTGGATGTGCAGCAACCCATGTTTTACATCCCTGCGAATGATCTCCAGATTTTTATTTAGTGAATCAATTGCCTCCTCCCCTTCTGATTGCATGGCATCAAGGATGGTATTGAGGAAGGCATGTTGTTGGGCTTCCATGCTTGTTTGTGCAGCCTCTACCCTACTTTCTGCTAACACCTAATCACCTTCTGCAAGGGCTAGATGGCTTGCTAGGTATTTTATTCTTCCTTTACTCCTACCCACCCATCTGTCTAGTCTCCTTTTCATTTCTTCCAAGCTTTCACATTGCCTTTGAGCTAAGGTTCTTATTCTTTGCTTTTGTTCCCCAATTTCTCTTTCTAGCCTCTTCTAGTCTTCTAGTTCTAGAACTATCCTCTTCTCCAAATTTTTGATGTTTATTTGATATCCTTGGGCCCACTCCTTTTCTCTTGTTGCAAACTCCTCCATGGCATTCTGGACTTTTTCCATTTGTCATTACAGTTCTTTTTATTGTAGGATTAGGAGCCTATACTCCCTTGGAATTCCCACTAGCTCATGATTCTCGTCTTCAAGTCTTTTTCACCAGCTTTCCTCTTATTCTTACTTATCCCTAAGCTCCACCTTTAGTGCACTTATTTCTTTTTGGTAACCAACCACTCGGCGGGTTCTCTCGAGCTGGAAGGCTACTGTGTCTCTCTCTCAAATTCTAACTCGATAAACAACCATCTTCTTTTCCTCCACTCTCTCTAACTCCAAAAGGAGTTCTTTGACATAATTTTCATAATTAGAGGACAACAGCAATGCTATAGGGATAGTCATTCTCAATGCTTCTATCATCTGTCTCTTTGGATCTTGTCTTGACTTAGCATCCATAGAGCTATCGGCCTCCTTGTTCCCATTGTTGGGGTTCTTCCACTTGCATCTTGAGATATCTCTTTATTGACCATAAACTACAACTAGGCTATAAGATTGCTGGCATCTGATGTGGATGAGGTACCTTGGGTGGGTGCAAAGCCTAGGGTGGTAAGCACTAGGATAGGTGGAATAGGATCACTCAATCCCTTGCCCTTTTCTTCTGTTACTAGGGGTGGCATGATTTCTAACACTTGGGCACTTGTTCTTGGGCCTACCTCAACTACTCAAGTAAGTTACTCATGAATATATGTATGCATCATGTGGGTTCAAAATAAGGTATTTTTAAAATACCATTTTTTACATAGTAAAGGGTGTAATATAAATGAATTGTTTATATATTGAATAGAAAAGGGTCATGTTTAAATTAGGAAAGACTTAGAGATCATGATATTTATAAATAGGCCTTGAATGCACATGATGTAGAGGATATATATATAGTAACTTCCCCGAGATGAAGTGTTACTCTATTCACATGCATGTGGCTTGAGCTAGATCCTCTTCTTCCTTTCTCCATAGCTTTTATGTTTCTTATTCTATTCTCTTCTTCCTCTCCTCTTGGGCTCTCTTGGACTCCTCTTTTATCTTCTCCAACTTAGCTTGTTCTTTTCTTTCCCTTTCCCCTCTGCCTTCTTGGATTCTCTTTGTGCCTTCTGTAGGTCAAATTTCTCTTTCTTCCTTCTCTCTTCTTCTGCCTTCTCTTAGGGGGTTCTCTTCTAGGAATTTTTGGCCCCTCCATTGCTAGATAGTGTTCTCCTTCCCAACATGTTGTACACATCCCTTTTTTACCATCTTTCCTCTTTGTTGACCAGCCCAATGCTCCCTCCACAAACTTTGAGGTTAGCTCAACTTCCACTTTGGCGGGTGGCCTCTCCATGCCATATCATCACAATGTTGCAGCTCTTGTTGAAGGTATGGAGGAACTCTGTGCACTTGCCATAGTCCACCGCTTGGCCAACCTTTTCCACATACTTTTGCAGATTGCATTGATCCACAATCTGCTTCTAAGAGGCCATACTTTTCTTTCTCTTCCTCTGAGAATGGCAACTTTTTGGTTTTCTCATGTCTTACCATTGTAGGTGCATGTCATGAAGCCACAACTCACCATTAGTGTTCTTTAGATAATTTCTTACTTAAAGACACGTAGAAAATGGTTATGTGCTTATGGAAGACTAAAATTCTTAAGTACAGAAAAAGAAATTTCCTTTAAAAGTCAATGCATTCCCCAAAAACTTTATGATACTTTTTCTCCACCATAAGTTTATTCTTATTTATTTTTTCTGCTTTTGGATATGATTGAGGTTTAGGGTTTGTTTTTATCTCCCACACCTTCCCCCCTCCCCCATTGGAAATGAGAAGAACCCTTCTTATGATTAGAGGTTGAAGGGTTTAGGCCATTTAGCGCATGCTCACGATGTTTCACTTTTGTGTGACCCAAGCTTAGAAATTTAGGTTATACTCCATGTTAGCATAGTAGTCTAGGTCAGCAAGTTGGATGCCTATGTGGGTGATGTAAGTGTGACAACATCCATTGGTAAGTTACCAAAGTTTATTCAGCTGGCAATGTGCAACTCCTCCTCACTCAAAAATGTCATCTAAATAGGGTTGGGTCATGATGTGCTCTTCTAGGGGTTAACTATTGTGAATGGTGGTCAACACTTGATAGGAGGTCAGAGCTATATAAGTTGGGTCGTACTTTGAGGTTTTTATTGCACGTCTCTGCTCAACATTGGTCATGATTCAGCGGCCCTCTAACTCTCAATGGAGTCAGAGAGCATACCATTTTTGTAAGAAATAGGAGTCATCAAGAAGTTATTTCAACTCCTAAATTTCCTTGGCTATGGCAGGGACCATGCTTGTGTCATATGATGTGACGAGTCATCATTTACGCGCTTTCTTGCGGGAAATCTCGTTGGAAATCAGCTCTTTGACTACCCGGGGAGCCTTATCAAATACAAATTTTGATTATTCCCAAGAGCAAGGTAGCATATGTACCTCCGTTGCTAAATGCTCTTCTAAAAGGTCTAAGTATAATTGGTCATAGCTTTTAGCAATCATAGTAAAGGTAGTGTCTAAATGTTGAAGGCAAGTAACCAATGCATCCCCCGTATTTTCAATTATGTCCAAGGCCTATGAGGGAGGTTGAGGTTTGACTAGACTAGATAGGTCTAGAGCAGCTGAGGTTGGTGATTTTGGCTACTTTTGGGGAAGCGGTGCAATCACTTGCATATTAGGCATGGGTTGACTAGGTTGAGGCAGTTTGGAGGCATGAAGTTACAATTTCAGTTGATAGACTTGTTGAGGCTTTGCAAATGTAGTGGGCTTTTGCTCTATGGGCTCAACAACCTAAGTCATTTGGGCTTTCAATTTTTGATCTATCATGTGGGCTTGTGTGGACAAGCTCGAGGGTTGTCCTTGAGTAGTGCACTTGTTTGGTAGTCTTGGCTTTAGGCACCCATATCCAAGTATTTCCCTCATAATAGCCTTATACTTGCAATAAGGTTTTGGGGACCCATCATGGCTTGACTGTTTGTCAATACCTATAGAGTCTTTTTTGTCTCCTAGGTTTCGAGTATGAATTCCTAGCCTTGCAAGGCCATGTTTGATTGCTTTTAGGTGGTGGTTCTTGATGTTTAGGTATCCATTTAGACTTGAGTTCATGGGCTTTGGCTTTCATCTTAGCGGTTTGCTGGTGTTGAGGCTTGGTGGGTTGTGACAAGTCACGACCCCCCTCCTTAGACTTGCCTGTGGACTTCTCTATTGGTGGCTTTGTGGGCTTGGATGGATCCATGCTGCCCTTGCTAGAAGCTGTCACTATGTAGACTTTGCCAATATGGCAAGGTGAATGCAATGTGACTCATAGTCGAAATTACAATGGGCCTACTTTTTAAAAACGTGTCCTAGCAACGATTCCTTACTGGTATATTTCATATTTAGCAACACATAAAAGATCATGGGTATGCTCTCAAACTCAATAAGGATTGCGACTTTGCACTTTTCCAAAAGTGTGTATGATTGGCCCCCAAAAGGGCTGAGTTTAGCACTTGTGGGCTATAGATGTGGGTGGCTGATTTGAGTCCAATGATTGTAAGTTAAGATATTAAAATCAACTCCCTCATCGATCAATGCATAACACAATATTAGTGAGTTTGGGAATCTCCCAATTCCCATTTTTTGAATACTAAAAAGGTGGCACCCGGATAACATGCCCATAAGTTTCTCAAAACTATATGATGTGACCTATCATTGGAAATCACTTGAAAAATGGAATCTATTGAGCTATAGAGCGCCGATTTGGAGTTATAATATTCAAGTTATGACAAATTCAAAGATTTGACCATGTGTCCCAAAGTTATGGGAAATTCCCATATTCGTCAATATGGTGTTGCATCGAAAGTATGTGTTTGCTGGGCAGTGAGACTGTTATGCAAAGTTAAGCAGGTTCCACTGCTTCCTCATCCTCATCTTCAGTTTTCGTAATTGTGGCAACTCGGACCTTCGTAGGGGACACTACCATGGGAGGCTTGTGTAGTGGATGTGTGGGAGGGTAGTACTTATTTATGTGGTTGTGCCATTGAAGAAGCCCATGCCCTCTCCATCCAAGGTCTCAAGCTCCACATTGCTAATTTGGTTGATGGTGTAAACTTGAAAAGGCCCTAGTCCCTTAAACTTTGTCTTCTGCTTGTAGCCTTTCACTGAGTAGTATAACTAAATGAGGTCGCCCTAATCGAAGTCCTCCTACTTGGCATGCCTGTCAAACTAAATCTTACATCGTGCTTTTTTGCAAATCAGTGCATGCATAGCTAGAAGTCAAGTCTCTGATTATAGGCATTCTAACTCAACTAGGTGTTTTGACCATGCCTCCTTCCCATCCCATTGCTCTTGAATGGCTACTCTCAGTAAGCTAGAGGAAAAGAATTACATTGGTAAAATGGCTTCAATTCCGTAGCTCAACCTAAAGGGATTCTGTCCTACAACCATTTTGTAGGCTGTTTGATAGGCCCATGAGGTTGCCATAAGCTTGTTATCTCAGTGGGGCGCTGTGCAAAGTAGAGACCACCTTGGTCACGACGTTCACTAAGATCTTATTTGTAGATTCTACTTGGCCATTTGCTTCAGGATAGTATGGCGAGGATTTTTTATGTATGATCAAAAAGGTGGAAAGGAGGTGAGCAATCACTTCATTAATGAAATGTGTACCTTGATCACTAACTATATCAATGGGGCAACTAAATTGTGAGTTCACCTACTCCCAAAAGAACTTAGTTGTGGTTCTAACATCATTCTTTATAGTGGCTTGTGCTTCTACCCACTTTGTGAGGTAGTCTGTGGTAACTATGATGTACTTGGCTTGGAAGTATAGTGATGTGGGACTAATAGGCCTAATGAAGTCAATTTACCATTTTTCGAAAGGCTAACTTCTTGCAATGATTAGGGTTTGCTCCATCTTGTCCTTGTGAACATGTACCTTGGTCTGTGGGCACTCATCACAGTGCTTTACAAATCGTGCTGCGTCTCAAAAAAGTGTAGGCCACCCTCGAGTAAGTTACTCATGAATATATGTGTGCATCACGTGGGTTCAAAATAATGTATTTTTAAAATACCATTTTTATACATTTTTTATATATAAAAGGGTGTAATATAAAGGAGTTATTTACAGGATGAATAGAAAAGGGTTTTGTTTTAATTAGAAAAAATTTACAGATAAGGATATTTATGAACATTCCTTGAACGCACATGATGTAGAGGATATACATATAGTAAGTTCCTCGAGAGACCATTATAGTTGAGACATCAACACCTAATTGCGGGTTGTCGTGTCCCCGCTGAAGTTTCCTTTAGTAATTCCATTGTGTGCTTCTACAAGTATATCATGCATTTCATGCTCACACACATCTACATAGCAAGCCATCCCACTCTAGCCTATAGCGCTGACGTGCTATTAGCTAATAAGGTTGTATCTTGAGGATGAGCCGCCTAAGCCGAGATTTCTCGATGGGTCTTTAGGTAGTCCATGTTCAAGCACTTGGACTATGTCATCTACCTAATATGGTGTCAAGTTGGCTCTAAAAAAATCCTTTTTACTAGATAGGTTAAAGAGATGTGCATCTAGCAAATTGTAAGTGATACCCTGTCTAGTGGCTTCTCCTGTGGGTATGGAGGACATGTGGTCAGCCATGTAATTGTGTTTCCCCTTGCGCACAACCACAAATAAGTAGAAATCTAAAATTAAAAGTAACCATCAAGAAAATGTGTCCTGTAACACAAGGTTTATTAACAAGATAGAGCAAGGCTTGATGGTTAACAAAGAAATTAAAAGGCGTAGCCGAAAGATAATGCTAGAATTTCTTACTACGGCTAAATCCTCTCTCTCAATCTCGTAGAATAGTTCGTTTTCGTATCCATGAGTTGTATGTTAGCAAAACTCACTAGATAGTCTAGATTGTGTTCACCATGCTGGCACAACATAGCTCCCACAACAAACTTTGAGGCGTCAATGTGGATATGAAAGATTATGGTCTAGTCTGGGACTTCTAGTATTGGCGTAATTGTGAGAGCCTTTCTCAACTCTTTATATATACGTTGGCATTCCTCATTCCATTTAAATATTATCAGTAGTTCCAAGAAGTCGGTGGAAATGCTGCTCTTGGACACCACGTGCTCTAGGATGCATCCGTGCTTCACCCAAAATTGGCACTTAAGGGGGTTCAATGAGAGGCAATATAGTCTGCAATGTTCAAAGACCTGTGCAGAGTTTGTCTAGGTATTCTTTCCAACTTGAGTGAACACATAGGTCATCAACAAACACTTCTAACCCCCTTCGAAGCATGTCTTGGAGGATGGCACACGTGAGCCATTGAAATGTGCCTCGTGCGTTTGTTAGCCCAAAGGGCATGACTATGTAGGCAAAGATGTTGTGGTCATCGATATTAAATGTGATCTTATACCATACATCTAGATGCATTTGCATCCAATTGTAGCCTGAGAATCCATCCAAGAAACTATAGGCTTCTTTGCCAGCTACTCTTTCAAGCATATGCTTAGTGTACAACAGTAGATAGTTGTCTCTCTTTATAACAGCATTGACTTTCTTATAATTGATGCACACTCTAATCTTTCCATTCTTCTTTAATACAATCACAATGGGCGAAACCCAGTCCATGTGGTATATTTCATAAATGAATTCCACTCTTAACAGCTTATCGATTTCCTCTTTGACAATGTGAGCATGGTTGGGATTCATTGGATACGGTCATTGCAACCGAAATTGTAATAGATATCATGGGGATTTTATGAGTCACTATCGTGGGATCCACTTCTTTGAGCTTGTTGAGTGACCAAGCGAAGACGTCTATGTACTCTCATATAGGAGCAATGAGACTTGCTTCTTCCTACTTGCTCAAGTCATCGGCTATAAAGATAGGTCAATGTGTCTCCCCTTTCTTAGCTAAATTAACCTCTTTCACTTTGGCTAGTCCTTCTATGGGCTCGCTCACTTGCCCTTGTTGTTTGGCTCCTAGTAAGATCACTACACTATTTTCTTTCTTGAACTTTGTGAATCGTTTTGGTAGGTATTGTGGTTTCTTATGTTCCCTAGCTTTCAATTTCCTGGACTGTCTCTTCATTTCCTCCTTCAATCGTCAGCACCTTAGGTGAATTGCTAGGTCTCCCTTGGTGCATTTTGTATTAGGAGGTTGAGGTACCTCGGGGTTGATGTTTGAGCTTACTTCTGACTTAGAATCAAACTCTCCATCTTCAATAGAAGAGGGAGTCTCTCCTAATGGTCATAGTTTTGATGGTGATTCTGTTAATAGAGGCATGATACTTGGCCAAACTAACCCTGCTTGCTCATAGTCTATCACCCCTAAATGGTCTAGCGAAGTGCAATCATATTCAATTCTAACAACTCCTCTTTTTATTCTAAATGTGTTGGCATTCTATGGCTTTGAGACTACCCTGATATACTCAATTACCCAACCATTCATGTCATATTATGTTGTGTTGGTCTCCTCTTCTTTGTCCTTATCATTTGAACTGTCCTCATTCAATTGCTCATCCTCTCCTAGGTATTGATACTCCATTTCATTCTCATTGGTGACTAAGTCCCAATTGTATGTCAAGTTCAGATCATGCACCATGATCCACCTCCACCACGGTTTATCTAAGAGATCCTCAAGGGGTTTGAGATTAGTTGTTGGGTTACTAGCTAGCTTGTCCATTAAGTGCTCTAAGATCTCATGGATCTCTTTCTTGTTGTTTGAGATATGGAATGTGATAGGGGTGGGCTATCTACTAGGGCTTATCGCCATCATGCATAATGGTATCAAGGGTTTGTCCTTGGGCTCATCGATTGATTTAGTAGCTTGCTCGTATTCCTCAATGTCCAAGAATGACATATCAATCGTGGCTAGCACATGCATCCAATCGCACTCATCGTGAGGGCAATGAATATAGTTTGTCAGTGGCCCATAAGATTTTCTAGCCCGAGTAGCACTTTTCAACATAGCTGAGATGGTGTTGAGGTTGCATGGTGTAGTCTTCCAAGTTGCCATCTCTACCCTCACTACTTTCATTTGATTTCCTAAGAAAATAATATCATTTCCCCAGTCTTCTATGACTCATGCATTTCTCATCTAGGATTAGCCTAGTAGAATATCATAGTCAACTCCCTTCATGATGATGAAATCTACTTAGAACTCGACTCTCGTAATCTTCAATGGCCAATTTTTTAGCACTCTAATTAGTTTGATCTTCATCCCATTGGCAAGTGTGACATTAGATCTAGAGAATTGCATGGCTAATCACACTAACTCCTACCCCCGTGTTTATGATTCCTTTCTTTGTAGTGTCTCCTAATGCTTGGACCGCCAGCAAGACCACATGCATCTCCATGCCCTCCTAGAAATTTTTGACATGTAAGAACTTGGGCACTGAGTGCAACATCAAGCAAGGTCTCTGCGTCACTGTATTGTGGTCATATAAGTCAACTATCATTTGTTGAAGCAGTCCTTTCACCCATTGTTTTAACTCTTGCCAAAGCATCCAATGCTACCTAAGCAGGTCTCCTAAGCTCAAAGTCACTGGTGTGGTTACTAGCATCATAAGAAGATTTCCAATTGCTTACTTATCTCCTGATTCTATGCTCCTTGGCCAATGGTCTTGGCTAGCTTGTTGGCCCGTGGCATTCAAGCTTTGTTTATTTAGCACTGCTTGAGGTGCAGTGGCGTCTCTCAACTTTGGTTGTGTAGGTGAAACCAGTGTGCTCATACTAGAGAGATCATCGATTTCATCCTCCAAGATGGGTTTAGCATCCTTTAAGTATTCTTGGGATTCTCTCATCCACTCCTTCTCCTTATCTATGGCTTCAAGTTGGTGCTTTAGATTGGGATACTCCCCGACCTTAGCACTCCCTTTTTCCACAATCATTGGAGAGGATGTTTCTGTCTTTGCGTCCATGACTTTCTTCCCTGCAAGTAATATCGTGCTACTCTCAGTTTTAAGCGTGATCTTTGCTTCATTTTTCTTCTTTCTTTGCCTACAGCTCTTCTTTCCTATTAAGGCTACGTCTAGGTTGCTAGGCCCTAGCAGTGATATGGCGAATTGCTTCGTTTATGCTTGGGTCATAACATTCAATGAGATGGGCATAGCCTCTCCATTGTGTGTTTCAACTCTAGACAACCCAAATGGTATTGATGGCACGATTGTCAAACTAGAAAATGGTTTCTGTCAAGAGCAATTGGAAAATAGGTGGATGATTCCACACTCTACACATTTGAGGTTAGCCTTTTCTCGATTGTCTTGCTCCATCTCTTAGGGAAATGTGAGGAAGCATGCCCTGGGTGACCACAAGTCTAATAAGCAATTAGCTCTTGGGGGTTTGCCATCCTAAGCCTCTACCTCTACATGTACCTAACCCCACGACCGACACTAGTTGATAGTCCATAAGGATCAGATTACCCTCTTCATTGTATGAGATGTAAGGGTTCACATATGCCTCTTTGTCATTTGGCTCCTCCACGTAGTGGACTAGAACATTGCTTGGTGGGTGGGTTACAAAAGGTACAGGCGGCCAAGGTATGCCTACTTTGGGGTTAATTTCCATCCTAGGGATAGCAAGCTTTGCATTATTGGGTGCAAGAAGGGCTAATGGGGCTCCCCTCCCAAAGAAATTTGGTGGCCTATTCCCTAGGTAAAGCTATACTTTGTAAGGTTGTGAGCATGAAAGTCTCCTTCACAGTCTTCAATGCATGGCATCATGACCAAACCTACCACAATTGATGTAAGGTGGAGAGATTGAGGTTCCTGACACTATGTTGGGAAATGGTTTCCATCGCAATACACACATTGGAAATGTGGGCGCGTAGGTCTCCTTACCATTTCTTGCAGTCTAGCTAGCTCCATCTTCATTTCTACTAGCCCTTGGGTGCTTAGTAACTGACCATTCACTAGATATTGTGGCCCTTTCTGAGGATCTAGAGTCAGCTTCATTCTGATTAGAGCTCATGGAGCTTCTATCCTTGAGTTGGTCGTCCACTCATATGGCCTCTTTACAGACCCTAGCTAGTGTGTCTCTTTGCAAGCTCGAGTTTCTTGCCAAGGCCTTGTAGAGTCCCTCACTACGCGTATTCCGTTGATAAAGACTATGGAAACTGCTCTCTTGGTGGGTCATTCATTAGTTGGGATTCTCTTATAGAGACTTTGCTAGTGGATAATGTAGCCCCTAATTTCCTCTTTGTCCTTCTGCTTGACATTCATTAGCAGTCAAACTATGAGATTGTCAGAGTACCGAGTCTTAGAGAATCTCTTAATGAAGAGAGTCTTGAGGTTGTTAAAGTGATTGTGTTCCAGTGCATTTAAACTCGTGTACCATGTCCTACCCTTATTGCCTAGGCATAGGCCAAAAGCTTGCGAGTGCTGAGCAAGATCAATGAGGCCGTTAGCCTCATAGACCTACTTAAACACAACTATATGGGTTGTTGCCCATCTACTTGCTTTCTAACTGCAGGGTTCTTCGATTAGCTCTTGGAGCCTTGAATGACTCCTAATCCTATCAGCAATGAGGTGGCTAAGGCTACTATGCTCTACTCTATTGATGTATTGTCAATGAGCCACTTCTCAATAAGAAACTCGCTCTGCATTAAGTCTACCTCTAGCGCTCTCTCTCTCTCTCTTTCTCTTTCTCTCTTTCTCTCTCTCTCTCTCTCTCCCTCTCTCCCTCTCTCCCTCTCTCCCTCTCTCTCTCTCTCTCTCTCTCTCTCTCTCTCTCTCTCTCTCTCTCTCTCTCTCTCTCTCTCTCTCTCTCTCTCTCTCTCTCTCTCTCTCTCTATGTTAGGTCTTATTCGATTCCTATTCGCTAGAGATAAAATGAGTTGGACTTCTCACATCTCTATGCCCTGCTGCAATTTCCTAGCATGCTACTCCTAGTTATAGGCTTCGATGCTCTGCAGTGCCTTACATGCTAATTTCCTCTCCTCCTTCAAGTCTGCAATGATGTCCCTTGAAGGCCTAGCACCATGGTGGTCTATCTGGGGTGGTAGATCATATTTACTCACCATTTGCTAGATTTCACTAGGAAATATCCAAAGTTTAGCTCATTGCTTCCGTGATTCTCACTAGTTCTCACACCATGACTGTGGCCTCTTGCTCCACCAAGTTTTTGATGAGGTTGATCAAGTTGGGAAGTGTTGCACCTCTAATGCCATTGATCCTTTCATGCGCAAGTGTCAAAGATAGTATAGGGTGCAAATACAGAATGAAAGATGCAGCTCTTGCACTCCCTTCTATGGTCTCAGCCAAATATGGCTCTAGGCTCAATTGGTGGCACTCTCCATGGTCTCTAGGGCCTCTACTACATCTTTTAGCTTGATCCATTTATAATTGGGGTCTATGGGTTGATTTGTGGCTTTAGGAAGGGTGGACATCCTAGAGAGTTAGCTAGCTTGCTTCTAGGTTTGTAGGTCATATTGTGCATAGTTAGGAGGCTCCACAAGCCATTCAACGCATCTAGAGGGCCATCGAAAGGTTTTCCTATTTATGGAAGGAGTTGTGGTTTGTGTGGGATACACTAGATATGTCAATTTTCACTCCCACCTTTTGGTCTAATTTACCAATGTCTGATTCTTAGTGTTGGATTCTTAGAATCAGACATCTGAGCATAGGTAGTCCGATTTTGATGTGTCTAATTTCCAGGTGGTCCAATTTTAGAAGATCTGAATGTCAAATGACTGATAGTCCAAATCGGACAAGGCTATGCATCTGATCATCACACGGTCACAAGGGGTCCGAATCCAGTTCTCAATTTTGCATCCGATCGGACAATTCAAAGAGAGTGTTTGATTGTCGAGAATCAAATCGTCCAATTATCCAGAATCAAACGTCCAAGGCTGATTCCCTAAATGAGACTCTGTTGACTTGGTCCAATTCTGACGGCGCAACCACAACAAAGGTAAAAATTTGATTCATGGTGACAATTTATGGCATGCTACATCACATACACTTCCAAAATGCAAACATGGACAAGGGGAAAGGTTCATATATACTTGGAATGGTTGAGAAACTCCCACACAAGCCAATCAATCCAGCGCAAGCCATATGTATCTCTCTTCTCACTCAAGCTCTCTCTCTCTCTCTCTCTCTCTCTCTCTCTCTCTCTCTCTCTCTCTCTCTCTCTCTCTCTCTCTCTCTCTCTCTCTCTCTCTCTCTCTCTCTCTCTCTCTCTCTTAGTCTCACTAGGGGAGCTAAAAATGAGCCTTCAATCCCCCTTCTTTGGGTCTTAAACCTTCATTCCAATGCTCAAGTGTTGCTCTGTTAGTGCCTATGCCTTGTCAATGGATTTTAACCTCGTTTTTCCCTTGGTTTTGACTTATTTTGGGCTTGTTTACAACAAGCAACCCTAAAGCAATTCATTTCGATCTATGGATCCTATCCTACTCTAAATGCAACAAAACTCAAAACTCAATTACTGAAATGATTTATCCTACTTTCCTAATCATCAAAACCCAAAATAATTACTTTTATTGAAGATTAAACTGTGAAATATCCTACCTATATCAAGCATCTGTTCCAGGATGAAACCTCACTTTGACACTCAATTTGAAGTGCACAAGTGCTCAAGCTTAAATCCCTCGGTCTTGGCAACTAAACCAAAAAATGTAGTGAGAGCTCATGCTTGACCACGAAGACCCATAAACCGCTTATTGCTTCAAGCATGTCAAGTAAGATCTAATGGCTATCTCTCACCTAGCTAACATGTTTCCGATCCTACAAGTGTAGTGAGTTTACCTTGTTGCCTAAATGAGTAGCCTCCTCCCTCAAGCACTCAGGTAGCTCCACATTCCTTGATGTGAGCAAGCAACCTCAAGCCTCCTACTTTACGCTCCATCCTCCATAGCTGTGTGCAAGACAAGAGAAGAGAATAAGAGAGGAGAAGATAGAGAACTTCTTCTCCTCTCACCCTCACCCTCACACACTCACTCCCTCACACTCTCACACTTCCTCTCTCAACACAATCAGACACAAGTAAGAAGGAGAGAATAACAAAAGAAGAAGAAGCCACTTCAGCCACACACCAAAGAATGAGCTTCTCATTCACTTTTTGAGTTTATATACAAACCTTAAGTCCCTTGGGCACCCATCCCCTTTTTACATGATCAAGTATCTTGCCAAGGTTCTCTTTTCCTATTCCCTTCTAGTTGCCTTATCCCTTCACCTATGCCCATCTAGATTTTACAATTTGTGCAGGAGGGAGCCTGGCACTCTTTTACAAAATTTTAGTGGCGCCTTTGCATTTTAAGATGTGCCTTTGCTTTTGACTTGACCTTTTGTGCTTTTGGCATTTCCTCTCTTATTCGTTCGGCTGTCAAACTATCTTTTTTTGCATTATTCCATATTTTTTATTTTTATTTTCTTGGTCTCGTATCGAGGTTAACAAAGAGGATCTAGATCGAGCAAGTCAATAAGCTATGATTAATGCAGAGCTGAAATATGAACACACTATGAGTAAGTCAACTAGAGTGTTTGAAGATGATGTTCAGGAAGTGTATTTGGATATTGAAACAAGTTGTTAATCGAGAAAGGTGAGTATTTTTATTGAGTAATTCAAGCAACAATTGATCAATCGCATTATTCCATATTTTTAAAATTTATTTTTTCGGTCTCACATCAAGGTTAACAAAGAGGATCTAGATCGAGCAAGTCAGTAAGCTATTACTAATGCAGAGCTAAAATATGAACACACCATGAGTAAGTCAGCCAGAGTGTTTGAAGATGATGTTCGAGAAGTGTATTTGGATGTTGAAACAAGTTGTAAATCGAGAAAGGTGAGTATTTTTATTGAGGACTTCAAGCAGCAATTGATCAATCTATGTAAAGAATTTTAGGATATCTTTGCTTGGGAGTATATTGACATGAAGGGATTTGATGCAAGAGTATGTCAGCATAGAATCAACTTAAAGGCAGAAGTTAAACCTATTATGCAGAAGTAGTACCGTATCAATCTGAATTATGCTAGACAGGTGAAAAAAGAGATAGACAAACTTCTTAGAGTTGTCTTTATCAAACCAGTGAATGAAGTGACTTGGTTGTCGCCTATTGTAGTGGTGCCCAAAAAGAATGGCAAGATACGGGTTTATATGGATTATAGAAAATTGAATGCTGCAACAATAAAACTGATCCATTTTCTCTTCCATTTTTGTTTTCTTTAGATCTATAGTTTTCTAGATGGTTTCTCTAGATATAATCAGACCCAAATGCATCCGGATGATATGGATAAGACAACCTTTATAATGGAATGGGGAGCATTTGTAAGCATTGTTATGAATTTTGGTTTTAAAAATGGACCACCAAAATTTCAAGGTGCAGCTCATAAAATATTTGCTCCATATCTTATATGTATTTTATGAGGGTTTTCATAGATGATTTCTATATATTTGGCAAGAAAGCTTATCATTTGCAACATCTGAGGCTGTGACTTGAAAGATGCCATCAATTTGGGATGTCACTTAATGTGTTTAAATCTGTCTTTCCTATAATATCATATATCCCATGAAAATATATTTTTGAGTCTTTGGGTCCAATTTCTTCCTTAAAACATGATGCAATGTATCAAGTTAGTACGAGAAATGTACAATATTTTCTCTAGGTTGATGTCGAAATGCATCAAGTTGGTTACAAGGCAACTTGATGCATTGCACCAAGTCAATATATATTTCAAATCACTGGTGCAATATTTTCCAAAATTTGTCAAAATTACCCTCTTTTTGTTTCTATAACATAAGGAGTGCATCAATACCTTATCTCAAGTTCAAGCGGCTAGGTTTATAATGGAGGAATTTCATGAAAGCTTTTGGGCAGGACATAGAGGCATATGGGAAACCTTTATTAAAGTCAAAGAAAAATATTGGTGGCAAAACATGTATCAGGACATAGCACATTTTGTTGAAACATGTTATGTGTGTCAGATGTATTCTGTGGTCAAGCATCACGATGGGTTACAACTGACTTATCCCTTGTCTATACACTATAGATGGGTTATTGATCTTGTAACCATGCCTACAGGAATATGGAATATGTGATATTTAGTACTTGCAAGAGAGGATCTAACCAATCAATTTGAGGGCAAAGCCTTAACAACCAAATCCACTCAAGCTATTTGTCGTTTTTTGCTTGAAGAAGTGTTTTGTAGATATGGTTGTGTGGGTAAAATAACTATAGATGGAGGAGAGTTGGATGCTGATGAGGCACGCAATTTCTTTGCTCAATTGGGTATTAAGTTGGCTTTAACATCAACCTACAACCCTGAAGGCAATGAGAAAAGTAAGAGAGGGCACCAACCTATTCTCAAAGCTCTAGCAAAGTCTTGTAGAGGAAAGATCAAAGAATGGCCTAAAATACTACCTTTTGCATTATGGGCTGACTGAACTACTCATAGTATAGTGACTAGATATATGCCAGCTGAACTTATGCATGTACAACAACCAATTATGCCAATTGAATAATCTATTCTCACATGGAGTCTTCTACCTTAGGAGGAATGCATCAGTAGAGAAGAGTTGCTGACTTTGCACATATGGCAGCTAGAAAGAAGGCTTGAAGATATTCAAGTAGCTATTGAGAAGCTAAAGATAGCAAGTCTAAAGAATAAAATAAGATTTCATAAGCAACGTCGACTTCAGCCAAGAGCAATTCAAGAAAATGACTACTGGGTGCTTCTCTATGACAATAGCCTAGACAATCAATATCATGCTTCTAGGAAGATGGTAAAGCGTTGGTTTGGCCCATATGTAGTAAAGGTCATTCATGACAATGGAACATATTCATTGGCTGAATTGGATGGAACAAGCATGAAGATACCCATAGCTGGAAAAAGAATTAAGCTCTTCAAACGAAGAGAGAATTCAACATATGAACTAGAAGACTTGAATATAATTCAAGAGCATGAAGACATAGAGGAAGAAGAAGAGATGGAAGATGAAGACATTGACATGACATAAGATACTTCTTCTGACACTGCAAATCTATAAGACTTTGGCACATGCCAGAGGATGTGCAGATTAGGAGGGGGTGCATGTCATGCCGCTATGCGCACACCGTGCAAAAAAATCTACAGTGTGGCTTCCTTTTAGATTTAGAGAGCCAATGCCACTTTAGGCATTAATGTTAGTGTCCATGGTTCAAAATATTAGATTTTTTAAGACAAGTTTTTAGTCAATTTTTGATATTATAGATATTATTTCTTGTAAAAATCCATAAAAACTATAGACAACTTCTACGTTAGGATGACATGTAAAAGAAAGCATGTAGCTTTCACCCAATTCGAGAGGATTTTATGTAGAAAGAGAGATTGACGAAATCGCACAACGCGTGATTGTTGTTTTCAGGCAGTGAACAGCACTCCGAAGTGGGAGATGAAGAAGGAGTGATCTGGCTGAATTTTGGGCAGGTGTCCTAGTATTTAACTCCCCTTTCGAAGCTAATGGAAGCAGTATATTGGCGATCTGAGCAACATAGAGGAAGGTATTATTTTGTACACGTTTTTGTCTATTAGAGTTATATTTTCTCATAATGCTAAAAGAAACTAACAGGCTTCATCTATGTTAGTATTCTTCTATATTTTCTAATTCTTTTTTGGAGTATTCTTCTACATCTTTAATCTCTTCGAACCCCTTCTCTTCCATCTACTCCTCTTCCTAAATCTCACTCTACCTTGCTGTCTCTTATCTTCAAGAACTTGGCTTGAAACCTTCAACCCTTCTCTTATCTCTACCATCTTCAATGGAAAAGCTCTTGAACCTCCATACATTCTTCTCTTGCCAAACCCCTGTGGTGACCTTCAACCCTACGCGTGTTGTGACAACGCTTGGACTGAAGCATTCACAATTATTTATAAATAAAATAAACAGTCAATAGTAAATACCTAGCAGTCTTCAGCTACAAAATAAATAAATAGTTTGGAACTCTCTTCTAATCTTAATTTAATACGACTGCACTCTAAACTCATAAATATCCATTAATTTAAATATGTATTTTGCGGAATCCCCTGATGTGGAGTCACCCATGTGCACATTAAATTAACATTATGCTCGAAAAGGAGAGGCATGCCCATCAACTTCTCGCATAAGGAATCCACCTTATGTACGAGCCCCGGTAAATAAATATAATTTTATAGAATCCATCGTAAAACCTCATGGAATCCACCGTGGAATAAAAAACTCACGAAATGCACCGTGGTCTCACAGAATCCACCATTCAATATGCCTCTTGGCATCATATCCCTGGGGTGGGATAGCAATTGTCCTCAATTGCTATTAGCTGTTCAATGTGGAGCTAGTAGTGTAGGGTAAGCACTAAGGGCACGGGCGGCCATCCATTGTTGTTGCACGTCTTCAACCGAACCAAGTATCTAGTATAGGACAATGAATCAATCGAAGTCTAATTATTAACAAGCAATTGATTCTAATAATATTAAAAACTAGTGTTAGTGTTATAGATATCTTTCAT